>NC_134805.1:4608219-4613219 GCF_046742065.1 Oratosquilla oratoria
CAACTACACTTAACAAACTAATCCCCCTTGAAACTACTACATTCACACTTGTAAAGTGGAACTATACAGGCACTCCTCCAGTCCTCCGGCACTCTACCCTCTCTCCAGCAAACATTAAATAACCTCACCAGCCAGTCCACCATCACTGTACCTCCTTTTTTTAGACATTCTGCATGGCATCTATCCAGACCAGGTGCCTTACCTGCTTTCATCATCTTAACTGCTGCCTTCACTTCATCCTTCCTTATTTCTCCTCCATTTTCCTCACTCATCACGGTCATTTTCTTAGTATTTCCCACTGCAGCTATCTTTCCCTCCCTATACTCCTTCACATATAGCAACTCCCTAGAATATTCTGCCCATCTTCCCCTTACTGCCTTCTCTTCCATAATCATCTCTCCATCTGCACCTTTTACCTTTTCTTCTCTACTTGATTCGCCTCCTCTTCCTCTCTTAATTTCTTTCCAAAACATCTTTTTATTACTTTCAAAATTTTCTGTCATACACTTAACCCATTTCACATCTGCTCTCCTCTTTGCCTCCTCTACCTTTTGCTATACTTCTCTTTTCTTTTCTTTGTACCTCTCATATGACTCCCTCGTCCTATTTTGTAACCAATCTGTGAAAGCTCGCTTCTTATCTTCTACAACATTCTTTGTTTCCTTATCCCACCATTCACTACCCTTCCTTCTATTTCCTCCTGTCCTTCTTGTTCCACACATCATCCTTGCATACTTTGTGACTCCTTCTTTGAACCATCCCCACCACACCTAGCTCTACTCTATCCTTCACTCCCTCCCACTCCTCCTCCAACTTCTTCTTGTACTCCTTCTCCTTTTCCTTTTCATCTAAAGAGTTCACTCTAAGCACCTCCCTACCTTTTGTCCCTTTCCTCTTCCTCCATCTATCCTCCACTCTCAACTTACCTTCCACCAAAAAATGATCTGATATTCCCCCACCCTCTCCCCTTAGCACATGTACATCCTTAACTCTTCCTATCATAATCCTATTTACCACTACATAGTCCATTAACGCTCTATCTACCACCCTTCCCTCCACCCTCTCCCATGTGTACTTATGCTTGACTTTCTTCTGAAACACTGTATTTGCTATCATCAACTCTCTTTCTAGACACATTTCCACCATCAACTCTCCACTACGATTCTTTCCTGGAACTCCACATTTCCCAACCACTCCATCAATTGGATCATTTCCTACCCTAGCATTAAGGTCTTCCAGTACTATTACACTGATATTTCTCCCTGAATACTCTATGCACTCATTTAAATCTATCCAAAAGGCCTCCCTTTCTTCTACGCTCTTCTCAATGCCAGATCCATGTGCACTTACAAAAACCCATATCTTCTTTCCCAGTTTCACCTTCAACCACATTATCCTTGAGGAAACCTCCTTCCACTCCACTACACGTTTACCAATCTCTTCAATTACTAGTATAACCACCCCTTCCCTCCCTCGCCCTCTCTTCACTCCTGATAACCTCCCACTTATACTTCCAAACTTACACTCACCCTTCCCTTTCAGCTTAGTTTCACTCATAGCCAACACACCCATCTTTCTTCTCATAAACATACTACCTATCTCTTCCCTTTTTACTCTCATCTGTACCACATCCACGCATATTAAAAGGCCCAAACCTTAGGGTGCTGGTCGGAAAACTCCCAGACCCTCTTATGCCTTTTGCTTTTTCTTATAGGAATATCCCCTGTGGGGCTACAAGGAGAAGGATGCCTAGTCCCAATCCCCGTCCCTTTCTTCTCGCCTCTTACGATCCAAGTGGAATTACTTGGTAGCAATATTCTTTTCCCCCACCACAGGGAAGGTAGGTGAAAAAAAGAAATTAAATATTCAGAGAAATCGTACAGGACAGTAACAAGGGGTTGGGGGACAGCATAACAGAGGGACAGTCGTAGTATAAAAGTGTCATCATTTCTCTATGAACAGAGTTTTCCTCTATCACTGCCAAAATGATGTGTGACTCTGGTCCGTAGGGGCGCTCCATATAGACCCTAAAGTATCAACTGCATCCCACTTTGCCACAATAACATGCAGCCAATACCCCAAACATAGATGGCTTAATAACAAGCTTGAACGAACTGAATGATTACCTGAAGAAAAAAGAACCGGACATAAAGGGAATTGTAGAGACAAAATTGAAAGGTCCACTACCACCCAACAGTGTAGGACATGGTCCATATAATTATTGGATTAGAAACAGAGAGGTAGAACAAGGGGGTGGAGTTAAAATGTGAGGAATGTGAGGAATGTCACATATGGAAAGAACAGAGTAGAGATGATTATGATGGAAGTGGAAGACAGGGATGGGAAGAACAGGAAGTTTGTAGTAAATTATGTGCCTCTAAAAACGGCTTCATGGGAAAAGAGAGAACACAAAAAATATGTTAGAAGACACAAGGATAACACTAAATAAGATAATGGAAGATGGAGGAAGAATAGTTATAATGGGCGACTTTAATTGTAAAGAAATCTGCTGGGAAGAGATGACAGTGAAGGGTAGAGACGACTTATGGGGAAATGTACTACTTAATATGATTATAGAACATACAATGACGCAATGGATACAAGAGAATACTAGGTATAGAAATGAGGAAGAACCATCGAGACTGGACCCAGTAATCACATCAGAACCCGAAATAGTGGACAAGATTGAATATAAGACACCAATAAGTAAAAGTGACCACATATAGGTTGACTTGGAACAAAACGAGGAAAAATATATGGAAAAACGAACAATATAGAAAGGGAAGATTGATGTATGGATTTTTTTTTATATAAGAGAATTCTTTAAAAAAGCAGATTGGGAAAAGGTGCACAAGGTGGAAACAATATTAGAAGAGAAATGGAATATTTTGAGAAAAATTTATAAAGGAGTGGAAAAGTATGTTCCAAGACAAAATCAAGAAAAAGGAGATGTAAAGTGTTGGTACAACAAAAGACAAATGGGATAAAACTTGGATAAAATGGAAAAAAGACATAAGACCTGAAAAATGGAAAATATATACTAGTCATAGAAATCAATATATACAAGTATGCAGAGAAGTAAAGATAAAATACGAAAAAGATGTCATAGATAAATGTAAAGATCAACCAAAACTATTTTACAGATTTGTAAACAACAAACTGAAAAACAAACAAGAATTAGAGAAACTACTAATATATAAAAGGGGAAATAAAGAAGACCCTACTAACTATAGACCGGTCTCACTTACAAGTACGATATCTAAAATTTGTGAAACAATGATCAAAATTAGATGAGTAAGGCATTTGAAAAAAAAAGTACTAAATCCAAGGCAATTTGGAATTAGACAAGGACGATCATGCCTTGTTTCTATTCAAGGCTAATAGATGTAATACAAGAAAGAGATCGATGGGCTGATTGTGCATTTCTAGACCTGAAAAAAGCTTTTGATAAGGTTCCACATAAGAAATTGCTAAAGAAATTAGAAACTGCAGGAGGAATACAGGGCAAACTGCTGAAGTGGATGGAAGACTTCTTTCATGAAAGAAAAATGAGAGTGGTGATAAGAGACAAACACTCTAATTAGGATGAAGTAATTAGTGAAGTTCCACAAGGAACAGTTCTGGCCCCAATAATGATTGCTATATACATTAATGATATAGATAAATGAATTGAAAGTTATATGAGCTTCTTTGTGGACGACGCAAAATTGTTGAAAATAGTGAACATTGTAGAAGATTGTGAGTCGCTACAGAGTGATCTCAATAAAGTATGGAAATGGAGTAGGAAGTAGGAGATGGAATTCAATATTAGGAAGTGTAGTATAATGGGATTTGGAAAAAAAAATACTGGGATCATATAGATTGGGAGAGGAATAAATAAAAAAAAATATATAAAAAAAAGAAAATGAGAAGGATCTGGGGGTCATTATTATGAATAATATGTCCCCTGAGAAGCATATAAACAAATTTTTTGGAAAAACTTATAATTTGATATGAACAATCGAAATGGCTCTTACATACCTAGACGAAGAAATGGTGAAGAAAATACTAGTTACCTTAATAAGACCAAAATTGAAATATGCAGCGATGATGTGGTCACCAAGTACAAAAAAAAAATGTATAACAAAACTTGAAAGAATACAAAGAGCAATTACGAAATTGGCACCAACACTCTCCGAACTATCATATGAAGAGAGACTAGCAAAACTTGAGCTACAGACATTAGAGCAAATAAGAGAGAGAGGAGACTTGATAACTATTTACAGAATCACAAAAGGCACAGAAACTATTGATAGAGAGGATCTAATAAAATGGGATAATAGAGATACAAGAGGACACGGAAAGAAAATCAAGAAAGACAGTTATAGAAGAGACATAAAAAAGAAAAGCTTTCCCCACAGGGTAATAGACGTTTGGAACAAGTTAGATGAAAATATGGTGTGTGTAAAAACAATACACGAATTTAAAAACAGTCTAGATAAAACGAGATACGAAGGCGGGACACCACTAGCATAGCTCCCCTTCCCTTAAAATACAACCAGGTAAATACATATATATATATATATATATATATATATATATATATATATATATATATATATATATATATATATCAAATTCGTTAACTCTCAAGAAGAGCATATTTCAACACCTCTCAAGTAAACGAATTTAAATTGAAGAACATTTTAGCATATCATGAAAATTTTATCACCCTTCCTCAAATATCTAAAAGCTTTGGTATTCAGGTTATATTTAATAACAACAATATTGTTAAGAATTATTTCATTAGGAATTCTGCAAAAGGAAAAGAAGGATGTATCTACATTATACCTTGTAAAGTGTGTGATTTTAAGTACATAGGCCAAACAGGAAAATATTTAAACAAAAGGATTAGTCAACATAAATACAACATAAGAACGGGTCAAATATCAAGTGGACTTTTCGTCCACCAAAAAGAGCTCTCCCATATTATTGACTGGCAAAACACAAAAGTTATTACA
>NC_134805.1:4640719-4650719 GCF_046742065.1 Oratosquilla oratoria
TTCTTCACTCATTCTTTCCATGTGTCCAAACCATCCTAATATTCTTTCATCAACCCTATCTCCCAACTCCCTTTCCACCCCCGTTCTTCTCCTCAGCTCTTCATTTCTCACTCTATCTAGCCTAGTAACCTCCATCATACTTTTCAGACACCTCATCTCAAACACATTCAAGCTCCTTCTCTCTTCCTCTCTTATGTTCCATGTTTCTGCCCCATACAGTGCTGTTGGCACAATCACTCCTTCATACAGTCTCCTCTCAGCATCCATTCCCAAATGTCTATTTCTCATTACACTCTTCAACCCACCAAGGCATTTACTCGCTTCACTCAATCTACATTCTACCTCCACCTTCACTCCACCTTTTCCTGCCACATTTGCACCCAAGTATCTAAAACTATCCACTTCCTCCACTCGCTCTCCCTTAATGCTCACTTCCAATCTACTGCCATTTTCACCCCTTGTACAGCTTATCACCTTACTTTTACCCACATTTATCTTTAGCTTTCTTCTATCACATACTCTCCCAAACTCTGTCACCAACTTCCTCAGTCCCTCCTCCGATCCTGCCACAAGCGTAGTGTCGTCAGCAAACAACAGCTGGCTCACCTCCCACTTTTCTCCATTTTCTTTAACCATCTCCAATCCCTGACCCACTACCCTTGCATTTACCTCTCGCACTACCCTATCCATGTATAAGTTGTACAGCCAGGGCGACATAACGCATCCTTGACGAAGTCCCACCTTTACCTCGAACCACTCACTCTCTCTATTTCTAATCCTAACACAAGCTCTACTACTCTCATAAAAACTCTTGAGAACTCCTAGAAGCTTTCCTTCTATCCCGTATATCTGCATAACCTCCCACAGTGCCTTTCTGTCTACCCTATCATAAGCCTTTTCCAGATCCATAAAGGCCCAAAAAACATCCTTCCCCTTTCCTATAGCTTTCTCACATATTTGTCTTACCACAAAGATCTGATCTACACAACCTCTACCCGTCCTAAGTCCACACTGTTCCTCACCAATTACTCCCTCTGTTCCTCTCCTAATCCTCTCAATCAAGATCCTCTCATAAGCCTTCCCAACTACACTGAACAAGCTAATCCCTCTGAAACTACTACATTCACACTTGTCCCCTTTTCCCTTGTAAAGTGGAACTATACAGGCACTCTTCCAGTCCTCCGGCACTCTACCCTCTCTCCAGCAAACATTAAATAACCTTAATAATAATAATAATGAAAATAACTGACGCTAGTTAATAGGAGGAACAAAAACAGCAATTGTCGGACGACCGTGACATGGCACTTAAAAGCTAAACAAAAGTTACACATAATACAAATCAATACACTCTGTCCAGAAACAAGACAGGCCTGAATAACAACATAAGCAATGCACATATACAATGATGAAAACATAGGACCCCGTGAACGGAGAGTATAATTGTGAGGGGTAGATACATTCCCTGGAAAGGATGAAAGACCCTGAATTTATTGGGATGCAACTTCTCAGTAACTAAAAGGGGATCTGTAAATTTACAATTAGGTTTAGATTGGTGGTCTGGCAAGATTCTTATAAACATGATCACCAATACTGATATCAATAGGCTTAGCCCGGAGATGCTTTTAACATTTTGGCTTTGGAGTCATCAAGTTGCTCTCTTACAGAACTATATATATTATGCAATGTGTGATATTGGAATTGACTATAGTCATCAAAAGTGTAGAGGGGACGAGTAGGACTATCAAGCACATCATAAGGGAGCCATTTTCCACACCATAGATGACGTAACGAGGCGTCTTGCCCGTAGAGACATTGATGGTGCTGTTAATACAAGCAGTGACATGTGGAATCCAATCCTCCCAAGATTTATGAAGGCTACTAACAACGTGCCTGAGTATATCCAAAATCTTCCTATTCGTCCTCTCTACAAGACCATTGGACGCAGGATGATAAGTAGTCACGAATGTTTGCGTGATGCCGTAATGCTCATAAATCCTCGCTAAAACCTCATTTCTCATTCATGAGCAAGGGACAGAACAACAGAAACCAAGGACTCAGGGGCCACTAGCTGCGCCACATCCCGTTCAAAGACCTCCACACTACGAATGAGAACCCTGCTCTACAAGGAAAATCGGGACGGGGGAACAGATAAGTCTGGCAAGGCGGCACCATCATCAGACTCCTAAGCATTAATAACAGCAGACCAAACAGGGTCCTCACGCTGAGCTTTGGCCAGATCCTTCAGAGAGAAGTTTTAATTACTGTAGCAAGAGCAACAGGGATATCACGTGAAAGTGCATCAGTGACATTGTTTGCACGCCCTAGAATAAGCTTAAGGGTTGGGTTAAATTCTTTCATCGGCGGCCTGAAAGATTTTGCCCTTGAAAATCTGGGTAACAGTAGTGTGGTCCATGTAGACTGTAACAGGATACCCAAAAATGATATCACGAAAAGGTTTTAAAGCCCATACCACTGCCAGAGCCTCCAAATAAGTAACAGAGTAACGAGGCTCAGGCTTGTTAAGAATGCGACTACCATATGCAAGAACATGGTGTCTACATCCGTCTACTTGCTGCATAAGTACAGCTTCAATACCTGTACCAGAAGCATCTGTACAAATAGTAAAGGGAAGGCTATAGTCCGGAAATGCCAACACAGGTGCTTCAGTAAATGTAAGCTTTAAAGAATCAAAACTTTCCTGATGAACATCATGCCACTGGAAGGAAGTGACCTTCTTGAGAAGACGTGTTAGAGGGGAAACAATTGAAGCAAAATTTCTAGTAAATGCGCAATAGTACCCTGCCAGCTCATGGAAGGAACGCACATACTGAACTGACCTAGGTGTAGGGAAGTTCTAAACCGCCTTGACCTTATCGAAAGTAGTGTGAATACCATGTTTGTCTACAACATGACTAAAGAACTGGATGCTAGACTTAAGAAAAGAACACTTGGGCAAATTGAGTTTCAATCCAGCATCAGCAAACCATTGCAAGACCATGGACAACTTAGTGAATTGGCTCTCCACACCTTTGGAAACTAAGATTAAATCATCCAGGTAAACAAAAAGTCAGTTGCCTACTATGCCATGAAAAATGGAGCTAATCAAGCGCTGGCAAGTCAAGGGAGCATTCCACAACCCAAAAGGGCAGCGAAGCCATTCATAATGTCCATTAAGAGTAGAGAAGGCCGTGATCTTACGAGACTTCTCATCCAAGGGAACCTGCCAAAGGCCCGCTTTTAAGTCTAAGGTGGTGAACACCGTATTACCAGTTCCAATGGACTAGAGAAGGTCACTTAATACAGGCAAAGAGTAATGGTCTGGAATAGTTACCTCGTTAACTCGACTATAATCAATAACAAGAAAAAAAGATCCATCCTTCTTAGGCACCAGAAGGAGCGGCAAGTTTCACACCGAGTGAGACTCTTGTACAAGGCCTTCACGTAACATATTATTAACCAAGGACTGTGCTATAAGCCGACGAGAGTGAGGCAATCTGTAAGAGGGAACGTAAACAGAACGAGCACCTGGATGATCAATTCTATGAACCACACTATCTGTAACTCCTAACGGACCACCAGGCAAATCCAAAGCCTGGCGGCGAGTCACTAACAGTTCAATGAGACGAGGCGTCTCACCAAGAAAACCAGTCTCACCTACAAACGTTGTAAATTTGGAGGCCAAGTGAGCTGTCTCACTTGCTTGTGGAGACTGTAGCACAGAAACTGCAATAAAAGGAGACGAATCTTGGAAAGTATCAACATCAACTAATTCAAAGGAGCCTAAGTGACTGCCAGGAGAGAAAGCGATAGGAGCACCCGTGAAGTTGGTTACTATAGCTGTGGTAACATAATCCTCGCGAACAGTGGAGAGAGTCCCTTCCAAAGCAAGGCGACGAACAAGAAACAGAGTCAGGCTGAGATTCAAACGTCAGACCCAATTGGAGCACCTGAAATGCGCACCGGAACTCGAACTGTACTTGAAGGTCCAATACGATGCTCTTCCACAACAACAGCAGCACAAGAAAGAATAGGAGACTTAAAGCAAAGAAGTTCTTTCGAAGGCAACTGTACGACCTGATCATGCACAGGAGGGGAGTCACAAATGAAAAGTGGCCTATCTTTTGCAGGAATAACAAAGTTGCAGAAAGCATCTACACGGCGACTAGGACATATATCAATGCCGCGCGCTGTAAGAGCATCAGTGCCCAAGAGGTAATTACACATACGAGCAATACCAGATACAACAACAAAAGTGACATGTAAAAATGTATCATGCGAGGAAAACCTTAGGCAAGAGAGGACCTTGTACAGAATGCAAACTATTACAAAAAGGAGATAAAAGGAGATTGTACAAGCCCCGGAGAGCATATTAAGCTTTTCTACTTATGATACTACATTCTGCACCAGTATTTACAGTGACTGAAATAGGTGTATTCTCTGTAGGAAATTGAAAGGTAAATAATTGAGAAGACTCAGCAGCCACCAAGGTGGATGACCTGTGACAGAACATTACAGGTCAAACCTTTGCGTTGTGAAACGGGCGCTGGTGAAAATGGGACTGAGGCTATCTAGGCTGATGAGAGGTCTCAGCTCTAAGTCTCAAAACATTGAAACACTGACCAGTCATGTGCTTAAACAGGGAGTTGGTGATAAAAAGATAATGTTTAAGAAGAGAGGCAAGCACAAGTACACATGAGAAAGTGGCGGAGGGAGGTGTGGTTGAAAATACATTAATGAGCTATGTATTAATACTCGAAGGAAAGATAGTAAGAGTTGAGAACATTTATGTTTCCAGGAGTAATAACGTGAAAAAAGGGAGGGAGGGCAGTAGAAGGTAGGGAATTGGTGAGAGTAAACTAAGTATAACAAGGAAAAAGTTAATAAATAACCGGGAAAGCTGATAAAAGTGTTCGAAGTGGTTAGGTGTAGATAAGAAAAATGAGTAGAAGAACAGATATACTTCAAGGTGGAAGTGCCAAAGTGAGCAGTGATGGTATGTGTGACGAATAGGATGGGAGGGAACAGAAGGAAGGGGAGTGAACGGTGGGATGTAAAGATGAAAGCGACAGGAGAAGAGAAGAAGCGAGTGTATGATGGTTACAAAGTAGAACTAGGGAAGCATATGAGAGATACAAGAGGAAGAGTTGAAAAGCAAAATATAAGGTGATGGAGGCAAAGAGGAAAACATGTGTAAAATGAAGTTAGGGTTATCAGGGTAATTGAAGACTAATTTGATTTTATCTTCTGGTAACATTTTCTAAAATGTTACCACAAGAAAAAATCAAATTATTCTTCAATTACCCTAATAAAGTTTTCATGAAGTAGTGAACATACACCATAGACCCAAAGCAGATAGTAACCCTGGAGTGTACAAAATACTACAGTATGTAAAGATTGTAATAAGGTTTATTGGGACCTGGTAGGGACCTGGTAGGGACCTGGTAGGGACCTGGTAGGGACCTCAATACCAGAGTAAAAGAACACAAAAACTTTGTAAGATACGAACAAAACAATTCAGCGGTTTTCCACCATACATCCATAAAGGACCACCACATAGATTGGAACAATACAGAAATTATTTACAAATCCAATTGTAGTTTTAGGAGAAAAACTGTTGAATCTTTTCTCATCAAACACCTGCCAAATTAAACACTTCCAAAAGCCAATGGTCACCAGATTACATCAGAACTTATGCTGTTAATGAATTGTTGCCACCTTTCTCGAGTCCGCCCCTCCACGGACATGTGACTTGAGTCACCTTCCCCTATTTCTATTATGTACCTTTCTTATTGTATATACTCTTACCTCTGTACTTATCTGCTGAAGAGGACCACAGTTGTGGTCGAAATACACAGATCGTCTGTTTCTTTTGCTTTGTTTCTCCAACTGCGGGTTATATTTAAACATTTTACAAATGTGCAACGACATTTTGGTTATTTTGGTTTTGTGAATACATATATATGTATATATATATATAATATATATATATATACATATATATATATATACATATATATATATATATATATATATATATATATATGTGTGTGTGTGTGTGTGTGTGTGTGTGTGTGTGTGTGTGTGTGTGTGTGTGTGTGTGTGTGTGTGTGTGTGTGTGTGTGTGTGTGTGTGTGTGTGTGTGTCTGTGTGTGTATTCACTTGGTCTTTGGATCACGTGTTGGACTCGTGATCGACAGCTATTTCCCTCCTGGAAGAGAGCTCAGAGCTCGTAGGTCCGATCTATGAGTAATGCTATGACCTTGCACACACACACACACCCAACTCTCCGCCCACGAGAGTCAGAGTAACGACCCGAAGCGCAGCGGTACCGAAATAATTTCGGCCCTGGGCAGGATTCGAACCGAGAACTGCGGGCCACTATTGTGGCAGTTCAGCGCTCTACCAACTGCGCCACCGAGTCGCGTGTGTGTGTGTGTGTGTGTGTGTGTGTGTGTGTGTATGTGTGTGTGTGTGTGTGTGTGTGTGTGTGTGTGTGTGTGTGTGTATGTGTGTGTGTGTGTGTGTATAATATATATATATGTATATATATATATATATATATATATATATATATATATATATATATATATATGTAGGCATGACAGAATTCAATAGACACCAAGAAAAACTCATTTCTGTTCTTATTTAATGATTAATGTTACTAGAATTTACCGAATATGTTACGTTTTCCTAGATTTATGTTTCAGATTACATACAAGATTAATCAAGCATGCCACAAACCAAAGAACCAGTAGACCTATCTGAATTTCAGCGAGGTCGTATTGTGGGTCAACATGAAGGTGGACTTGTGGACTTAGTCAACGCAAAATATCTGAAGATCTGTCAATAGCCCTCGCTACTGTTAATAGAGTGATCGCACAATTCACCGGAGGGAGAGGGCAAGAGGGGTGTTAAACCTCATTTAGGTCGTCGCGGGCCCTCAGAAAGAATTTTGCGTCGTGTCAAAAGAAATGTCAAAGAGGATCCACGTTCCAAGGCCTCTGACATAGCAACACAAGCTCATGTAAGACCCAGAACAGCTGTCAGGTATCTCCACAAGCTGGGTTACTATGGCAGAGCTGCAAGGAGGAAACCACTCCTTCGTCCACACAATATCAAGTCTGTTGAGATGGTTGAGAGACCTGTAATCGTTTGGAGCACTGTCATTTTCTCTGATGAGTCACGATTCGCATTATTTTCTGACACTAGAAGAGTGTGGGTCTGGAGACTCTGTAGTCAAGAGTTTGACCTCAAAAGATTGCACCCAACAGTGAAATGCGGGGGCATTTCAATAATGATGTGGGGTGCAATTTGGAGTGATGGTCGATCAGAGCTTGTGGAGTGTCAAGGGAACATCAATTCAGGCAAATATGTTTCTTTATTAAAGTTAGGACTCATTCCAATATTCTCCATTGGTAGAATGAGTAAAAATGTTTTCCTACTTATGGAAGATGGAGCTCTTTGTCACACTGCTTAAGCAACACATAATTGTTTATGCCAAAATGGGATCAATAAACTTCCATGGCCAAGTCAGTCCCTGGATATTAACCCTATTGAACTCCTCTGGGGTGTATTAGACCAACAGCTTGGCAAAAAGAACAGAAAGCCATCTTCAAAGCCCGAACTCTTAGGATTAATACGGGAAACATAGCAAGAAATCCCTTAAGATGATATTCGTGAACTACTCACTACCATATCTAGAAGGGTCCTTCCTTTGAAAAAAGCAAAGGGAATGTCAACCAAGTATTTGTTATTCACATTGTGACTATTTAGAAGCACTTTAATTGTATCAATTGTTTGTTTAATAATTTCAACAACTTCTCTTGGTGTATATTCAATTCTGTCATGTATATATATATATATATATATATATATATACATATGTATATATATATATTTTATATATACATATATATGAATGTATATACATATATATATATATACATATATATGAATATATATATATGTATATATATATATATATATATATATATATATATATATATATATATATACTGTATATAAACTTTTTATCCCACAGTCGGAGAAAAGAAGACACTAATGTCGAGCGTTCTGTATATTTCGATCACTAACTGTGACCCTCTTCAGCAGAATGAATACATAGTGGAAGGCATATGCTTATATACAAAAATGTGAGGTGAGAAAAGGAACAAGCTCAGGTTACGTGACCGATGCTCCGCAGGTCGCGTGGGGTTTTGTGACCTTGGAGTACATAAGGTAGCACATGGCTGACTGCTGAGGTAGTGATGCAGTCAGGTGACCACTGGCCATTTGATATATTGAAATTAGGTAAAAAAATTATTAGGGAAGACTCAATTATTTTCCTTTTGAAGCTACATGTTGATCTATAGATTATTTCAGCATCTTCCCAATTCATGCGGTGATCTTTATTGGCAATATACTGAAATACCGCGAAATTTAATTGACCATATCTAACAGAATTTTTATGTTCTTTAATTCTGGTTGCCAAATCTCTTCCAGTTTGTCCCCAATAGACAGAATCACAATCTAAGCATGGCAACTTATATACACCTGGGTTAATGTCACTTAATGGTCTACGATGTACATTAACTATTTTCCTAAACAGTTTATTAGGATAATTGAAGATGACATTGATGTTTTCTTTAGGTAATGATTGGGATATTTCATTTATGGAATCATTATAGGGTAATTTTATACATTTCTTATCCCATTTGTGTTTGTTAGTAGAGTGGGGAGTTGATTTGTGGAAATTTATTTTAGCCTTGCTAAGGGCTTTTTGCAAAAACCAATCCGGGTATCCTAATCTTGTAAGTTGTTTTCTTATGGTTGATATTTCTGTATCTAAATATTGTGAGCTGCAAATTCTTAGTGCTCGTAAAAATAGGCCCGAAGCAACACTTTGTTTTGTTTTGTCCGAATGGTAGCTGAAAAAGTGCAAGTAACTCCCAGTGTGGGTAGGTTTTCTATAAACTGTAAATGACAAGCAATTCTGATTTCTTATTATTAAAATGTCTAAAAAAGGCAATTTATTATCTACTTCCCATTCTACTTTAAATTTTATGTTGTTGGCCAAATTATTAAGTTTGTCAAAGAATTCTTTAAAAGAACCCCATTCATCGTTCCATAACGTGAAAACATCATCAACGTATCTATACCAAAACATATCTGGTGGTTTGATGTTAGGTAATAAAACTAATTCAAAATATTCCATATACAAATTTGCTAATACTGGAGAAAGATTTGATCCCATCGAACAACCATATTTTTTTTTATAGAAATGATCTTTGAAAGAGAAAACATTAGTTCTGATACATAGCTCTGTTAATTTTATGATTTTCCTTACTGAGAGTGGGAGTTGATTTTGAAATAGTTGTAACTTATTCTTTAAAAACTTTAAAACTTCTCCTGTATCGATTTTTGTGAATAAGGAAACCACGTCGAGACTTAAAAGTTTACTATTGGCTGGTAAAATATGGCTTTTGATTTTACTTATGAGATCTTCAGAGTGCTTAATATGTGACTTAGAAAAACGTCCTACAAAAGGTGACAAAATTTCCGTGAGCCATTTTGAGGTCTTGTTAGTGCAGGAGTTCCTATTTGATATTATTGGTCTAAGAGGGATATTGTCTTTGTGAATTTTTGGGAGACCATAGAAGTTTGGTAACTGTGGATTAGTAACTTTCAGCTTATTGAACATTTCTTTGCCTATAATTTTACGAGCACGTTTGTTAAAATCAGAAGTAGTGTTCTTTAGTGGATTCTTTGCCAGTTGTTCGTATGTATCTCTATCATTTACTAAGTCAAAAACTTTATTTTCATAATTTGAATAAGTGAGAATGACTATTTTCCCCCCTTTGTCTGCTCTGGTGATGATGATGTTTTTACGTTTGGTGAGATTTTGTACTGCTAATTCGTATCGTTTTGGTAATCCACAATCTTCCTTGAAACAATCCAATAATCCCTGCATAAGAATCCATTTTAAGCTAAGTAAATCTTT
>NC_134805.1:4658219-4663219 GCF_046742065.1 Oratosquilla oratoria
CACTTCCAGATTACTGTCACTTTCACCCCTTGTACATCTCATCACCTTACTTTTTACCCACATTTATCTTCAGCTTTCTTCTATCACACACTCTCCCAAACTCTGTCACCAACTTCCTCAGTCCCTCCTCTGATTCTGCTACAAGCGCAGTGTCATCCGCAAACAACAGCTGGCTCACCTCCCACTTTTCTCCATTTTCTTTAACCATCTCCAATCCCTGACCCACTACCCTTGCATTTACCTCTCGCACTACCCCATCCATGTATAAGTTGAACAGCCAGGGTGACATAACGCATCCTTGACGAAGTCCCACCTTTACCTCAAACCACTCACTCTCTCCATTTCCAATCCTGACACAAGCTCTACTACTCTCATAAAAACTCTTGACAGCTCCGAGAAGCTTTCCTCCTATCCCGTATATCCACATAACCTCCCACAGCGCCTTTCTGTCTACCCTCTCGTAAGCCTTTTCCAGATCCATGAAGGCCCCAAAAAACATCCTTCCTCTTTCCTATAGCTCTCTCACATATCTGTCTTACCACAAAGATCTGATCTACACAACCTCTACCTGTCCTAAATCCACACTGTTCCTCACCAATTACGCCCTCTGTTCCTCTCCTAATCCTCTCAATCAAGATTCTCCCATAAGCCTTCCCAACTACACTTAACAAGCTAATCCCTCTGAAACTACTATATTCACACTTGTCCCCCTTTCCCTTGTAAAGTGGAAATATACAAGCACTCCTCCAGTCCTCCGGCACTCTACCTTCTCTCCAGCAAACATTAGATAACCTAACCAACCAGTCCACTATCACTGTACCTCCTTTTTTAAGACATTCTGCATGGCATCCATCCAGACCAGGTGCCTTACCTGCTTTCATCATCTTAACTGCTGCCTTCACTTCATCCTTCCTTATTTCTCCTCCATTTTCCTCACTCATCACTCTCATTTTCTTCGCATTTCCCACTGCAGCTATCTTTCCTTCCCTATCCTCCTTCACATTTAGCAACTCCCTAAAATATTCTGCCCATCTTCCCCTTACTGCCTTCTCCTCCATTATCATCTCTCCATCTGCACCTTTTACCTTTTCTTCTCTACTTGATTCGCCTCCTCTTCCTCTCTTAATTTCTTTCCAAAACATCTTTTTATTGCTTTCAAAATTTTCTGTCATACTCTTACCCCATTTTACATCTGCTCTCCTCTTTGCCTCCTTTACCTTTTTCTTTACTTCTCTTTTCTTTTCTTTGTACGTCTCATATGACTCCCTTGCCTATTTTGTAACTAATCTGTGTAAGCTCGCTTCTTCTCTTCTACAACCTTCTTCATTTCCTCATCCCACCATTCACTACCCTTCCTTCTATTTCCTCCTGTCCTTCTTGTTCCACACACCATCTTTGCACACTTTGTGACTCCCTCCTTGAACCATCCCCATTCCTCCTCCACACCTACTTCTACTCTATCCTTCACTCCCTCCCACTCCTCCTTCAGCTTCTTGTACTCCTACTCCTTTTCCTCTTCATTTAAAGAGTTCACTCTGAGCACCTCCCTACCTTTTGTCTCTTTCCTCTTTCTCCATCTGTCCTCCACTCTCAACTTACCGTTCACCAGAAAATGATCTGATATTCCCCCACCCTCTCCCCTTAGCACATGTACATCCTTAACTCTTCCTATCATAATCCTATTTACCACTACATAGTCCATAGTCTCTATCTACCACCCTTCCATCCACCAACCTCTCCCATGTGTACTTATGCTTGACTTTCTTCCGAAACACTGTATTTGCTATCATCAACTCTCTTTCTAGACACATTTCCATCATCAACTCTCCACTACGATTTTTTCCTGGAACTCCACATTTCCCAACCACTCCATCAATTGGATCCTTTCCCACCCCAGCATTAAGGTCTCCCAGTACTATTACATTTACGCTTCTCCCTAAACCCTCTATGCACTCATTTAAATCTATCCAAAAGTCCTCCCTTTCTTCTACACTCTTCTCACTGCCAGGCCCATATGCACTTACAAAAACCCACATCTCCTTTCCCAGTTTCACCTTCATCCACATTATCCTTGAGGAAACCTCCTTCCACTCCACTACACGTTTACCTATCTCTTCACTTACTAGTATAGCCACCCCTTCCCTCCCTCGCCCTCTCTTCACTCCTGATAACCTCCCACTTACACTCCCAAACTTACAATCGTCCTTCCCTTTCAGCTTAGTTTCACTCAAAGCCAACACATCCATCTTTCTTCTCACAAACATACTACCTATCTCTTCCCTTTTACTCTCATCTGTACCACATCCACGCAAATTAAAAGACCCAAACCTTAGGGTGCTGGTCCGAGAATTTCCAGACCCTCTTATGCCTTTGCTTTTACTTTTAGGAATGTGCCCTGTGGGGCTACAAGGAGAAGGATGCCTAGTCCCAATCCCCGTCCCTTTCTTCTCGCCTCCTACGATTCAAGTGGGAATACTTGGTGGCAGTATTCTTTTCCCCCACCACAGGGAATTTCCCCACCACAGAAAAAGAATACTCAGAGAAATGGTACAGGACAGCAACAAGGGGTTGGGGGACAGCATAACGGAGGGACAGTCGTAGTATAAAAGTTTTCCTCTATCATAGACAAAATGATGTGTGTCTCTGGTCCGTAGGGACATCCCATATAGACCCTAAAGTATCGACTGCATGCTACTTTGCCACAATAACAAGCAGCCAATACCCTAGACGGGGTAAGAATTATAGTTCAGAAATAAATGAACGTTACTTAAAAATAGCGAGTTACTTTTCAATCACCCTATATATAATCTGCTCCCTAGATATTCAAATGTACGTCCTCACGACCGAGCAGTGCAGCATACGGAATCCTTACAGGATTTCCGCAGGACCATGGTTAATGAAGAAACGGAAAGTAAGCTCATCCTCCTGTCTTCCCTTAAGAGGAACTCCGGGCTTCCGAGCAGGAATACGTTGCTGCAAACTTTAACCAGGATTTGAAACAGAAGACTTTAGAGGCTCTGAACTTGAGTCAGCCAATCACTACCAGGTAGGCAGAACACGCATTTCTAAAAAGTTATTTAAACTTTATGGAGGTTACTTAGCCCTACCTAAACCAACAGATAGCTTCATCAGTCTATCCGATGAACCCCTGTCAGAGGCCCAATGTGAATTCTTAAACCTCGGAATTAACTGTTCCCTTATGCCCAAATTTATGCAGGCTAACAAGAAGGTAGAATTAGCCACTCTCTTCGATAACATTTGTAAGTTACAAAAAACAGGTGTTATTTCAGTTAACCCAGATCTACAGGAACAGCTACATGCAGAAATTACGAAACACCGCCGCCACCACCAGAGCCAACTTCCCCCTCGTCTGAAGGAAGCCGCAAAACAACTGCGCAACAACGAGAGGATAGTCATCAGAAGGGCAGACAAAGCTTCTTGCTATGTGATCCTCAACAGGGAAACTTATTTTCAGAAATGCCGTGATATCCTCCTAGATAATTCTAAGTTTAAACGTATCTCTCGTAACCCTGTTGTTCAGATTAAATCTAGACTTAATGAATTTATTTCCACTGTTAACGCCGTGATAGGAGGCAACAAATTTGTACCCCTAGTCGGTGATATTTCTCCTGGTTATTTTTATGGTAACGTAGAGAGCCATAAGGATAGAAACCCCCTCAGGCCCATAATTTCCCAAATTCCTACCCCCTCTTATAGCGTAGCTAAAACTTTGCATGATATAATTTCTCCTTATATCCCTAATACTTATTCCTTAAAATCTAGAGATGAATTCATAGTCATCTTATGGGATAATAAGCCTAACGACTTTCTAGCCTCGTTGGATGCTGCTAGTTTATTTTCAAACGTAACTGGGCTTAGGACTATTAATATCATTCTGGAATATGTTTCTGAACACGCAGATTTCCCCCTCCAACCATCCCGAGGCAAATAATGGAAGAGATGCTGAAAATCTGCACTACTGAGGCCCCTTTTAAATGTCCGGAGAGAAAGTTGTATGTTTAGCACGACGGGATATCGATGGGTTCCCCCCTGGGAGTACTCTTTGCGCAAGCGTTTATGTCGGCAGCAGAGGAAGGAGTCTTTCAGGATGGCGTTATCAAACCATCAATATACTACAGATACATCGACGACATCTTTGTGTGCACACAATCAGAAGCCCTTCTCGAGGAATTAAGACTGCGCCTCCAGGAGGAATCCGGACTTAGCTTTACAACTGAACTGAACAAGGATGGCAAACTCCCTTTCCTTGATGTTTTAGTTGACTCTTCATCCGGGGAATTTTCCACGAGTGTGTACAGGAAACTTACTAACTCTGAAAAATGTTTGAACTATAAAAGTGAGTGTCCGACAAATTATAAAACCAGTGTGATTAGAGCGTATGTCCGTAGGGCTATCAAAGTTTGTTCTTCTTGGCAGGCCCTGCATATAGAACTGCAGCATATTCCCCAGATTCTGGTAAATAATGGTTTCCCTAAAAGTGAATTTGATGCAATTTGTAATAAAATTATGTGTGACCACATTTCCCCACAAACATCCTCTAAGCCCCAATTCATTAACATCTACTATCATAACATCTTCACCAAGGGTTACAAAAAAGATGAGAAAATCATTAAAGATATCATCACTAAAAACTGCCACCCAGTTTCTAAAGAGAAGGAAATCCACGTGGTTGTATTCTACTCCAACCCAAAAACTAGCTCATTGGTAATAACTAACAACTTGAATAGTAATACTGAGACAATGTCTAAAACCAACATTGTGTACGAATTTAAATGTATTACCGGGGACTGTGTAATCCGCGTTCCTCATATATTGGTCATATTAGATGTAGTCTCAGTAGGAGAATATCAATGCACTTGCAAAACGGGGCTATTAGACATCATTTATTGAAATATCATAACCAAACAGCCACCCGCGAATGCCTAGTTAAGAACACCAGGATTATAGCAAGCAATAGGGATGCACATAAACTTAAGCTT
>NC_134805.1:4680719-4690719 GCF_046742065.1 Oratosquilla oratoria
AACTTCTTTCATAAAGTAAATTGGGAAAAATTCTACAATAGACACAAAAGAAAAAGAAATGGATGATTTTGAAAGATTGTGCCTTCCTAGATTTACTAATAGCTTTTGATAGAGTACCACAGAAAAATTATTAAGAAAACTAGAAACCATAGGAGGGATATAAGAAAAACTATTGAAGTGGATGGAGGATTTATTGCATGGAAGAAAAATGAGAATAGTGCTCAGAGATAAGAGTCCTACTTGGGAAGAAGTGATTAGTAGTGTCCCAGAGGGATCAGTATTGGCTCCGATAATATTCGCTATTTATGTAAATGACATGGGTGAGGGTGTAGAATGTTACATGAACTTCTTTGCAAATGACACAAAAATGATGAGGAAAGTAGGTGCAGGAGCGGAATCAGAAGTGGGAAGTGGGCTTCAACACAAAGAAATGTAGCATAATGAAATTTGGAAAAATTAAAAAAGAATATAAAAACAATATAAAATCTGTGCAAAGGAAATAAAGAAAGTGAGTTCTGAATAAGACTTGGTAGTAATTATTACAAAATATATGACTCCTGATAAACAGACAAATAAAATTGTTGGAGAAACATACAACTTGCTTAGATCAATAAAGGTGGCCTTTACCTACTATTACAAAGAAATTGTGAAGAAAATACTAGTCACCAGATAAGGCCAAGAATGGAGTATGCAGCAACACTATGGACACCCAGTACTAAAACGAATATAAAGAAAATTGAATGAATCCAAAGAGCAACTACGAATATGGCTCCAACACTTTCAAAACTATCATATGAGGAGAGATTGTCAAAGCTAGAATTACATACTCTGGAACAAGGAGGGAAAAGAAGAGAAAGTAATTACCTATTACCTACCTATAGAATCATGAGAGGCATGAAAGTCCTTGATAGAGAAGACTTACTAAATTGGGATAAGAGAAATACAAGAGGACATGAAAAGAAACTCAAAAAGGAACAGCTTTCCACACATAGTGATGGGTGTCTGGAATAAACTGGACGAAACAATAGTGTATGTAAAAACTATACATGAATTTAAGAGCAAACTAAATACTGCGAGACACAAAGACGGGACGCCACGAGCGTAGCTCCCCTTCCCGTAAGATACAACTAGGTAAATACAATTAGGCAAAATAGGCAAATAAATCACACACAGACGCAAACTTACATACACATTCACACACAAATACACACACATAAGCACAAAAACAGAAAACACATATGTTTATACGCCAAGGGAAATCATATGATGTCATATAATGTCCTCGCTGCAACCTCTGAAACACCCCTCACATAAGATACCATTATCCTGGTTGTGGCTGTTCGTGTCTCGCCCCGGTCTATTTTTCTTTTCTGCGGCGCTGTCCGCCTTTTCACTACTTAATTCGGGTAGCCGCTAGCCCGGAATACCCTCCTCAACCTGCTTCTTTCCTCTTTCAGCGACGCCTCTGTGTAGCAGACTCTCTCCGCCCGCCCTGTTCCACAATGTTTTCACCACATTCTTCTTGTGGTAAATCGGGTGATCACTACCGAAATTCAGCAATCGATCGGTATGCAACCCGAATCAAGTAGTGAAAAGATGGACGGCGCCGCAGAGAAGAAAAATAGACCTGGGCGAGACACAAACAGCCACAACCATGATAACGGCTCCTTGCGTGAGGGGTGTTTCAGAGGTCGCAGTGAGGATACTAAATAAGAACGAGTTGAGCGTCTCACACAAAACCAGTAACACGCTCCACGGAGCTCTCACCCGGGTCAAGGATAGGGTGAGCAAGTTGAACCAGCTCGGGGCAGTGTACAACGTCAGTTGCTCCGATTGCACAGCACGCTAAATGGGTGAAACAGGAAAACAGGCTAGCACAAGACTACAAAAACACCAAAGGGCAGTAAACAGAAAAGACCAGAGTTTGGCGGTGTGCAAAAATACTGAACAGCACCAACACGAGTTCGACTGGCATGGTGAAAAGGTACTCTACAATAACAACAGGAAAGGACGCAGACTGTTCTTGGAGGCGTGGGTCACTAACGAAGATAGTATAAATAGGTCTATAACACTCAATCCCATCTATGCGGGTGTAAAGGAGAGGTGGAAAAAGATCACAACAGCGGCGGGGTGTACATATCCTCCCCTATCTCCCCCCCCCCTCCACCACCACGCACTCTCGCTCGGCGCGGGTTGCCGCGTCCCTCCCTTGAATGTGGTCGCTCGTATATTTATACCATGTGATTTCTGTACTCCATTGTAACCCCTGAGGACGGGTCCCGGACAGGACCCGAAATGTCGGGAAAAAAATACCTACCCCTGAGTCTGGTGTTTTCTACGCTTCCACCATTATGGTTCTCGGGCTCCAGCTTTTTTCGTAAATATGTATATATATATATATATATATATATATATATATATATATATATATATATATATATATGTATATATATGTATATATATGTATATATATATACATATATAAAACAAGTTAACAAGAAAACCGAGAATTGTCATCATGCTATTAAACACGTCATTATATATATATATATACATATATATATATATATACACATACAGATTATATATATATATATACATATATATGTATATATATATATATATATATGTGTGTGTGTGTGTGTGTGTGTATACACACACACGCACACGCATATAATATATATATATATATATATATATATATACATATATACACATTCTGTATATACATATATACATACATACATACATATACGTACATATATATATATATACATATATATGTATATATATATATATATGTCTATATATACATACATATATATGTAAATATATATATATATATATATATATATGTGTATGTATATATATATATATATTTATATATATATATTTACACACACACAAACACACACACACACACACACGCATACACACACACACACACACACACACACACACACACACATATATATATATATATATATATATATATATATATATATATATTGATTAAAATCAACTGCGCTAATAGATTTAACTATTTTCAGTTGTATCTTCTTAAGTTTAAGGAAGGACTTCCTATCAACTTCATTCAGCTTATGAACGAAATCATCCATGGTGAATATGAAAAGAAAGGCGCTGGTGAATGCCGATGGTTTCTATTGGATGTGTAACAGCATGTAAAAAACTGTTGACAACGACACCTAAAACTTCGGAGTTTTTTCACCTCGATAAGAGGCTTCCTCAGGGTGAGAAGGACTTCATTGGTGTAGAGGCGATGTTCTAGTTTTGAAGGTCTAGAGGCAAGTTAAGAAGGTGGCTAAGCGGGAGGCTTTTTATACTCGGTCGAACGGTTCAGCCGACTGAGTGCGGGTGGAATGCTGGGCTCTGATTGGCTCATGGAACACTTCGCCCGATCTCGGGCGGCGGGAATGACCTCTGTCTGCTACGCAGCTCAAGCGGCTAGGCCCGGGCAGAATGCTAGCTTGCGATTGGCTGCGGGGGTTTTCCCGTGATCTTGTGCTTACACCGGGCAGAATGCTGGCTTCCGATTGGTTGCGGGGATTCTCTCGTGATCTTGTGCAGTGGGAGGAGGCTCTGGTTTTTGACTGGAGATCTTGGCGGCTTGATGGAAGGTCTTGTGTAGGTTGAAGAGGGAGCAGTTTCAGAGGGCGAGCTGAAGGGAGAATAAAATCAGAAGCAAGTTGTACATTAATGGTAGGGTAACGGGAAGTGATGGCTACGGCTTCTGCAATTTGCATACGCCTGTGGTTGGACTCTCTGTGAAGAATAGTCGTAGATTCAATTAGTTTCTGAAGTGGTGTTTTTTTGTCGTGATGATCAATGTAATGCTGAAAGATGGAACCTTGGTTACGGTGGTATTGGAGGCGTCTTCTTAAGGTAGTAGAGGTTCTACCAATGTAGGTGTTGGAGCCGTCACAGCGACTCTCCTGACACGTGAATTCATAGATTACGTTGGTAGAGGCCTCGAAAGGGGTCTTAGGAGCAGTGTTGTTTTTCATAACCAAAGCTCTAGTGAGATTTGGTTTACAGTAAATTCTAAAGGCAATGGTAGTGGTTGAATCGGTGGGAGTGACTCCTCTTTTTATGATGCCTTTAATGGCATCACACTCTTCTTTATAATGGTCGTGATAATTGTTTCGATGATATATGATGATCTTGTTGCCTGGGGAGTCTGGAACCTGGTTAGGAGCTGTGTATTGTTCAAGCTTCTTCTTGATGAGTCCTTCAATCATGTGGTCTGGATATCCGTTATTGGTTAGAAGCTGTCGGATGCGGTCAAATTCCCGGTGGGTATCTGTCCAGCTACTGCAATGCGTTAAGGCCCTGTTGATATATGCAGCGGCTACAGACCGCTTGTAGACTGCGGGGCATTCGCCGCGGGCATTGAGACACCTTCCTACGTTAGTAGCTTTAGTGTAGACCTTCGTCCTGAAGCCATCCTCATCTTTGGTGATGTCCAAATCAAAGAAGGGGAGACGTCGATGAATACTGCGTTCACAGGTGAAGGTAAGGCAAGAGTTGTTCTGAAGGGCCATCATCAAGCTGTCGGCATCTTTGTCGTTGGTGGTGGTGATGAAGATGTCATCGATATAACGGGTGTAGAGTCCAGGGGGAGGATGGTGCTGGAAAACTTTCTCTTCCACTTGAGCCATGTACATATTTGCGAATAGGACCCCAAGGGGGGACCCCATTGCCACGCCATCAACTTGTTTGAAAAGTTCCCCTCGGTGGGAGAGGAAAGGGGCTTCTTTCGTACAAGTCTCCAACATAGCTTTCAGCACGTATTCTTGGATGTCGAGAGCAGGGAGGTCACTTCGGTAGACTCGGTCCAGAATGTAGCTGATGGTCTCGTCTACGTTAACGTGGGTAAATAACGACTCAGCATTGAGGGAAGCAATGTCTTGGCAGGGGGGCACCGTTCGTAACAGATCGATGAACTCTGCAGCGGAGGAGACAGAACGGCCTGTAGGAACGTAAGGAAATAAGAGATTATTAAGAGTTTTAGCAACAGGATAGGTAGGAGTTGATAATTGTGCTATGATGGGCCTAAGGGGATTCCCAGGTTGATGGGTTTTTACTGTCCCGTAACAGTAGCCAAGTTTGAAATCTCCAATAACTTTATTGAAAAATTTTGAGCCCCTATTGGCTTCCTGAATGAGAGTGTTGATCTTTTTCTTTAGACTATCACATGGGTCTTTCTGTAAGCGCTGGAACTTGGTGGGGTTCTCAAGTAAGGAGTCCATTTTTTCAAGGTAAGTATTGGTGTCTAGAATGACAAAACCAGAAGCCTTATCTCCCTTACGGATGATGATGTCTTTTCTTTCTCTAAGTTCCTTAGCGGCCTCTTTCAATTCCGGAGTGAGTAGAAAACTCCTGAAAGTTCCCCTCTTGCGACCGGCTTCACCTACGAGTTCTTGCGTTATAGTAGAAGAAAGGTTTACACGGTCTTCGTTTTGTAAAGCAAAAAGTTGGTCAATGAGATTCTCAATTTCTATCCTTTTATTGTCTGGGTGGGGGCGGCTAATATAGTGACAGTTTAAACCTAAATTCAGGAATTTCTCTTGCTGGCTAGTAAGGGTGGCACAAGATAAGTTTATAAAACCTTGCGCTGGCCTTTCATTTCTGACGGGCCCTCGGTGTAGGATGGTGAGCTTTTTCTGGATGCGGGTATCAGCAATCTATAGTTGGCGTTGGCGGTATTCATCCAACAATTCTGCAGCCTCGTTCTTGATGTTAGGATGGTCTCTAGCAAAAGCAGACCATAGTGTTTGCTTCTCTTCTGTAGCCTGCGATAGACGGCCTTGAGCTTCTTGGAGTCTTCTCTGCAGTATGGTGTTATGGTGGTTTCCTGTGGGTCGGCGGGGTATACTTCTAGGGCACAGGTTCTCACGGAGACAATTTTGGTTAAAATCAACCGCGCTAATAGATTTAACTATTTTAAGTTGTATTTTCTTGAGCTTAAGGAAGGACTTCCTATCAACTTCATTCAACTTATGAACGAAATCATCCATGGTGAATATGAAAAGAAAGGCGCTGGTGAATGCCTATGGTTTCTATTGGATGTGTAACAGCATGTAAAAAACTGTTGACAACGACACCTAAAACTTTGGCTTTGAAATGCCAATTTTAGGCGGACTTAACAGATATATTGTATGAGGTTAGTGGACACCAGGGTTGGCGATATATATATATATATATATATATATATATATATATATATATATATATATATATATATATATATATATATATTTAATATAAAGAATATATATTTTTTTAATCAGATTTGATTTAAATATAATTTTTTTATAGATTTTAAATATTGTGGAATTGCTATCTGATATGCGATCTGATTGCTAAAGGACATTTTTAGCATATCAATATAAGGAGCAGTGTTATATAGATTTGCCACAACTATACAAAGAACGGTATAAGCCTACATTTAGTATATATCACTGTGCAGCCCACAATAAGTTTCAACAAGATTCTTGTTGAAACTTGCTATAGGTAAGCAGCTTCTCAATGAGTCAGTTGCTGCTTTGGAATCAACCAGGAAGGATGTCTTCTGGACCTGGCAGAGTGGTTCCTTCAGGCAGAAAAAATTATCCTGTCTGGAATTTTTTTGAAAAACTACCAACAACTTCTGGCAAAGGGTACCGAGCTAAATGCAAAGACTGCAGCCAGGAACTACAGGGCATTGTGTCAAGATTAAAATCTCACAGAGATAAATGCCAAGGTCAGCCACAGCATACAGAAGAAGAAATTGATGACCCAGGTAAACAATTTTACTTGTATTGTGTGCATTTCTCCCTTTTCATACGCAACTGTATAAATTTGGTGCAATAAAAATGTGAAGGCCTAAAGAGATGATACATCAACTTCATTACTTCTAAATTTGGGTAATGACTACATCACTATAATATACTGTATCTACTCAACTTTGGGGCCTAGATAATTGTTATTAATTTCATTCAATATTGTGTAATATATTTCATAGGTTCCATTGGAATTCAGCCCACATGGGATTCAGCCCAAAGGGATTTAGCCTAACCTAACCCAACTAACCCATTAGTTTTAGTGAATTTAAAAGTGGACTGAATCCTGTGTGGGCTGAATTCCAAGCCCACCTATTTCATATCCTGTTAATTATTTCCAAATAATTTAGTGGCTTGTGTGAATATGATCATTATTAAAGAAAAATAACTACTGTACTCAAAAGTAGCATAAATCACACTGTATTCATTAATTTATTTATTCATTTATGAATTATGCAATATGCTAGAATTTTCTGTTTCCATTTCAGGATCTGTATCAACAGCTTCAATCCCTTCATCATCGGCTCCACTTGAATTATCTGCAAACCTGACTCCACCATTAAAAAGGTCACTATCAGACTCCTGTTAAGTCCGGCTAAAATTGGCATTTCAAAGCGTAACAGTGCCTTAAGAATATGTTCTTATTTCACTATAAAAGTTTATATTAACTTATATTGCATTGGATAAGTCAGTAGTTGATATATTTGTCCTATATACAATGTTAGGTTTCTAGTTTTGATATATTTGTCCAATATAAATGTTAGGTTACAAAGAAAGCAATGGCCTCCACTAGCAGACCCAGGGATCTGGGTGCGCACGTCCTGTGTAATAGTAGTCCTTTATATATATATATATGTATATATATATATATATATATATATATATATATATATATATGTATATATATATATATATATGTATATATATATATATATATATATATATATATATATATATATATATATATATATATATATATGTATATATATATGAGAGAGAGAAATGGGCGGGGAAGGGCAAACGAAGATGTGTTGGGACTAGAGTTCATTTCCCTAACGTTTCGACCAACTTGGTCTTCTTCAGAGGATATGTTGCATTACAATGGGATCACAAGTCTTATAATATGATCCCATTGTGTGTGTGTGTGTGTGTGTGTGTGTGTGTGTGTGTGTGTGTGTGTGTGTGTGTGTGTGTGTGTGTGTGTGTGTGTGTGTGTGTGTGTGTGTGTGTGTGTGTGTGTGTGTGTGTGTGTGTGTGTGTGTGTGTGTGTATTCACTTGGTCTTTGGATCACGTGTTGGGCTCGTGATCGACAGCTATTTCTCTCTCGGAAGAGAGCTCAGAGCTCGTATGACCGATCTATGGGTAATGCTATGACCTTACACGCACACACACACCCAACTCCCCGCCCACGAGAGTTGGAGTAACGGCCCGAAGCGCAACGATACTGAAATAATTTCAGCCCTGGGCAGGATTCGAACCAGGTACCGCTGGCACCACCGTTCCAACAGTCTGGTACTCTACCAACTGCGCCACCGAGAGAGAGAGTGTGTGTGTGTGTGTGTGTGTGTGTGTGTGTGTGTGTGTGTGTGTGTGTGTGTGTGTGTGTGTGTGTGTGTGTGTGTGTGTGTGTGTGTGTGTGTGTGTGTGTGTGTGTGTGTGTGTGTGTGTGTGTGTGTGTGTGTGTGTGTGTGTGTGTGTGTGTGTGTGTGTGTGTGTGTGTGTGTGTGTGTGTGTGTGTGTGTGCTAAAAAGAGAAAGTCTCTTAAGAAATACAATTGTTCACGTACATTTATTGACTATCAAAGTTATGTAATAAGACGAGTGCAGAGGGATTAAAAAATAATAAAAATGAGAACGACAATAGGAAATGAATAATGCTGATAAATACAAAGAGAATACCAAAGAATTCTATAGTTACATTGGAGATGAAAAGGTTATTGGGGATCCCATTGGCCCACTATTATCTACTGACGGTCAACTTGGATATTCGAATGAAGGAAGGCGTGATATTTTAAAAAAACAATTTAGCTCAGTATTCGTAAACGAACCATCTCAAAGTGAATTCCAAACTGAAACCTGTGAAAAATCTAGGATAAAATTACTCACTACGGTAAAAAAAAAAAAAAAAAAAAAAAAAAAATTAAAAGGTGTATAGAGAAGTCATCAAGGTCTAACGGTTGAGATCCAGGAACCAAGGAAATGAAAAATGAGATTGTTGGTCCATTAGGAATTATTTTCAAGAAATTCATCATATCCTGAGATGTCGCACGAAAATGGAAGCTAGCTAACGTTACCCCCCCCCCAAAAAAAAAAAAAAACTACAGACCTTTAAGCTTAACTTCAATCGAAGGAAAAATGATGGAAACTATCATCAGAGATGCTATCGAACATCTTATAGAAAATAACTGTTTGATAAAAGATAGCCAGCATAGATTCATACAGAAACGTTCTCGTGTGACTAGCTTACTCGATTTCTACAACAGAGTCATCTCGAATTATGACAAAAGAAACAATATAGATTTATCATATCTAGACTTTGCACAAACTTTTGATATCGTCCCCCCTTACTAAACTAACTTCACACGGAGTAAGTGGTAGCCTATAAGTTGGAGTAGTAATTGATTGAATCATCAAAAACAGAGAGTTGTTTTAAATGGTGAAACTTCTAGATGAAATTTTTTTACGAGTGAAGTTCCTCAGGGTTTCATTCTTGGGACACTTCTATTCATAGTATATATGAATGATATAGACCACGGCCTAAAATCTATATTCTCCAAATTTACCTATGATACAAAACTGTGCTGAATGACATATAATCACTTAAATTAATTACACATTCAAGAAAATTTAGATAAACTATAGTAATGGTTTAAAAAGTAGCTAATAAAATCTAACAAAAGTAAATGCAAGGTTATGCACATAGGTAAAAATAACAGTAAGTACGATTACAAGTTATTTGGAAATTCGTTAACAAAAGGAGTTGGGAGATAGGGTTGATGAAACAGTATTAGGATGGTTTAGACACATGGAAAGAATGAGTGAAGAAAGATTAGTAAAAGAGGTGTGGAAGGCAGAGGTGGAAGGTATGAATATGAGGGGGCATCCTAGGATGAGATGGATAAAAGGGGTAAAAGGGGCATTACAAAAGAGAGGAATGT
>NC_134805.1:4703219-4718219 GCF_046742065.1 Oratosquilla oratoria
TCACCGCGTTGAGCTTCCGGTAGTTGACACAGAGCCTCCACTCGTCATCACCTTTCTTCGGGACTAGAAGAGCCGGCAATGCCCAGGGGGAGCAGCTAGGTTCACCTAGTCTGTTCTCCAACAGGTAGGCCACTTCTTTCTGCATCTTCTCTGCCTTGTGGGGGTTGAGGCGATAATGGGTCTGGCGGATAGGAAGGGTATTAGGGTGAAATTCTATATCATGGGTAATGATGGTGCACAGTCCTGGTTTATCCGAGAAGACGGAGAGGTGTTTCTCAAATAACCAAATTATGCTTTCCCGTTTCGTTTCATCCAGATGCCCAAGGTACTGACTAGGGTCTGCAAGGAGGGCAGAGTTGGACTTGAGAGCAGTCGTATCGATCTCTCGAAAGTTAGATTCATCGGTAAGGGGGGCATTTTACAAGGCATGATACTGGTCTCTAGCACATCAGTAGGCTTTCTAAGGACGTGCTCTTTCATAAGATTGATGTGAACAAGTCTAGAGTCTTTACGATGGTCAGGAGTAAGGACTTCGTAATTTTTCTTATCCAGCGGATGAGAAACTACATATGGGCCCTGGAATCTGAGAGAAAGAGGGGTCCCTGGGACTGGTAAGAGAAGAAGTACCTCATCACCTTGATTGAATTTCCTAAAACTTTAACATTTTTGTCAAAATGAGCCTTCATTTTTTGTTGAGAGGTCATTAAATTTTTAAAGGCAATTCTTCTTACTATGTGCAGTTGACTTTTTAATTTATCCAAGAACTGATTCACTGTCTGGTTAGGATATTGAGGAGTTTCCTGGTACCACTGTTCTTTTAGAACCTTGAGGGGCCCTCTTATCTGGCGCCCATAGAGCAGTTCAAAGGGAGAGTATCCCAGTGACTGTTGAACCGTCTCTCTGACCTCGAACAGCATTAGTGGTACCCCCTCATCCCAATCAGAAAAGGATTAATTGCAATATTTTTTAGCATTGACTTGAGAAATTGATGAAAATGTTCTAATGCCCCTTGTGAATCCGGATGATAAACAATGGACAGGATTTGGGAAATATCTGGCTCCTTTAGGATACTGGCAAAGAGGTCGCTCATGAAGTTAGTTCCTCGATCGGATTTAATTTCTTTTGGCAGTCCTACTTGAGTAAAATTTTCAACAAGGTATCAGCTATAACTTTGGCATTTAATTTCTTAAGAGGAGAAGCTTCAGGATACCTCGTTACCGGGCACATGACAGTAAGAATGAATTGTTTTCCCTTTTTGGTCTTAGGCAGGGGTCCAACACAGTCCAACACACAGGGGTTTAAGGGAGCCTGGGGAATTTTCTGGTTCGGTTTGCCCACCATTTGGCAAATGTGGTGAGACCTCACATATTCTGAGATTATCTTATTCAAACTAGGCTAGAAGAAATTAACGTTATTCTTTTTTTTTTTTTTTTCAATTTTACTGACTCCAATATGTTGTCCAGCTCCATCATGGGCTATTTCAATCACTTTATTTCTGATGGACAAAGGGATAACTATCTGGTGGACCTTTGCCCAAGAATCACGGTCAGAGCAATTGGAAGGTTTGCTACATCTCATCAAGATACCATGCTGGTAGTAGTAACCTGGGAAATGGTCGACCTCTTCCCTGGAATCGACCGCTAGTCTATGGAAATTCTTTAAGGTAGGATCATCGTGTTGAGCTTTGATTAAGTTCTCTCGGGAAATTATTTGGTTGGGGAGATCAAACTTATAAGATACATTACTATCAGAGAGGGGAGTTTGAGATCTAGTGACTGTGCACAGGGGAAAAATGTCAGGGTGAAGGTGATCTTCCACAACAGTAGGGGTCTTGTCACTAGGGAACTTTGTGATATCTGGAGGAAGAACAACCATAAGATCAGCTAGATCATTTCCTAGGATGAGAGCAACCCTGGGGACAGGCATAGAGTTTTTCCAGGCGCCAACTTCTACTTCTGTCTTAAACAACTTACAGTTTAAAAAGACTCGAGCTAGCTCAATGGACTGAGTAAAGGATGAATCACTGACAGTTACTTTCCTTCCTGTCATCCTCTTACTTATCTCAGGCAAAGCCTGTTTGCTCACTATGGACTGAGCTTTTCCAGTGTCTCGTAAAATTGTAATAGGAAAAAGAGGGCTTTTCTCATCAGTAAAAATTTCACCATGGGACTTGAAATCTTTAGAGGCAGATTCACAGGGGGAAAAGGTACCTTTTACTACAAGGGTCACTGGTTTATGAGGACCGTAAGATTTTGGTTCAGTATACTGGTTTTCGTCAAACTTCGGGATTTTTGACGGTAAGACTCAGGGGTAACTTGATAGGTTTGAGGATACTACATTTTACTAATTCATAGAAAGAGTACACCTGAAGACTGTTGAAGATTTTGGCGGCTGTTCCTACCAATTTGCGTTAGATAATTCATACCCATTCATCTACGGGCCAGTTTAAGTGCTCAGCTAGACGTTCAAATTGCCTAAAGAAGTATTCTGGGTCCGACTCATTAAAATTGGGAATAGAGGCAACTTGGTTATTCAATAGGTGGGCAGATTTATTTTTCCTCTCTATGTCAGCTAGCGTTAGTTTACGCTGGTATTTTAATTCTAGTTCCCTTTCACGTTGTCTTCTCTGTCACGTTCCTCAAATCTCAGCTCAAGCTTACGGTCTTTCTCTGTACTCTCATTCTTTCTCTAGTTCTTTCTCACGTTCTTTTAATCTTATTGATTCAAGCTCCCGATCTTTCTCTCGTTCCTCTCGTTCTTTCTCTCGCTCTTCACTCTCTCGTCTCATTCTTTCTCTCTCTAGTTTAATTTTCTCTAATTCTAAAGATACAACTAATCTATCTAAGGGAGATTGGGGGGGGAGCGCGGGCTTCAGGCTGAAAGGGGGGGGTCACTGTTGCCTACATTAGGATCTCTTTCAGTTACGTCACGAGCACTTTCCTGGTGAATTAATTTGAATACGTCTGCGTCCAGTTCAAATGAAACTACTAGATGTTCAATTACAACTCCTTTAAGTTTATACTTTCTTAAGTTAGAAGGGGCATTAATTTGGTAGGTTTGAGCCAACAGTCTCCAGTCCTTCTTCTTGAAATCACACTCTAACTGATCCACTGAAGGATTATCAACAAAAGTATCTCTATTGAAAACCTTTTTAACGGTAAGAAGGGGCTAAGTTTGACTTAAGGTGATTGATTATATCTTTACTCGTAAAATTCCACTCTAGAGAATAAGTGTTAACCAAATCTTGGACTTCACATACGGAAATGATTTAATTCCCTGTTCGGGTGGAGTGCAATTGATGATGGGTCTCTGTAAGTATCCGGTCTATGAACATTTGTTCTATAGACGGTATGTATACTAAGGTATCAGCGCTCAGAACAATACGCCCGAAACTACGGATAGTCTGCTAAGAGGTTTCCCGATGGGAAAGAGGAAAGTTCACACATAGAATGTCGCTGTAGCAGAATATAACTAACTAATGGTCTGAATCTTAGAATACAAGGCTTACTGTGCATGTATAGTGAACTTTGGAAGCTGTGGGGGGGGGATAGTATGAATCTCATAAGCACAGATACTGAGGAAAAGGTCACTATAACGGGGTCATAACAATGGTTTGAAGGAGGGCTACAGCAAGTGGGTAGTTTGAAAGGACGGTAATTAACTCTGGAGGCATTGGTAGTTGAATACCAGAAATTACTTGTGCGAGTTACTGCGAACTTGATAAATAGAGGTTCTCCTTTGGAACCGATTGAAAATGTTGGACATATAAATGTCAGGGTCTCACACTTCGAATAATGGACACCTTAATGTTTTACGAGTACATCGTATCATCTAACCTAACGTAATATTGGTATTTCAAACACAAATGGAGCATGTATAAACAGTTCAGTGATAGTGAGTGTATGGGAGTAATGAACCAAAATGGCAATCGTACTTGTTACTGAAAATTTACGTTAAGTGGTTAGCAGACTTCGATATTACCTACGGGTCGCTAATCTATTTCACTTAGATATAAATTACCATCCCGGTCAGGCTCACAATTGTCATGGGAATGGTAGTTGAATACCGGAAATTATTTGCGCAAGTTACTGTGAACTTGATAAATAGAGGTCCTCTTTTAGAACCGATTGAAAATGTTGGACATATGAATGTTAGGGTCTCACACTTCGAATAATGGACACCTTAATGTTTTACGAGTATATCGTATCATCTATCCTAACGTAATATTGGTATCTTAAACAATAATGGAACATATATAAATAGTTCAGTGATAGTGAGTTATGGAAGTAATGAACCAAAATGGCAATCGTACGTGTTAATGAGAATTGACGTTAAGTGGTTAGCAGACTCCGATATTACCTACGGGTCGCTAATTTATTTCACTTAAATATAAATTACCATCCCGGTCAGGCCCCCAACTGTCATGGGATTGCTAGGTTTGGCCTAAGTTGATGGAATGTATGTAACTAATTTCGAATCTAGGGGTAAGTCGAATTCCAGTTCGGGAGCAAGCCGTAACAACAATGTTGAACATATAGAGATTACAGGTAGATTACGTTACGTTCTGATTAGCAGTTCATATAAGACTGGGATGTAAGGAAGGTTGGTTAATATAGAAGTCAGCACGAAACTTAAATAATTTATATTTGCTACAAAAGAAAAAGAAAGATTTACTGATTTTACATTTACAAGCATACACTCAGTATTCGGAGAAACCTGAACACAATTATACATTCTTAGCAAATTACATATAATAAAATAAAAAACTAGTCTAAGACAATGGTTTACACTAATACTTGCACAAACACGTGGTGTACCGATCTACAGCGGCGAAGGGGTGAGACAAGGAAGGTGAAATCCACCGACGGGGTAGTAGATAAGAGAGAGAGGGTCGGCTGGGGGCTGGTCCCTTTATATAGTCAAGGGGGGCGTGGCTTATCGACTCATGGTCATGCTTCGAAGCCAAACGTATGCCATACGTTGGGGTGATGAGATGGCTTTTAAATTTCGATCGTAGCAGGCGGGAGATTTGAAAGTCTCATTCGATTCACGGTTGGCTATAACAACACACACATACACACATACACACACACACACACACACACACACACACACACACACACACACACACACACACACACACACACACACACACACACACACACACACACACACACACACACACATACACACATGTATATATATGTATATATATATGTGTGTATGTATATATATACATATATGTGTATATATACATACATACATATAGATATATATATATATATAGATATATATATATATATATATATATATATATATACACCGTCTGGGGTATTGGCTGCATGTTACTGTGGCAAAGTAGCATATAGTTGATATTTTAGGGTCTATATTGGGCGCCCCTACGGACCAGAGTCACACATCATTTTGTCTGTGATAGAGGAAAACTTTGTTCATTGAGAAGTAATGACAATTTTATACTACAACTATACCTCCGTTATGCTGTCCCCCAGCCACTTGTTACTGTTCTGTACCATTTCTCTTAATATTCCTTTCCTTTTTTCGCCGACCGTGTGGTGGGGGAAGAGAATGCTACCACCAAGTCTTTCCACTTGAGTCGTAAAAGGCGAAAAAAAAAAGAAAAAAAAAAGGGACGGGGATGGGATTAGGAGTCCTACTACCTGTAGCCCCAAAAAGGGACATTTCTTAAAAAAAAAAAAAAAAAAAAAAAAAAAAAAAAAAAAAAAAAAAAAAAAAAAAAAAAAAAAAAAAAAAAATGGTCTGGGAGTTTTCCAACCAGTAACCTAAGGTTTGGGTCTTTTGATGTGCGTGGCTGTGGTAAAGATGAGAGTAAAATGGAAGAGATAGGCAGTATGTCTGTGAGAAGAAAGATGGATGTGCTGGCTTTAAGTGAAACTAAAATGAAAGGAAAGGGCAACTGTGAGTTTGGGAGTATAGCTGGGAGGTACTCAGAAGTAAAGAGGGACGAGGAAGAGAAGGGGTGGCTATACTAGTAAGTGAAGAGGTAATTAAGCTGGTAGTGGAGTGGAAGGAGGTTTCATAAAGGCTGATGTGGATGAAGGTGAAGCTGGGAAGGGAGATGTGGGTTTTTGTAAGTGCGCATGGACCTGGTAGTGAGAAGAGCGTAGAGGAAAGGGAGGTTTTTGGGTAGATATAAATGAGTGCATAGAGGGATTAGGAAGAAATGTCAATGTAGTTGTATTGGGTGACCTTAATGCTAGGGTAGGAAATTAACAAATAGACTGAGTGATTGGGAAGTTCCAGGTAAAAATCGTAGTGGAGAATTGATGGTGGAGATGTGTCTAGAAAGAGAGTTGATGGTAGCAGATACAGTGTTTAGGAAGAAAGTCAAGCATAAGTACCCGCTACGCAAGCGGGGTACAAACGAACAGATCGTAAGAGTTTTAGAAAAGATTTATGCCAAAGGTACCGCTATAATTCGACTACGTAAAGATACAGAAGAGACCAAGATAGAGAGAAGAGTACGACAAGGCGATACGATTTCACCCAAATTATTTATAGCTTGTTTGGAAGATATTTTCAAGAGGTTGAGTTGGGAAAAGGAAGGTTTGAAGATTAATGGCGAATATTTGAACCCCCTAAGATTTGCGGATGACATTATTCTTATTTCAGAAAGAGTAGAAGACTTGCTAGATATGCTGAGCGATCTAAACAAAGAAAGTCTCAAAGTAGGTTTGAAAATGAATAAGAGTAAAACCAAAGTAATGTTCAATACAAAAGTTCAAAGTAAAGAGATTGTAATTGATGGTGAGAGTCTTGAGGAAGTTGAAGAGTATGATTATTTAGGCCAGATGGTGAAAGTGACGAAAGATCATGATAATGAAATAAAAAGACGCATTGAAATTGGTTGGAAAATGTTTGGTAGGTATGATAGAATCCTGAGAGGCTCTCTACCTCTATGTTTGAAACGTAAAGTTTACAATCAATGCATTCTACGAGGAATAATCTACGGGTGTGAGACTTGGAACCTGACGAGGGCGATGGAAACAAAGCTAAGGACTGCACAGAAGAGAATGGAGAGATCAATGATAGGAATAACACTGAGAGACCGAAAGAGAGCAGGTTGGGTGAGAGAGCAGACTAGAGTGAAAGATAATGTGGAGGCAGTAAAAGATAGGAAGTGGAATTGGGCAGCTAGGTTGGTGCGAACGACTGATGAGCGATGGAGCAAGTGTGTAACTGAGTCGACGCCGCGAGATAGGAACCGTTGAAGAGGGAGACCAGATAGAAGGTGGGGAGATGAGATCGAGAAGTTTGCAGGAGTGACGTGGCAGAGGATAGCACGGTCGTATGATTCATGAAATGCTATGAAGGGGGCCTTTGTTCAGTAGTGAACTCAGGATGCCTGATTTGATTGATTCATATATATATATATATATATATATATATATATATATATATATATATATATATGTTTCATTAAAAGTGATGGCTAGTTGTGCATTAATAATTTTCTTAATGGTATTTTCCATATACCTTATTAAGGATTTGTTTTCCTTAGGAAGGAAATTTATGACTTGGCTGTATTTAGTCATATTAGCTAGATCGCGATTTCGGGTTCAAGACCCTTCTTCAGTAGCTATAGGGATAAGAATTAATCCAAAGATTCTAGTAAAGGTCTAAGTTTTATACTAGAGTTCCTATACTTGCTAATCACTGGGGGAGGTCACCTGGTATTACGGGCAGGGACGAAATGTCACGTGCGCTAGGGAGCCTCCGGGTTTGTGTTGTGGCGGAATGTGGCGTTTTGTCTCGTAGTTGGACGAGTGGCGTTTTGTCTCGTATTGGCGTTTGTGATGTTATGTCTCATGTTATTATTTGTAACGGTTTGTCTCATGCTTGGAAGGGCTCTGAGATCTTCTGCTTGTACATTTAGGTTTGGGCTCAACTCTTTAATGTACAACGCTTCTAAAATTGGGAGGCGTCTATCGTCAGTGCATAAATCCAAAATCTCAGTGTTTTTCTCTAGTGTCTCTCTTGCTAGTGTTATGTCGTGGGCTTCTCTTAAGTGATTTTTAGGGGCTCCAGATGTCAGGTGGTATGAGAGGCGACGGGATAACCTCATTGTCGTCATGCCAATATAGGTGGATGGGAGGGCTTCACAGTTCCCTCGTGTACATGTGAACCTATAGATGACATGTGATTTCTGAAGTTCCTTTCTCTCTTGTAGGGGGCTGTTTCTAATAAGAAGGTGGCTAGTTTTCTTAGTTTTATAATAAATCACTAGATTTAGTATTTTTTCTGGATTGACTGGTTTAATGTTTCTTTTTATAATTTGTCTCATAATGCGTTCATCTTCTTTATAAGCTGACGAAAAGGTGGATTTATAATATATGTTGATTTTCTCTTTATTTTGTTTATCATTGTTGTTGTTATGCCAGCCGTCCATTATTTTCTTTGTTTGAAAATGTATCTCTTTTTCATTGAAGCCGTTATTGATCAGAACTTGAGTGGAACGTTCGATTTCATCATGCACTTGAGTCCATGTGCTGCAGTGAGTTAGTGCTCTTCGAATATAGGCACTGATGGTAGAGTCCTTATATCTTTGAGGGCACTCACTGGATCCATTAAGGCAGTGTCCAGGGTTAGTGGGTTTTGTGTACACTGTTGTATTAAAAGAATTTTCATTTTGTTTCACTAAGAGGTCGAGGAAGGGTAAAGCTCCGTCAATGCTATCTTCCATAGTCAAAGTGAGTTCAGATGTCTCTTGTAATAGGTGGCGGAGTTTTTCAGCTTCATTGCTGTTATTGGTTTTAATGAAGACATCATCAATGTATCTACAGTAAATATCTGGCTTTTCTGTTTTACTGAATACTTCTTCTTCTACGCAGCCCATGAAGAAGTTTGCCATTAATACTCCAAGGGGGGATCCCATTGCAACTCCATCAATTTGTCAATATTTGTTTCCACGGGGGCAAGTGAACGGGACTTCTTTTGTACAGCATTCAAGCAGTTTACGTAGTGTAAGTTCTGGAATGTCTAGTATAGGTGTAGTGTTAACACACCTATACTAGACATTCCAGAACTTACACTACGTAAACTGCTTGAATGCTGTACAAAAGAAGTCCCGTTCACTTGCCCCCGTGGAAACAAATACGAGACAAATACGAGACAATACGAGACAAAACGCCACTCGTCCAACTACGAGACAAAACGCCACATTCCGCCACAACACAAACCCGGAGGCTCCCTAGCGCACGTGACATTTCGTCCCTGCCCGTAATACCAGGTGACCTCCCCCAGTGATTAGCAAGTATAGGAACTCTAGTATAAAACTTAGACCTTTACTAGAATCTTTGGATTAATTCTTATCCCTATAGCTACTGAAGAAGGGTCTTGAACCCGAAATCGCGATCTAGCTAATATGACTACACACAGCCAAGTCATAAATTTCCTTCCTAAGGAAAACAAATCCTTAATAAGGTATATGGAAAATACCATTTAGAAAATTATTAATGCACAACTAGCCATCACTTTTAATGAAACATGCATTAGAGAAAAACTCCTGCCTAAATACACTGACAATATATATATATATATATATATATATATGTATATATACATGTATATTTACATATATGTGTACATATATACATGTATATATATATATATATATATATATATATATATATATATATATTCACGAAGAACCCACAGTCGGAATAAAAAGGAAACTTTAGAAGAATGTGTAACTTCTATATTTCGGCTAGTAGCTATAGCCCTCTTCAGGAAAGTACAGATTACAAGAATTTGCAGAGACATAAGTACAAAGAGATATGTGAAGAAGGGGAACACGAAGAGTTAAAAACAGGATAACCCGTCTCACAGGGCGGAGTCAGAGGTGAGGAGAAGTGTGGGTGGAGGTGTGAGGTCATGGGAAAGGGCGGGAAGAGTCAGGAGGGTGATAATTCTTCACCAAACGGCTCACAGCTAGCCGTGAAATAATGTCTGGGGACCATTGACCTTTGGAGATGTTCAAGTTCGGACATTCTTCGATTAAGGCTGATTCAACAATTTTTCTTCTAAAACTACAGTTGGACTTGAGCAGAATTTTGGCCTTGTCCCAGTCAAGACTGTGATTTTTGGTACTGACGTGTTGGAACACAGCGGAATTTTCTAGGGCATACCTGATGGATCTTTTGTGCTCCATTAACCTGGTGTTAAGATCCCTTCCGGTTTAACCAAGGTACATCAAATCACAATCTTTACAAAGAAGGCTATACACTCCTGGGGACTCATTTCCCTTCAACCTTTGATGAACATTAACAATTTGTTTGTGAACCGTGTTGGGATAATGATAGGCAACTGTGAGACGCTTGTTGGGAATTAATTTAAAAGAAGAACTGATGGAGTTACAATATGGAATTTTTAAAACATCTTTGAAAGAGGGTTGTGTGGTGGGAACTGAATTTTTAAAGTGGCTGGCTCTAGCCTTGCTGAGGGCTTGATCCAAGAACCAGGACGGGTATGCCAAATTCAAAAGTTGCCTTTTGATGAGGTTGATTTCTCGGTCCAAGAATCTAGGACTGCAAATCCTATAAGCTCTCAAGAAAAGGCCGGAGGCAACGCTCTTCTTGACTTTGTCGGGATGGTTGCTAAAAAAAGTGAAGATAACTACCTGAATGGGTGGGTTTTCTATAGACTGTAAAAAATAATTCTCCTTCAATCCTTCTAATTAAAATGTCTAGGAAAGGGATCTGATGACATTCTTCCCATTCTGTCTTGAATTTGATGTTTGGGGATAAATGGTTCAACTTGTCCAGAAATGCCCCGAACGCACCCCACCTATCACCCCATGCTGAGAAAATGTCATCCACGTAACGGAACCAAATCATCTCAGGTGGTTTGATGGTGGGTAACAGAGTGCATTCGAAGTACTCCATGTACAAGTTGGCCAAAACAGGAGATAAATTAGAACCCATGCTGCAACCGAATTTCTGTCTAAAAAACTGGTCCTGGAAAGAAAACACATTGGAGGAAACACAAAGGCGAACTAGATTAATGATTTTGTTGACTGGAAGGGGGAAATTATCCTGGAACGGTTGCAGTCTGGTTTCTAAAAAGGAAAGAACATCATCAACGTTAATGTTAGTAAAGAGAGAAGTTATATCAAGGCTGAGTAACTTGGCATCCTGTATGTTAACATCCTTAATTTTTTAAATGAAATCTGAGGAGTTTTTGATGTGAGAATTGGAAAATTGCCCAACAAAAGGTGACAAAAGGTCTGAGAGCCATTTAGAAAGTTTGCTTGTACAGGAGCCTCGATTAGAAATAATGGGCCTCAAAGGAATGTCTACTTTATGAAACTTCGGAAGACCATAAAAGTAGGGGAGCTTGGGCTTTATGACCTTCAGGTTGTTAATGCAAATGTCCGCTGAAATATTGCGAAGTTCGCAATATTTCAGCGGACATTTGATTCTTGGATGCCAACCGTCAGGCCCTGGTGTTTTATTAACTTTGAGTTTATCTATGCACCTATTAATTTTTTCTTTTGTTATATTTACCGTGGTGAGTAATTTTACCCTAGACTTTTCACAGGTTTCAGTTTGGAGTTCACTTTGAGGCGTTTTGTTTACGAATACTGAGCTAAAATAATTGTTTAAAATATTACACATTCCTTCATTTGAATGTTCAAGTTGACCGTCAGCAGATAATAGTGGACCGATATGATTCCTAACAGCCTTTTTATCACTAATGTAACTATAGAATTCTTTGGGATTCTCTTTGGATTTATCAGCGATGTTCATTTCGTATTGTCTTTTTTTTTTTTTTTAATATATTTGTATTGATACATAACTTTCATAGCACAGAACAACAACAACATTTTACTGGAGATGTGTAAAGTGATTTAAACTAATTTGGGTACGCTGATTTCAAAAATCATAACCGTTTTGCTGTATCACGTCAGGATTTTCAGTGACAGAAATATTCCCATTTCCTAGAAGTCAGGATTTCAATGAAATTTACAAAAATTCATTTATTCATTTATTTCATCATGAATGCTTCAAAATTATAGAAATTACAAAAAAACTCCACTAGAATGTAATTAAAAATGCTTTAGGCATTTGGCTTTGCGTTTGTGCTGCTCTGTGTCAGTTTCACGATGCAGAAACCAGCAGAAGTCGCCCATCATGTTCGGGTTGTGCCGCCCTTGGTAACGCGTCTCCATGAGTGAAATCTCTTGGTGGAATCGCTCGCCGTGCTCGTCTGAGACAGCTCCCAAGTTGTCAGGGAAGAAGTTCAGGTGCTGGTGTAGGAAATGGATTTTCAGGGACATCCTGGAGCCAAGTTTCCTGAAGGACTCCAGCAGCTGCTGCACTATTTCTTCATAGTTGTCCGCGCGCTCGTTCCCCAAGAAGTTGTCCGTCACAGCTTTGAAGCTCCTCCACGCTGCCAGCTCTTTGGGGTTTAGAGTTGTCGGAAAAGTTTCGTCCTTCATAATCTGTTGGATTTGCGGTCCAACAAAGACACCAGCCTTGATCTTGGCCTCCGACAAGGTGTTGCCAAACTTCTCCTTGAGGTATAAAAACCCACGCCCATTCAGATCCATTGCCCTTACAAAACTTTTCATCAAGCCGAGCTTTATGTGGAGTGGTGGAAGGAAAATCTTGGCTGGGTCGACAAGGGCGACATGCTTCACTTTGTGTCGACCAGGTACATGCTCCTTTCGCTCTTCCCAATCTTTCTTCGTCCAGTGATTCTTTTCGTCTCTGCTATCCCAGAGACAAAGGAAGCACATGTATTTCGTGTAGCCTGACTGCAGCCCTAACAACAGCGCCACCACTTTCAAGTCTCCGCAGATGTGCCAGTTGAAGTCATTGTACTTGATGGAATCAAGCAGCTGCCGCATAGTCTCATAGGTCTCTGTCATGCCGAACGCGTGAGCCAGTGGGACTGATGGTTTCTCGTTGCCATTGTGGAGCAAAACAGCCTTCAAGCTGTTCTTCCCCGAGTCGATGAAGAGGCGCCATTCTGCAGGATCGTGATCACACCCAAGTTCTTTCAACAGACCGTTGATGTCACTGCAGAATGTCATCGTGTCTTCCATCCCAAAGAACTCAGCCATGTCTCTGTGACGTGCTCTGAACAAAGGATTACAAAGGATTACAAAGGCGGAGCATGCCGACAGGAGACCTTTTGATCCATATTTAGGTCGGATGCAAAAAAAAAAAAATCATATTATTAATAAATTAAAACTATAATAATGTAAAAATAACAAATAAAATACATAAATAAATGCATAGGTATAGTTGAATAACAAACAAACATGTAAATAGTAAATGATTATAAATTGACATATAACTAATAATAAATGAAAATCAGACAGACAAAACAAAAACAAATAATATAACATAAATTATAATCATTACAGCATCTTACTTAGGTGTTTATCTAAATGATTCTTAAAGCTTCGAACTGAACTACATTGCACTACCTGTGCAGGAAGTTTATTCCATTCATTAACTACACGGTTGGCAAGGATATCTTGGTGTTAGGTTCAAGTAGATTCCACTGCTGCAGCCTTGATCCAAGCAGCTCTGCCTTCGCCTTTGACAGCGAGAGATCTCTTACAAGATCATTTAAGTCTCCCTGGTTCAGAAGGTGTGGTTCTTGAGTGTCGGGTTCAAAAGGTTCATCATCACCATCCTCTTCACCACTGCTTACAGCTATGTTCTGATCAGCTGGAGGTGTTGGAACGGGGTTCTCGTCATCATGAGGCACAGGTTTACGAGCAGAGACGCAGTCAGCGTACTTGATGTGGCCTTTATTCTTCTTGTTGAAGCCGGCGATGCTTGTGCAGCAGAAATAACAATCATCATGATGATTCTGCGGCTCACGCCATATCATGGGCACCGCAAATGGCATGCTCGCGCGCTTGCCCACCAACCACTGAGTCAAGGCTGTGTGGCAGCTTGTGCAGCAGATGTGTGGTGCCCAGCTCTGTTCTTGGTCCCCCACCTTACACCCGAAGTAGTGAAAGTAGGCGGCCTTCATTTTCACTGCTGTAGATATACTTCGCCGTTGATCTTTTTTTGGTATACCGACCACAGACATAACAGAAGTTGTCAGGATGATTGGTACAGGAACGCCTACTCATCTTTATCTGAAAGAAAGAAATATAACACAAGTTAACAATAATTGTACGAAATAGACATGTTAAAGACATATGCAAATTTCATTGAAATCCTGACTTCTAGGCAATGGGAATATTTCTGTCACTGAAAATCCTGACGTGATACAGCAAAACGGTTATGATTTTTGAAATCAGCGTACCCAAATTAGTTTAAATCACTTTACACATCTCCAGTAAAAAAAAAATTTTTTAATTTGTTGTTCAGTGTAGTCATTAAATGCACCCGAGCACTTATATTTCTTATAAGCCTGTCTCTTTTTAGCAATACTTTTTTCAATTTCTTAGTCGAGCTACTTTGGTCGAGCCTGATTTGGGGGACGTCTGTCCTTAAAAGGAATGTTAGTATGAATCATCTTAGTGAGCGTATTTTGAAATATTTCCCACATCTGACCTACAGGTCTTTCGCTTAATTTTTACCTCCCAATATGTAAGCTGAAGCTCCTATGAACTGAGCTTTACTGAAATCGGGTATTTTAGAAACACAAGTATCTATTCTAAAAAAAAATTAGGAGTTTAAATCTAAGTTGTGATCGCTATTTGCAACAGATTCACGGACTTCTATATCAGTTAGCATACTTTCGCGGCTAGTGATAAATAGATCAAGTAAGTTTCCATATCTTGTGGGCTCTTTTACATGCTGAATTAAGTAATTGTCACCAAGAAAATCAATCAAGCGACTACCTATATGGCCATGTTCAAGGGTCATCCAATCAATGTCAGTAAAATCAAAATCACCCATTATCAATAAATCCCGGTTGTAGAAACTAGACAGTTCTTGAAATTAAAGTTTTTCGTCTGCTAATTATAATTTTTTTGGCCTATATATT
>NC_134805.1:4723219-4728219 GCF_046742065.1 Oratosquilla oratoria
ATAGGAGGAAAGCTTTTGGGAGCTGTCAAGAGTTTTTATGAGAGTAGTAGAGCTTGTGTCAGGATTAGAAATGGAGAGAGTGAGTGGTTTGAAGTAAAGGTGGGACTTCGTCAAGGATGCGTTATGTCGCCCTGGCTGTTCAACTTATACATGGATGGGGTGGTGCGAGAGGTGAATGCTAAGGTAGTGGGTCAGGGATTGGAGATGGTTAAAGAAAATGGAGAAAAGTGGGAGGTGAGCCAGCTGTTGTTTGCGGACGACACTGCGCTTGTGGCAGGGTCAGAGGAGGGATTGAGGAAGCTGGTGGCAGAGTTTGGGAGAGTATGTGATAGAAGAAAGCTAAAGATAAATGTGGGTAAAAGTAAGGTGATGAGATGTACAAGGGGTGAAAGTGGCAGTAGACTGGAAGTGAACATTAAGGGAGAGCGACTGGAGGAAGTGGATAGTTTTAGATACTTGGGTGCGAGTGTAGCAGGAAAAGGTGGAATGAAGGTGGAGGTAGAATGTAGATTGAGAGAAGCGAGTAAATGCCTTGGTGGATTAAAAAGTGTAATGAGGAATAGACATTTGGGAATGGATGCGAAGAGGAGACTGTATGAAGGAGTGATTGTGCCAACAGCACTGTATGGGGCAGAAACGTGGAACATAAGAGAAGAAGAGAGAAGGAGTTTGAATGTGTTTGAGATGAGATGTCTGAGAAGTATGGTGGGGGTTACTAGGCTGGATAGAGTGAGAAATGAGGAGGTGAGGAGGAGAACAGGGGTGAAAAAGGATTTGGGAGATAGGATTGATGAAAGAATATTAGGATGGTTTGGACACATGGAAAGAATGAGTGAAGAAAGACTAGTAAAAGAGGTATGGAAGGCAGATGTGGAGGGAGTGAACATGAGGGGACGTCCTAGGATGAGGTAGATGGATGGGGTGAAGGGGGCTTTGGGGAAGAGGGGAATGTCTGTTGAGGAAGGAAGGGAGATGACGGAAGACAGAGGTGAGTGGAGAATGGTTGTATATGGATGATGTTGTGATTGCATGAGGAGGAATGGGCGTGGGGTGGGGGTGGGGGGGGGGTGTAGTATGTGTGAGTAAATTTTGACGCAGCCCGAAGGGATTTCTCCCCGTCCTCTCCTTATATGCAAGGGGGGACGGAGAGGGGGGGTCGCCGATTAAATGAAGCGGCCTTGCTGTGGATGTGCTGTGTCTTGCGACACTGCTTCTGACCCAGGGCGGTGGGCAGGGTGCAGGGATGACCCCTCATCCAGGAGGTGCTCAGATGAGAGGGAGGGTGGGAGGGGTGTGGAGTGTATTTAGGGATGGAATGGGTGGGAGTGTTTTTATGCCTTTCCCTTTTTGGCTACCTCCCTTGGAAGGGGGAAAAAGCCTTGGTATATGTATGTATGTATGTATTTTCTCTTGTTTAGTTATTTCTCTTAGCTCATTATTGTACCGTCCTCTCCACCTATTCTCATTTTCATAAAAAACTGGTCCAGTAATTCGTCTTAATATTGTATTCTCAAACACCAGTAATCTTTGTTCCATTTCTTTTGTTAAGCTCCATGTCTCACTGGCAGACTCGATCTACTTAGCCCTAACGGATATCCTCAGATTATCGACTCGCAACTACCAAGATTGGTTCGACCAAAGTCGAGCAGACATTCTAGATCTCCTGAGAAGAAAAAACAATGCCTATTTGGTTGTCCTAAACAATCCAACTTCAAATTTGCTCAGACAAAAGTTCCAAGCACTGAGACAGGAGGTACAAAGGGCCCTTCGTAGAATATAAAATCAATGGTGGTGCAATAAAGCAGTTGAAATCCAGCAATATGCTGAATTAAACGACCATCAAAATGTTTATAATGCCATTAAAACTACATATGGTCCAACACAAAGCACCATAGCTCCTTTGATGTCAGCTGATGAAGCTACTCTGATCAAAGACAGAAAAGGTATTCTAGATCGCTGGGTTGAATACCTAAACAGCCTTCTAAACCAGAACAACTCCATAGACCCTACATTCGCTGACCGGCTTCCTAACTTACCATTACTTAAAAATTTGGACCTGACACCGTCCTTCACCGAGACCTTCAAGGCTTGTAATGACCTGAAAAACAATAAAGCACCAGGCCCTAACGGAATCCTGGGAGAGCTCTTCAAACTTGGTGGCCACATCGTGATGAAACGCCTCCACTTGATGATTCAGATTTTCTGGGAGGCTGTGTACACCTCTGTCCTTGAAGGACCCCTTGATAGTAATGATCTACAAAAGGAAAAGCCAGAAATCGGAATGCGGGAATTTTCGAGGGATATCCCTGCTCGACGTTGCGGGCAAAGTATTTGCACGAATACTCTTATTCCGTCTACTAGACGCTGTCACAAAGACTATCCTGCCTGAATCCCAGTGTCGCTTTAGAAAGGACAGAGGTACCACTGACATGATCTTTGTGGCTAGGCAACTGATGGAAAAGAGCAGATAGCAGAACCAAGATCTATTCATAGCCTTCGTAGACCTTGCCAAAGCTTTCGACACCATCAGTAGGGAAATGTTATGGAGGGTGATGGTTAACTGCGGCTGCCCCCTAAATTTATGACCATCATCAGGGCTTTCCACGATGGCATGACTGCCCATGTCTATATGGGCGGAAATATCTCGAGCTCGTTTGCTGTTACCGTTGGTGTCAAACAAGGGTGTGTCCTTGCACCTACCCTCTTCAACATATATTTAGCAGCCGTCACTACTTGCAAGGTACGAATCTGATGTAAACGACAGCGTAGCCGTCAACTACAGCCTTGATGGTAACATGTTCATCCCCCAGCGTCTCAAGGCTAAGACAAAATCCCGCACTGCCTATGTCTTTGATATGCAATATACTGATGATGCCGCTTACCCTGCCCCTAGCCCTCAATCTCTTCAAAAAAATCTGGATGCGGTAAACATTATCTACTCAGCGGGTTGTCTGGTTGTCAATGCCAGCAAAACAGCTGCTCCCAATACAACACAACACTGCCGTCCCAATCCCACCATTTACCATCGGAGGCGAAGACTTGAAAACCGTTGAGCCTTTCAAGTATCTCGGCAGCATTCTCTCTGCAACTTGAGACACAGAAAATGAAATCCAGACCAGGATTAGATTGGCAAGCTCAAGCTTTGAAAAATTATCCAAACGCGTCTTCCTAAACTGTAATCTAACTATGCGGACTAAAATTAAGGTTTATCAGGTAATCTGTCTATCCATTTTACTATTTGGCAGTGAAACTTGGACCTTATACAAGGCCCAAATCAGAATACTTGAAGGGTTTCATATACGCTGTCTTCAGACTATCCTTAACATCACATGGCGTGATCGAATTCCTCATATAACTATTTTACAAAATGCTTCAACCATTAGTATTGAATCAATGATAGTACGTCTCCAGCTCCGGTAGATCGGTCATGTGATCAGGATGCCTGAATGTCGCCTATCACGTCAAATACTATACGGCGAGCTGAGGGATGGAAACCGCTATCGGGAGGACAACAACAACAACAACAACAAAGAAGAAGAAGAAGAAGAAGAAGAAGAAGAAGAAGAAGAAGAAGAAGAAGAAGAAGAAGAAGAAGAAGAAGAAGAAGAAGAAGAAGAAGAAAACATTTAAAGACCAAAGAAAGGGCACCCTCAAACAATGCAACATCTCTGTTGACCAACTTGAAATTCTGGCCATTGACCGAGAAACTTGGATATTAATAGTCCATCAAGCTATCAACATATTTGAAGCCACTCGCACGAATATTAGGAGCGAGCGACAAAACCGCAGACATGAACGAATGGCACGAGGTCCTGTTAACCCGGCACAAGATCCATATATACCAGGTCTAACCACTTCCGACCGAATTTCGAGAGAGTTGGCGCAGCGGGCCCGTGACATCACCTGGCTGCTCAAAATGGGGTTCGCGTGTCCCGTCGCTGTTAGTTGATGTTGGTTCGTTGTACGGGCATGTCGCTGCCTCCGCCCGCACCGCTCCACGCAATTAGTTATAATCTGACAATGAAGATCTATATATACCGGTATATATAGATCTTGACAATATGGCTTATTGTACCATTAAGGGTTGTGGCTCAAACCAAAGAGGAATTAAGCCAAATGTTAATTTTCATCGTTTCCCTGCAAATACACGCACATGTAAACATGTACACATATAAGCACACACGACGATGAGCCGTATTCATAAACATGAAGGATATCCTTGCAAGTATAAGGTAGATGTATAAGGTAATGCTCTCAAGCAAAAGGTAGAAGTATAAGCATATCCTTCTTTCCATATTCATAATGATTACCTTATACTTGGGAGGATATCCTCCAAATAGAAGTAAAAGAATGACTCGTGTTTCGGGAGCGCCGGGTTACATAGTTACATGTTGAACGTGTCGTAACTCGTAAGATTTCTGATGTGATGTTCCTGTTTCCCGTACACGAGTTTACTATTGCGTTGGTGGTTGCTGAGTGAAGGTGTGTGGTGATTGCTCTCCTACATTATTTCAGGTAACATTATAAGCATGGCAAAATTACTAAATACAATATAAATAAGAAAAAAAAACTTTATCCATTCATTCGCATGAGCAATTATGCTATCAACTACTGCATTCACAGTCCGTGATACCGTAGCTTCATTCTATGGACAGATGACAAGGCGCCTCCCCGAGTTTCTTCATTGGTGCCTAAAAATCTGTCCGCAAGCCACTGTACATTTTGTTCTTCAAAACGGAATAACATCTTAAAATCACGATCAGGTGTAGGTAAACGGGGCATGTAATGTTTAACATGCCTCACATCCACAAACTCTGCCATCGTGCTGAGAGTTGGACAAAACAACCTTTCACTTCTAACTGTAGTCTGCTACTGACCAGACTCAGCCTTCTTGAAGCATATGCTCTTTATTTGAAGTAAAGGGTCTTGTTTATGTATAACCATTTACTTTTATGCAATTATAAGGTTATGCTTTTGCTCGACAAGTAAAAGGTTTTGCT
>NC_134805.1:4735719-4738219 GCF_046742065.1 Oratosquilla oratoria
ATAAGGATCTATCTAACTACAGACCAGTCTCACTAACAAGCACAATAGCAAAAAACTGTGAAAGAGTTGTCAAAAACAGATGGGTTAAGTACCTGGAAGAAAAATCTATACTGAATCCAAATCAATTTGGATTCAGACAAGGGAGATCATGTACAACAAATTTGATCTGCTTCTACTCAAGATTAATAGACATAATACAAGAAATAGATGGGTGGGTGGACTGTGCTTTTCTGGACCTGCAAAAGGCATTCGAGGAAACTTATAAAGAAGATAGAGTCAAAAGGTGGCATCAGAGGAAAATTATTGGAATGGATGAAAAACTTCCTGATTGGGAGGAAAATGAGAGCTGTAATTAGAGAAAAATTATCCAACTGGGAAGAAGGAAAAAGCGGTGTCCCACAGGGATCAGTATTGGCCCCGATCATGTTCGCCGTATACATTAATGACATGAATGAAGGTGTGGAGTGCTATATGAATTTCTTTGCAGATGACGCAAAATTACTAAAGAAGGTAAAAATTGAAGAGGACTCCAACTCATTGCAACAAGATATGGACACGATCTGGAATTGGACTCATAAGTGGGAAGTAAAATTAAATATAAAGAAATGTAGCATAATGGAATTTGGAAAGAGTAAAAACAGAATATCAAAAGATTACAAAATTGGGGAAGAAATATCAAAAAAGCAAACTCGAAAAAAGATCTTGGAGTGATGATTGGAAAGGACATGTAAAAGAGCCCACAAGATATAGAAACTTACTCGATCTATTGATCACTAGCCGCGAAAGCATGGTAACTGATGTAGAAGTCGGTGAATCTGTTGCAAATAGCGATCACAACTTAGTTAGATTCAAACTCCTAAATTTTTTTAGAATAGATACTTGTGTTTCTAAAATACCCGATTTCAGTAAAGTTCAGTTCATAGGACTACGTCAGGAGCTTCAGCTTATAGATTGGGAGGCAAAATTAAGCGAAAGACCTGTAGATCAGATGTGGGAAATATTTCAAAATACGCTCACTAAGATGATTCAAACTTACATTCCTTTTAAGGACAGACGTCCCCCAAATCAGTCTCGCCCAAAGTGGCTTGACAAAGAAACTGAAAAAAGTATTGCTAAAAAGAGACAGGCTTATAAGAAATATAAGTGCTCGGGTGCATCTAATGACTATGAAAGTTATGTATCAATACAGAGAGATTTAAAAAAGACAATAAGAAAAAGAAAACGACAATACGAAATGAAAATCGCTGATAAATCCAAAGAGAATCCCAAAGAATTCTATAGTTACATTAGAGATAAAAAGGTTGTTAGGAATCACATTGGTCCACTATTATCTGCTGACGGTCAACTTGAATATTCAAATGAAGGAATGTGTAATATCTTAAACGATTATTTTAGCTCGGCATTCGTAGACGAAACACCTCAAAGTGAACTCCAAACTGAAACCTGTGAAAAGTCTGGGGTAAACTTACTACGGTAAATACAACAAAAGAAAAAATTAAATGGTGTATCGATAAACTCAAAGTTAATAAAACACCAGGGCCTGACGGTTGGCATCCAAGAATTCTAAAGGAAATTAAAAATGAGATTGTTGTTCCATTAGAAATTATTTTCAAGAAATCCATCATATCCGGAGATGTCCCAAGAGAATGGAAGCTAGCTAACGTTACTCCCATATTCAAAAAAGGTGACAAAAAGAAACCAAATAACTATAGGTCTATAAGTTTGACTCAATCGTAGGAAAAATAATGGAAACTATCATCAGAGATGCTATCAAACATCATTTAGAAAGTAACCGTTTGATAAATGATAGCCAGCATGGTTTCAGACGGAAACGTTCTTGCGTGACTAACTTACTCGAATTCTAAAACACAGTTATATCGAATTATGACAAAAGAAACAATATAGATTTAATATATCTAGACTTTGCAAAAGCTTTTGATACCGTCCCACACGAAAGACTACTTACTAAATTAGCTTTACACGGAATAAGTGGTAGTCTATTAGGTTGGACTAGTAATTGGTTGAATGGTCGAAAACAAAGAGTTGTTTTAAATGGAAAAACTTCTGGATGGAAAAATGTTACAAGTGGAGTTCCTCATGGTTCGGTTGTTGGGCCACTTCTATTCATAGTATATATAAATGATATAGACCATGGACTAAAATCTACTGTTTCCAAATTTGCTGATGATACAAAACTGTGCGAAATGGCAAATGATCACTTCAACCAATTAGATATTCAAGAAGGTTTAGATAAATTACAGCAATGGTCTGAAAAGTGGCTAATGAAATTTAACACAAGTAAATGCAAGGTAATGCACATAGGTAAAAACAACAATTAAGTACGATTACAAGTTATTTGGAAATTCGTTAAAAAAAGTGGATAGTGAAAAAGATCTCGGCGTAATTATCAGTAACGATCTCAAATCATGCAAGCAGTGTATTTCAGCCTCTGAAAAAGCAAATAAGATTCTAGGACTGATTGCGCGATCTTTTGATTTCA
>NC_134805.1:4743219-4745719 GCF_046742065.1 Oratosquilla oratoria
TATTTCTCATACATACTCCCTCACCCCCATCCCCTACTCACTCCCCCTCATGCATCACAGCATCATCCATACACAGCCGTTCTCCATTCACCCCTATTTTCTGTCTTCTTCCGTCCTTCCTCAACAGACATTCCCCTCTTTCCCAAAGCCTCTTTTACCCCATCCATCCATCTCATCCTAGGTCGCCCCCTCATATTCACTCCTTCCACCTCTGCCTTCCACACCTCTTTTACTAATCTTTACTCATTCTTTCCATGTGTCCAAACCATCCTAATACATATGAATCTGTTTTCCCTAAAAAAGCGTAGACTCAGAGGTGACTTGATACATGTCTTTAAAATTCTAAAGGGAATTGACAACATCAAAAGTGACAACATTTTCCCACTGAATGAGAATCAGACAAGAAACAATGGTCTCAAACTGTCCGGAAATAGATTCAATTTGGAAGTGGGTAGAAACAACTTCGCCAAACGTGTAGTTAATGAATGGAATAAACTTCCCGCAGAGGCTGTGCAATGTGGTTCAGCTCGAAGCTTTAAGAATCATTTAGATAAACACCTAAGGCCTTTGTAATCCTTTGTAATTACCCCTATCTCCCAACTCCCTTTCCACCCCTGTTCTCCTCCTCATCTTCTCATTTCTGACTTTATCTAGCCTAGTAACCCCTATTACTCAAACACATTCAAACTTCTTCTCTCTTCCTCTCTTATGTTCCATGTTTCTGCCCCGTAAAGTGCTGCTCCGTTCAGTGCTGTACTGGTTAACAAAATATCTAATAAGTCGATAGACACTGATTTTGTGCCTATTAGTTGGGGACAGGAAAACGTTGTTCCTGTTTTCAAAAAATGAAATAGATATATTTGACATTAGTTATGGGTAAAGTGCTTGAATCAATAATAGTTAACAGACTCAGAGATAACACCTAGAGACATAATTTGATTCGTGATTCACAGTATGGTTTCTCCAAGGGTAAGTTATGTGTGACTAATCTTCTATCTTTTTATAATAAAGTATATATGGCGTCAGATAACAATGGGAGCTACAACGTTAATTACGTTGACTTTCGCAAGGCGTTTGACAAGGTGCCACACCAGAGGCTACTAAATAAAGTCAAAGCCCATGGCATAGGAAGAAAAGTGTTATAATGGAATAGAGCTTGGATTAGTGACAGAAAACAGCGGATCACCATAAATGGTGTATAATCCAGGTAGTGAAGTGTTTCTAGTTGAGTTCCCCAGGGCTCGATTTTGGGTCCCTTATTGCTCATTATGTACAAAAACGACTTAGACGATGGGACAAATAGTGGTTAGTAAGTTTGCAGACGACACTAAAATAGGACGCCAAATTAGGTCAGGAAACGACGCAGAGATTCTGCAGGATGATCTTAACAAATGGTTCAACTGGTCGGTGAAATGGCAAATAGACTTAAATATCTCAAAGTGCAGCGAGTTAAACGTAGGGCTACACAACCCCTAAAACAGATATAGCTTTGATAACACGTTTTTAGAGAAAACTGAGTGCGAGAGAGACTTAGGAGTTGTAGTGAGTCCTGACCTTAAATCCAGTAACAGAGGATTAACGCCAGGAATAAAGCTAACAGAGTATTAGATTTCATTCCTAGGACGGTTACGAATAGAAGTGCAAAGGTAATTATCAAGCTCTATCTAGCTTTAGCTAGACCCATCCTTGACTATGCGGTACAGTTTTGGTTTCCGTCCTATAGAAAGGACATCAGTCCATTAGAATTAGTACAGAGGAGAATGACCAAAATGATACATGAACTCAGAAATTTATCTTACGAAGAGAGACTTAGGCACCATAACTAACCCTTTCTGGAAAGACGCACAGTACAGGTGATCTAATCGAGGTGTTCAAGTGGATCAAAGGCTTTAATAAGGGTGACGCAAACAAGATTATCTTATAAAGACAAAAGGCAGGACTCGCAGTAATGGATTTAAGAAGGAAGAAGGCAAAATTTGATTTACTAATAGGGTGGTCAACGAATGGAATAGACTTAGAAACTAACGGTTGTTTTAAGAAACGGTTAGACAACTTTATGGATGGGGATGACAGGCGGTAATGGGTATGGAACTGCCTTTTGTAGGCCTTGTGGTCTCTTGCGCTTCCTTCATTCTTATGTATTCTTATATCTTGCCACAGATTGGTCAATTCTCTTTCTACCTGTCTTTTCCTCTTTCTTTTATGATGTAATAATATTTGCATATTTCAGTATTTGGGGTTCTTCTACTTCTGTCCCCACTTCAGCAATCTTTTTATGTTAATTTTGCAGAAAACTAAATTGTAAAAATAACGAAATATTTCTCCCAAAAGCGTGTAGCTCGTAAATGAAATTGAAAAAGAAGAAGGAAGTAGACTTCATATTAGATGAGAGCAACAGCTTTAGCAATATTACTGTTGATGTCGTAAATATAATTAGTAGTTATATAATGGTAGGTTACACAGCTGAATTAAACTTCAGAGCCGAGAAAAAATAAATAAA
>NC_134805.1:4750719-4753219 GCF_046742065.1 Oratosquilla oratoria
TAAGGAATCTACTCACTTCTCTCAATCTACATTGTACCTCCACTCATACTCCTCCCTTTCCTGCCACATTCGCACCCTAGTATCTAAAACTATCCACTTCCTCCAGTCTCCCTCCCTTATTGCTCACTTCCGGCCTGCTATCACTCTCTCCCCTTCTACATCTCATCACCTTACTTTTGCCCACATTTATCTTCAAATTCCTTCTTCCACACACCTTCTCAAATTCTGTCACTAACTTTCTCAATCCCTCCTCTGATCTTCGTATAAGCGCAGTGTCGTCAGCAAACAACAACTGGCTTATTTCCTACTTTCCTCCATTTTCTTCAACCATCTCCAACCCCTGACCCACTACCCTTGCATTCACATTTCACACTACCCCATCCATGTAAAAACTGAGCAGCCAGGGCGACATAACACATCCCTGACGAAGTCCCACTTTTACCTCACAACATTTACTCTCTCCATTTCTAATCCTAACACAAGCTCTACTACTCTCGTAAAAACTCCTGACCACTCTTAACAGCTTTCCTCCTATCCCATATATCTGCAGTACCTCCCACAGTGCATTCCTGTCTACCCTGTCGTTAGCCTTTTCCAAATCCATAAGAGCCCAAAAAACATCCTTACCTTTTCCTATGGCTTTCTCACATATCTGTCTTCCACAAAAATCTGATGTACAAAACCCCTACCTGTCCTAAAACCACACCGTTCCTCACCAATTACTCCCTCTGTTCCTCTCGTATTCCTCTCAATCAAGGCCCTCCCATAAGCCTTCCCAACTACACTCAACAAACTGATCCCTCTGAAACTACTACACTAACACTTGTCCCCTTTTCCCGTGTAAAGCGGAACGATACAGGCATTCCTCCAGTTCTCCGGCACTCTACCCTCTTTTAAACAAACATTAAATAAATGACGGGTTAAACACCATATGAGGACGGAGCCTTTATTTGAACGTCGTTTCGCTTATTACAGCTTTTTCAAGCTGTAATAAGCGAAACGTCGTACAAATAAAGGCTCCGTCCTCATTAGGTGTTTAACTCGTCAGTCTTGTCGGCAACTGCTACTTTCATTAAAACATTAAATAACATCACCAGCCAGTCCACCATAATTGTACCTCCTTTCTTCAGATATTCTGCATGGCATCCATCTAATCTAGGTGCCTTACATCATCTTAACAGCTGCTTTCTTCCCATCTTTCCTTATTTCTTCTCCATTTTCCTCACTCACCACTCCCATTTTCTTAAGGCTTCCCACTCGAACTACCTTTCCCTCCCTATCCTCCTTCACATTTAGCAACTCCCTAATATACTCTGCCCACCTTCCTCTCACTGCCTTCTCTTCCATTATCAACTCTCCATCTACACCTTTTACCTTTTCTTCTCTATTTGATTCGGCTCCTCTTTCTCTCTTAATTTCTTTCCAAAACATCTTTTTATTACTTTCAATATTTCCTGTCATACTCTTACCCTATTTCACATCTGCTCTTCTCTTTCCCTCCTTCATCTTATGCATTACTTCTCTTCTCTTTATTTTGTACCTCTCATACGATTTCCTCGTCCTAATTTGTAGCCAATCTTGGAAAGCCTGCTTCTTCTCTTCTACACCCTTCTTTGCTTTCTCATCCCACCCATTACCCTCCTTGTTCCACACATCATCTTTGCACACCTTATGACTCCTTCCTTGAATCATCCCCATTCCTCCTCCACTCCTAGTTCTACTCTATCCTTCACTCCCTCCCACTCCTCTCTCAGCTTCTTCTTACACTCCTTCTTTTTTTTTTCTCATTCAAGCAGTGCACATTAAGTACCTCCCTACCTTCTGCCCTTTCCCTCTTTCCACCTATTCTCCATTCTCAATTTACCTTCCACCAGAAAATGATCTGATATTCCTCCACTCTCTCCCCTTAGATCATGTACATCCTTAACTCTTCCTACCATACTCCTGGTCACCACTATATAGTTCATTAACACTTTATCTACCACCCTTCCATCCACCACCCTCCCCCATGTGTACTTATGCTTGACTTTCTTCCGAAACACTGTATTTGCTATCATCAACTCTCAAGACACATCTCCACCATCAATTCTCCACTACGATTTTTACCTGGAACTCCATACTTCCTAATCACTCCGTCTATTGGTTCATTTCCTACCCTAGCATTAAGGTCTACCAATACAACTACATTGACATTTCTCCCTAATCCCTCTGTGCACTCATTTAAATCTACCCAAAAAGCCTCACTTTCCTCTACGCTCATGTCACTAATAGGCCCATACACACTTACAAAAACCCACATCTCCCTTCCCAGCTTCACCTTCATCCACATCAACCTTGAAGAAACCTCCTTCCATTCCACTACACGCTTACCTATCTCTTCACTTACTAGTATAGCCACCCCTTCTCTCCCTCGTCCCCTCTTCACTCCTGAGAACCTCCCAACTACACTCCCAAACTCACACTCGCCCCTCCCTTTCATTTTAGTTTCACTCAAAGCCAG
>NC_134805.1:4755719-4763219 GCF_046742065.1 Oratosquilla oratoria
TTCTTCTTCTTCTTCTTCTTCTTCTTCTTCTTCTTTGCGTTCTTCTTTTTCTTCTTCTTCTTCTTTGCGTTCTTCTTCTTCGCGTTCTTCTTTGCGTTCTTCTTCGCGTTCGTCTTCTTTTTTTCTTCTTCTTCTTCTTCTTCTTCTTTTTCTTCTTCTTCTTCTTCTTCTTCTTCTTCTTCTTCTTCTTCTTCTTCTTCTTCTTCTTCTTCTTCTTCTTCTTCTTCTTCTTCTAGATAAAAATATTCTTCTAAAAAACGCTGTGGACGTCGGGGAAAGGTGGTATTACGGTGACACTTTGTCCTAAAAATATTCTTTGCAAATTCCTGGGTGAGTTTCAACTCGCTGATTTGCTGAGAGAGTGATGACGTCACGGCAACGGAGACAACTGATTGGCCGAGAGCGGTGACGTCACGGGAACGGAGACGGCTGATTGGCTGAGAGCGGGACGAAAAAATGAAATTCTCCAAAATGTTTCAATGTCACGACGTCCCTAACCGATCTGAACGGGGATCCGGCAAAAAGATTACAATGACGGACCCCATGACACAGGCCATCACTGTAAGGGTATAAATCGCATATACGCGGTCGCGGGACTCGAGCGGATCTAGAGGACTCGAGCGGATCTTTGAGACTCGAGCGGATCTAGAGGATTCGAGCTGATCTTTGGGACTCGAGCGGATCTAGAGGACTTGAGCGGATCTTTGGGACTCGAGCGGATCTTGAGGGCTCGAGCGGATCTTTGGGACTCGAGCGGATCTTGAGGACTTGAGCGGATCTACGGGACTCCACCAAAATATAGACTAAAAACACGTGGGCGTAAGTCTAAATAAAAATATTCTTCTAAAAAACAAAAATGACGAAAATAAAAGAGGTGAATAATTTACATTTTTTTTATTTTATAGCCTTTGTTTGAAGGTGGGGCGTAGCCCTCCGCGAGCGAAGCGAGGTGCGCCGCAGGCCAAGCCCCCCCGGCGCAGCCTGGCTGGCGAAGCCAGGGGCTTGTATATATATATATATATATATACATATATACAAATATATGTATATACATATTTACATACATACATACATACATACATACATACATACATACATACATACATACATACATACATGCATATATATATATATATATATATATGCATATACATATATATATTCTGTTGAAAACATATACATATATATATATATATAGATATATATATATATATATACGACAGCAAATTAATAAGAAATTAATTTCTTTCAGAATCTTTCTAGCTGTCGGCAAGTATATTTCTGAGAAAGAAGCAAATTTCCAGTTAACATTGAGAACTTATATTTATACAAATATATACGTTAAACGCAAAATAAATGAAAATAAACAAAACACAGTAGAAAAAAACCAAGACCTTTTGCAGACCATTCTACACCTTCAGTTGGAATGAAGTGAAATAATCCAGTGGTCAGTACAAGAATAAAATAAAATAAAATAAAAAATCATAGAGAACTCACTTATGAATCTCCTCTGCATTGCTGGCGAGATTTCGTTATTTCCTTAGTCAAGCCAATCGTCTAAGGCGTGAGACTTTGTCCTCTATAGGGTGCTTGTTTGGAACCTCTGTGGGTTGCCTGTGTGTGTGTGTTTTTTCTGAACCTGCGGCTCTATTTTTCTAGTCAAATATCTATATATACATATGTATATACATATACATATACATATACATATACATATGCATATACATATACATATACATATACATATATATATACATATACATATACATATACATATACATATACATTATACATACATATACGTATACATATACATATACATATACATATACATATACATATACATATACATATACATATACATATACATGTATATATACATATACCTATACATATACATATACATATGCATATACATAGTATACATATACATATACATATACATATACATATTCACATACATATGCATAAGCATATACATATACACATATACATATACATATACATATACATATACACATACATATGCATATACACATACATATATCTATATATATATTTATATATATATATACAAATACATATACTTATACATTTACATAGACATATACATATACATATGCATAGACATATATATATATATACATATACATATAAATATACATTTATATATATATACATATATATATACATATATAAATATATATATATATATATATATATGAAATACATACATGCTTTTATATATATATATATATATATAAATATATATATATATATATATATATATATATCACAACAAAGATATATCGTAGCACATTGGTAAAAGAATACTCCTGACCCACTTTCGGAGAAGCCTAGGCGAAGAAAAAGAGATCTGTATACTACGATCACAGTAAGTGATCGAAATATACAGATCTCTTTATCTTCGCTTATTCTTCTCCGAAAGTGGGTCATCAGTATTATATATATATATATATATATATATATATATATATATATATATATATGTATTTGGATGATGGAGAACATGAACACAGGGGAAGGCTCGGAACCCTAAATACTCTAACGTTTCGTTCGCGTAGAACTTCTTCAGAGAGTGTATGTAGAACTGCAATTGAAGTTTATGTACTAAATCTAATTATCTTTTCGAACACTTGGGAAAGGTCGTTTTTCTGGCGTGTTTTAGAATTAAAATACTAGTTTCTTTAGCTAAATTGATAAACCCTCCTCGATGATTCGATGAAATATTAGTTGAAATATATGCTGATTCAACAATTCTTCTAGTGAATTTATCAAAACCTTTATGTAGCACTTCAGCTTCTCTCCAGTTTGGTAAATGATCGAATTTTTCCTCATGAACTACTAAAGAATTAGATGTCCTATGTGCTTTTATGTCGTTTTTATGTTCGTAAATTCTTTTTTCTAATCCTCTTGACGATTTGCCAAAATAAGCCATTGAGCAACTATTGCACGGGATTTTGTATACGACGCTGTTTTCAGAATTGGTTCTCTTTTCAGAAGTCTTTATTACATCACCTATCCTCTTGTTAGTTATTTTAGCTATGTTTATACCTGATTTTGTTAAATATTTGTCTATTATTGGTGACGTTTCTGAGCCAGGTACTGATATAAAATTTGTATTATTTTTATAATTTCTCTCTTTCCGCGATTGTAAAAATTTATTGATTTTCTTTTTGGGTCAGAAACAGTGTCGCAAGACACAGCACATCCACAGCAAGGCTGCTTCATTAAATCGGCGACCCCCCTCTCCGTCCCCCCATTGCATAAAAAGAGAGGACTGGGAGAAATCCCTTCGGGCTGCGTCAAATTTTGCTCACACATACTACCTCAACCCCCAACACCCCGCCCATTCCACCTCATGCAATCACAACATCATCCATATACAACCATTCTCCATTCACTCCTGTCCTCTGTCCTCTCCCGTCCTTCCTCAACAGACATTCCCCTCTTCCCCAAAGCCCCCTTCACCCCATCCATCCACCTCATCCTAGGACGTCCCCTCGTGTTCACTCCCTCCACATCTGCCTTCCATACTTCTTTTACTAGTCTTTCTTCACTCATTCTTTCCATGTGACCAAACCATCCTAATATTCTTTCATCAACCCTATCTCCCAGCTCCTTTTCCACCCCTGTTCTCCTCCTCACCTCTTCATTTCTCACTCTATCTAGCCTAGTAACCCCCATCATACTTCTCAGACACCTCATATCAAACGCATTCAAACTCCTTCTCTCTTCCTCCCTTATGTTCCATGTTTCTGCTCCATACAGTGCTGTTGGCACAATCACTTCTTCATACAGTCTCCTCTTAGCATCCATTCCCAAATGTCTATTCCTCATTACACTCTTTAATCCACCAAGGCATTTACTCGCTTCTCTCAATCTACATTCTACCTCCACTTTCACTCCACCTTTCCCTGCCACATTTGCACCCAAGTATCTAAAACTATCCACTTCCTCCAGTCGCTCTCCCTTAATGTTCACTTCCAGTCTACTGCCACTTTCACCCCTTGTACATCTCATCACCTTACTTTTACCCACATTTATCTTTAGCTTTCTTCTATCACATACTCTCCCAAACTCTGCCACCAACTTCCTCAATCCCTCCTCCGATCCTGACACAAGCGCAGTGTCGTCAGCAAACAACAACTGGCTCACCTCCCACTTTTCTCCATTTTCTTTAACCATCTCCAATCCCTGACTCACTACCCTAGCATTTACCTCTCGCACCACCCCATCCATGTATAAGTTGAACAGCCAGGGCGACATAACGCATCCTTGACGAAGTCCCACCTTTACCTCGAACCACTCACTCTCTCCATTTCCAATCCTGACACAAGCTCTACTACTCTCATAAAAACTCTTGACAGCTCCCAAAAGCTTTCCTCCTATCCCGTATATCTGCATAACCTCCCACAGTGCCTTTCTGTCTACCCTATCATAAGTCTTTGCCAGATCCATAAAAGCCCAAAAAACATCCTTCCCCTTTCCTATAGCTTTCTCACATATCTGTCTTACCACAAAGATCTGATCTACACAACCTCTACCTGTTCTAAATCCACACTTTTCTTCACCAATTACTTCTTCTGTTCCTCTCCTAATCCTCTCAATCAAGATCCTCTCATAAGCCTTCCCTACTACACTTAACAAGCTAATCCCTCTGAAACTACTACATTCACACTTGTCCCCTTTTCCCTTGTAAAGAGGAACTATACAGGCACTCCTCCAGTCCTCCGGCACTCTACCCTCTCTCCAGCAAATATTAAATAACCTCACCAGCCAGTCCACCATCACTGTACCTCCCTTTTTCAGACATTCTGCATGGCATCCATCCAGACCAGGTGCCTTACCTGCTTTCATCATCTTAACAACTGCCTTCACCTCATCCTTCCTTATTTCTCCTCCATTCTCCTCACTCATCACTCTCATTTTCTTCGCATTTCCCACTGCAGCTATCTTTCCCTCCCTATCCTCCTTCACATTTAGCAACTCCCCAAAATATTCTGCCCATCTTCCCCTTACTGCCTTCTCTTCCATTATCATCTCTCCATCTGCACCTTTTACCTTTTCTTCTCTACTTGATTCGCCTCTTCTTCCTCTCTTAATTTCTTTCCAAAACATCTTTTTATTACTTTCAACATTTTCTGTCATACTCCTACCCCATTTCACATCTGGTCTCCTCTTTGCCTCCTTTACCTTATGCTTTACTTCTCTTTTCTCGTCTTTGTACCTCTCATATGACTCCCTCGTCCTATTTTGTAACCAAACTGTAAAAGCTCGCTTCTTCTCTTCAACAACCTTCTTTGTTTCCTCATCCCACCATTCACTACCCTTTCTTCTATTTCTCCCTGTCCTTCTTGTTCCACACACCATCCTTGTCTACTTTATGACTCCCTCCTTGAACCATCCCCATTCCTCCTCCACACCCAACTCCACTCTATCCTTTACTCCCTCCCACTCCTCCTTCAGCTTCTTTTCGTACTCCTTCTCCTTTCCCTTTTCATTCAAAGAGTTCACTCTAAGAACCTCACTACCTTTTGTCCCTTTCCTCTTTCTCCATCTATCCTCCACTCTCAACTTACCGTCCACCAAAAAATTATCTGATATTCCCCCACCCTCTCCCCTTAGCACATGTACATCCTTAACTCTTTCTATCATAATCCTATTTACCACTACATAATCCATTTGCGCTCTATCTACCACCCTTCCCTCTACCACCCTCTCCCACGTGTACTTATGCTTGACTTTCTTCCGAAACACTGTATTTGCTATCATCAACTCTTTCTAGACACATTTCCACCATCAACTCTCCACTACGATTCTTTCCTGGAACTCCACATTTCCCAACCACTCCATCGATTGGACCATATCCTCCCCTAGCATTAAGGTCTCCCAGTACTATTACATTTACATTTCTTCCTAAATCCTCTATGCACTCAATAAAATCTATCCAGAAGGCCTCCCTTTCTTCTACATTCTTGTCACTGCTAGGCCCATATGCACTTACAAAGACCCACATCTCCTTTCCCAGTTTCACCTTCATCCACATTATCCTTGAGGAAACCTCCTTCCACTCCACTTCCCGTTTACCTATCTCTTTACTTACTAGAATATCCACCCCTTCCCTCCCTCGCCCTCTCTTCACTCCTGATAACCTCCCACTTACACTCCCAAACTTACACTTACCCTTCCCTTTCAACTTAGTTTCACTCAAAGCCAACACATCCATCTTTCTTCTCACAAACATACTACCCATCTCTTCCCTTTTACTCTCATCTGTACCACATCCACGCACATTAAAAGACCCAAACTTTAGGGTGCTGGTCGGAAAACTCCCAGACCCTCTTATGCCTTCTCTTTTTTGTTTAGGAATGTCCTCTGTGGGGCTACAAGGAGAAGGACGCCTAGTCCCAATCCCCGTCCCTTTCTTCTCGCCTCTTACGATCCAAGTGGGAATACTTGGTGGCAGTATTATTTTCCCCCACCACAGAAAAAATATATACTCAGAGAAATGGTACAGGATAGCAACAAGAGGTTGGGGGACAGCATAACGGAGGGACAGTCGTAGTATAAAAGTGTCATCATTTCTCTATGAACAGAGTTTTCCTCTACCATAGACAAAATTATGTGTGTCTCTGGTCCGTAGGGGCGCCCCATGTGGACCCTAAAGTATCAACTGCATGCTACTTTGCCACAATAACAAGCAGCCAATACCCATATATATATATATATATATATATATATATATATATATATGTATATATATATATATATATATATATATATATATATACATATATATATAGATGTAAATATACATATACATATATATGTATATATATATATATATATACATACATATGAGTGTGTGTGTGTGTGTGTGTGTGTGTGTGTGTGTGTGTGTGTGTGTGTGTGTGTATACATATATACATATATGTATATATATATATATAGATAGATAGATAGATTTATATATACATATATATATATATATATGTGTATATATATATATATATATATATATATCTATATATATATGTATATGTGTACTGGACAACCCGTGTCCCGTTGGGTCAAATAAAATTATAAATAATACGTTATTAATCAAATGGTCAATAAAATCTTTATTAAGACAATGCTCTTATATTTACAAAAAAATTTGTATAATTTGAATTATTCAAAACCACTTTAATGTTTTCCCTATGCTTAACTCTACTCAGCGTAACATATAATTGTCCATGCTCTACCATAACGTATCCATCTGTCTACCAAAATATGCGTTCATTCTGCTCTGGAAGTGAATCTTCAACCCACTGTTTACAGGTCATATCACGATCTTTTTAAAGCAGGTTATTATTAGCTTAAGACTTACCAGTTTTGTGCCGTCCTCGTGTTCTCTCGAAGGAACGTAAACTGGATACAGTCGTTCTCAAGAATATAAATAAAGAGAGCCTCCTTAATTATGCTTATGTTATGTCA
>NC_134805.1:4778219-4790719 GCF_046742065.1 Oratosquilla oratoria
TGCAGTATAAGTTCTTCTTCTAGGAAGGAAAGAAGGTCAAAAACAGGAACACAGGTAAATAACGAATTAATATCAAAGCTAACTAACTTAAAATCAACAGACATATTAAGATCGTTCAATTTACTAATTAAATCTACATTGTTCCTAATGTGGGAAGTGGAAAAGGTCCCAACGAGTGGGCTCAAGACAGAAACAAGCCATTTGTGAGATATTCCTTACGTACTTACGTTGAGTGACCTCTCCTGTTTTCTATACGATTGTATTTAAGTTATACTTTGTTGTGACACTATGTACTTTGAAAATGTCTTAATAGACGAAAACGTTCAGTATTCCGATCTTTAATTTCCTCGTGGTTACAAGCAAAAATCTTTATTCACGTGTTTTTTGTGATTACTGTTGCATATATATATATATATATATATATATATATATATGGATACATATGTATATATATATATATATATACATATATATATACACATATATATGTATATATATATACATATATATTATATATATATATATATGTATACATATCTATATAGTATATATATATATTATATATATATATATATGTGTGTGTGTGTGTGTGTGTGTGTGTGTGTGTGTGTGTGTGTGTGTGTGTGTGTGTGTGTGTGTGTGTGTGTGTGTGTGTGTGTGTGTGTGTGTGTGTGTGTGTGTGTGTGTGTGTGTGTGTGTGTGTGTGTGTGTGTGTGTGTGTGTGTGTGTGTGTGTGTGTGTGTGTGTGTGTGTGTGTGTGTGTGTGTGTGTGTGTGTGTGTGTGTGTGTGTGTGTGTGTGTGTGTGTGTGTGTGTGTGAGTGTGTGTGTATGTGTGTGTGTATGTGTGTGTTTGTGTGTATGTAGAGAGAGAGAGGAGAAAGAGAGTGAAAGTGAGAGAGAATGAGAGAGAAGAGAGAGTTGCTTTGCCGTTGAGAAGAAGAGTAGACAAAAAGTGAAAACGCTGTGCGGAGGATGGGGTTGACTTGACCTCGGAGCTAGGTCATTTTTCATCTGGGAAGGCAGCATGCACGTACGCAAGGGCAGGAAATCGGGCAACCCAACAAAGAACACATCGGCGAAAAAATCCAAATCCTGTTCGGTGACTCCCGCGGCTAATCAAGGTGAAGAGTGAAGGCAAAGAGATAGTTGTGTGGTGGTCTAATATTATTAGGCGTCTTACTCTATTCAGCATGTTCAGAATGATTGTCATGTCACGGAAATGAAGAGACCTTGAAACCAGTATTGAGGGAAATATAATACTCGGTTTGTAAGAAGTTATTTCAGCATCACATAGAGGTCATACAGTAATAGATAATCTTGGCAACTGCTAAAATAAGAAAAACGCCACTCTGTACTTGAATCATAAAAAGAAATAGACTTTAACATCTATGCAACCGAGATTGCATCAAGAGATGGATGAAATAACCTGGCAGGAGGCTAATCAAAAAGAAAAATACTACCAGGTATGAAAAGTGCTAATCAATTCAAACCTGATCCAAAGGGTTTTCAGAAGAACAGTGCACTTATAAATAGATTACAAAAACTGGAATCATGATCCCACGGTTTTAAATAATGCCTACAGATGGTTTCATTTACCTGAATAGAATCAAATAGCTGCACAAAGTAGTGTGCATGATTCGGGCCATAGTGAAAATATCATATGAAATTGGATTATGCCTCTCAACATGACGTTATGTACAGTGTACAGGTCATGCCCCCTACTTCCTCGACTAATGAATTCACAAAAATATCATAAACTCGCCCTCTTCCTTCTCCACCTCCTCCGCCTCATATGCCTCCTCTTTTTCCTCCCCCTCCTCTTCCGCCTCCTCCACCTACTCTTCCTCCTACTCCTCCTATTCCTCCTCTTCTTCCTGCTGTTGTTCTTCCTCTTCCTCCTTTTCTTTTCACAGTCCCAGAAGATGATTTTTTTCAAATTAATGCAAGAATTGCTTCTTCCTTCATTTAACATATCTTGATTTAAGACTCTGGTCTGCTGGTCTTCCGACACCTAGATTCTACATAAGAATTAAAGAGTCATCGGCCTATCTTCAGAGTGACGATAAAGCCTCTGTACCTAACAACGGTGATTTAATTCGGCTTGGTAAGGTTGTATGCATGGTGCAAAGTTTAAGTGAAATGTCAAGCGTTATAACGGTTGTGGTTGTGAATGGAATTTGAAACCAGTGCTATTACCTTGATCATATTGAACTGGTGCCAGAACCAAAATACCACACTGTTGGTGTCTGGGGCTGCTGAGAGAGGCTGGAAAGCCATGAAAGTGCAGCCTGAGCCATTACACAGCACCTCATTGGAATAAAATTCAAGTTTCCTACATTCAGGCTATGAACACTACACACTGCTTTATTAGAGTTTCTAGGGTTCTACATATTCCTATGCAAATATTTTTATTTTATTTTTCTTTGCCAACACCATCCTATCCATGATACGGTTAGCCTTGCGTGCTGGTGTGAATTCAAAAGAATACAAAGGTGAAAATAGCAAAGTGTTTTTTGAGCCAGTGGATAATGACATAAACTATTTCATGCGTCAGCAAGCGATCATTTATAGCAAGGTGAGAGTGATGGGCTGGCATGGGTATCATGGCAATTGTACGAACGGTATTTCATCTGCAATAGGAGCAAACGTCACGCATGCAGGTAATTACTTTCTTTGGTTGCAAGCCGTGCCTTGAACAATACCGTTAGAGTTATGAACATTACGTCAGGGAGGAATCGTTCGCCAATGACATCATTGTTTTCTCCCTTTCCTTGACAAGAATCATAAGATCTGGACAGGCGACTTGTCATGACGGATGTGTACTTTCCATAAACATAAGCACCTTCGGCACGGATCACCTCAGCTGGGTCAGCACATTACATGTATATTATCATACTAATAACCGCATTATGGCAAAAAGGTTAAACGAGGCAACCCTAATTTCTTTAGCACCTGCCATTCCTTCAACTGAATGAAATCGTCCAGCGTTGGTCAAAACTAAATATTTATAGGGTATCATCTTACCAAAGGGATTGAGAAAACCATAAATCTTCATTGTATGCCCTATACTAGGATGAATGAAAATTTCTGGAGGGAGTCCATAACAAGATCTGAATGATTGGCATCATAGCGAAGGGATTAATCATATTATTATTGACCACATCAACACGGGCCTTGCCTTCAGCTGAATGGAACAATTCCACGGCAATCACAAAAAAAAAAAAAAAAAAAAAAAAAAAATTATTTCATTTCCATAGAAATGCGATTCGGGAATAGGAATTGTACATATATCTTAACATAATTAGTAAGGTCCACACGTAAAGATAAGTTACCCCACATGTTAGCTTGTAAAAAGTAGTAACCTAACAGTGACGATTATGTAATTAAGGTTAGGTTAGGTTAGGTGAGGTTAGGTTAGGTGAGGTTAGGTTAGGTTAGGTTAGGGTAGGTTAGGATAGGTTAGGTTAGGTTAGGTTAGGTTAGGTTAGGTTAGGTTAGGTTAGGTTAGGTTAGGTTAGGTTAAGTTAGATTAGGTTAGGTTAGGTTAGGTTAGATTAGGTTAGGTTAGGTTAGGTTAGGTTAGGTTAGGTTAGGTTAGGTAAGGTTAGGCTAAGTTAGGTTAGATTAGGTTAGGTTAGGTTAAGTTAGGTTAATTTAGGTTTGTTTAGGTTAAGTTTGGTAAAGTTAACTTGGACTAGGTTTGCTTAGGTTAGTTTATGTTAGTTTATGTTAGTTTAGGTTAGGTTAAGTTAGGTTAGGTTAGGTTAAGTTAGGTTAGGTTAGGTTAGGTTAGGTTAGGTTAGGTTAGGTTAGGTTAGGGTAGGTTAGGTTAGGTTAGGTTAGGTTAGATTAGGTTAGGTTAGGTTAGGCTAGGTTAGGTTAGGTTAGGTTAGGCTAGGTTAGGTTTGGTTAGGTTTGGTTAGGTTTGGTTAGGTTAGGTTAGGATAGGTTAGGTTAAGTTAGGTTAAGTTAGGTTAGGTTAGGTTAGGTTAGGTTAGGCTAGGTTAGGTTAGGTTAGGTTAGGCTTGTTAAGATCAGCCACTCCAAATATTAGCATGTAAAGATAAACAGCCCTCAGGTACAGTGGGGTTGCGGATCTGTACAACGTCCCACTTGTCTCTTAATGATTTATATATTATGGTTAGTGTTGTTGTTTGTCAGGGTGAGCATAATCGGACAAGTTTGTCCCCTTATCTGACTTCTTTAGCTCCGAAAGATCATAGTTTAATGTAAAGTTGAAAGTGAAATTCGAGAAGTACTCAAAAGGTTTGTTTATTATTTATCTTTGTTATTTACATTATTATAGTTTTTATTTATCATTTTATTATTATTATGATTTTTTTCGCATCCGACCTAGATATGGACCAAAAGGTCTCCTGTCGGCATGCTCCGCCTTTGTAATCCTTTGTAATAATGATAAATGAAAGTTCATGTACCTAAATCTATCCGAAGGAAATAATGAATCCAGTAAATGGTTGTGCTTTGAATCATAATATTTGTGCGTCAGGTGCCGCCGCATTTCACCCAAATAACATATACACCTGAAGTAATTTTCTAAATAAGTATCTTGGTGAATTGCAATTTTACAAAAAAGGGGAGGGGAAGAAAATTCGTGATTGAGCCTATTACTCCCGTTACCACTGACATTGTTTTGTGACAAAGGAATAATGGTTTTATTCAGCTTAAGGGTGGCATGCTGGGCTGAATGGGTTCTCGGTCGATCGCGGTTTCGTAGGGACGCTGAACCCCAGTTAAATGAAATTGTTTGGTGCTTCCCACGACAAAGTCAATATTAACACTACTATGTTAAACTTATTTTCATTTTTGGGTTATTCGACTCCAGTTCTGATCAAGTTATTATAGGTAATTTTCACTTGCACTCTCATTAAATGTGTGTAGGTCCAAAGGGACGCTTTCAGTCACACTAGATCGATTACTATCAAAGTTCTTCAACGCACACAAAATGGTCTCTTCAAAACTCGTTACCACATATTTAGATTGGCGGATGTCATATGAAATCAAGAAGAATATGAAATGTCTACGCCAGGAGGCGCGCAGCTGAGGCCAAATCCACAACCTTGGCCCTATGAGCTTGGTTGTTGGGACAGGTAACAGTCTCTTCTGGGAATTGGAGAAGAGTACGGGACTCGAACCCATAACTAAGAAACTACGAGACCAGTACGTTTCTGATCAAGACACCAGCGTCGGAGGCTTCCATATAACCGAATAGAATCGTCTGACGGAGGTAGCCAGTCAAGGTACACACATACCCACTCCACTTCCATGCATCACCGTTTGTTTCCATCTCAGCTCCTCGTAGATAAAGGATCATCCCTGTTCCCTACTTATTGCCCGGGTCAAAAGGAAAGCATCAAGACATAATATCCCGTACTGGGGTATTGATTGCATGATATCGAACATAACATAAGAACATAAAAATAAAGGGCAAGAGACCATAAGGCCTACACTAGGCAGCTCCGTATCCATCACCACCTGTCATCCCGATCCATAAAGTCGTCTAATCGTTTTTTAAAACAACTGATAGTTTCAGCGCTTACTACATGGTTACTAAGTTTATTCCATTCATCGACCACCCTATTAGTAAACCAATTGCGGAGTATCAATTTCACAGTAGCATGCAGCCATTGCTTTTAAGACTAGAGCCACACATCATTCTGACTGTACCACTTCTTTTAGTATACTTTTTTTTCTGTGTAATAGGAAAGAACTCGGTCACCGTGCTTCCCATGTGAGTCATAAAAGGTGAGAAAATGGGACGGAGTGATGGGACTAGGTATCATTCTATCCATAAATTATCTAACATCTGATAGTAATCAAGAAAGTATATAATGACGATCAATGTCGTCCAAGGTCTACATGTATTTAACCCTTAAGACCCTTAAGTGACCAAAAACTTTCCTGTAAATGTTTAAAAGTGGTGATAAGCACAACAGCATAAAGCGTTTATTGCAGCCAAATATGCCTAGTTGATAGCCAAATATAGAGGTTAACATTCTATAAGGATAACATAAATTTATTTATGTACGAGATCATGGCTGTTACTAATACCCATGATTTGGTGAGCACTACATCACTGATGTCTTAAGCAGCGCGCCCTGTTGTATCCAGTCGCAATTACTTACACTGTGGATTTGAAAAATGTGATTGTGCAGACCAGTTCAACAACCTTATGCTGTTATACAAACATCATGCTACTTGCACCTTGAGCATGATACCCAAATCGAGACCAGGGAAACCTATCTTAGAGAAACAATGACTGAGTATTAAGGAAAATAAACTCCCACACTTTCTACGAAAGCATGGGGGAAGAGGTCGACAGAAATTATTCGGCATGGGAAAAATTAATCAAAACAAGCTACTTAAGAGGCACCATAGGAAAAAATAAATAATTTGGTGAAAATCAAAATAAAAGAAAGAAAAAATATACCAGAATCTCAATACGATGATAATTATCATCGTATTAAGATTCATAAACTTAGATTCAAAACTGTGGATACAGATGCATGAATAATCATGCAGGAGAGTATATAAATCTTCAATGATAATGGACGTTCAGACAAAAAACCTTTGTTATCATCAATTGGGAGCATATGTCAGGGAGCGCGCTGCCTTGCTCACAAGCCGCCAGTCCCCACGTGGGTCTGTCTGAGCAAGCTCCCATGCAGTCACCTTTCCTACTCCAAACAACTCTTGACAGGGTCTATCGACTTCCCCTAACCATGAATTCTGTGAGAGTTCCCTTCGTCTTCTCCATCAACATCAGTGAAACGTGCCACATGCGTAACTGGACTTAACATTCACGAATTATGCTGGAAGTAACTGGCCTAGACAGAGTCTCACAGTAAGTCTCTGTTTTGATACGAACCCATTCCAGCGATACCCCATGATTCTCCGAAGCCTTTCTGGTATGTGGTAATCGAACCAAGGTCGTTTAATTATGAACCCACGACAAAACGAGCTGACGTTTCTGAAGCTCGTAAAACTTGGAATAAATATATAAATAAATAAGTAAATAAATGATTAAATAAAAAAATGAATATATATATATATATATATATATATATATATATATATTTATATATATATATATATATATATATATATATATATATATAAATGAATAAATAAATAAATAAATAATAAATAAATAAATAAGTAAATAAATAAGTAAATAAATAAATAAATAAATAAATAAATAAATATATAAATAACAAATTTATATATAAACAATAGATTGATAGATAAATGAATAAATAAATAAATTAATAAATAAATAAATAAATAAATAAATAAATAAATAAATAAATAAATAAATAAATAAATAAATAAATAAATAAATAAACAAATAAATAAATAAATAAATACATAAATAAACAAATAAATAAATAAATGAATAAATAGATAAATAAATAAATGAACAAACAAACAAATAAACAAACAAATAAATAAGCAAATGAATAAATAGATGAATAAATAAATAAATAAAATAGATAAATAAATAAACTTCTGGACTGTTGAGTAGACAACTAGATTTCTTATTGGTTTCTTAACAAATAGCCTAAAATTGTTTTCGCGTGAATATACAGGAATATATGAACCTCAACAAATGATGCTAAGCAATGAATGAGACAAAATTCTTATTGACGGCCTTATATTTGATGAAACACGTTTCTCCGCAGTAATTATATGTAAGGATGCTCTTTTGGGCTCAAATTTATAAATTACTAAAAAACACAAGCATTTAGGTGCCTTGGCCGTAGAAGAAATTATATCATTTTTTTCTCTCATTAACAGCAATAGTCTACTATTTCATTTCTTGCCAAATACTGTGACCACAAAATATGAAAAGAAAAAAAATTACAGTCGTTTTTCCATTTATTACACTGGCCTGCGTTTAATTTTTTTTTTTTTTTTTTTTTTTTTTTTTTTGAAAGGTCGAAGGTTTTTCAAGTGATTTATAGGTTTTTTTGTGCGCTGAATCCAAAAATGCCATCCGTTTCCTTGGATCAGGTCTAGTTTTTGAGATATGAGAAGTGCGACTTTTGGGCCTTGTATAGTACTAAGTATAAGGAAAACGAGGCTGCAGGTATAGCCTATTCTTATTTTTTTTTTTTGCATGAAAATTATACTGTAGCACACCGAAACTGATACTGAAACCTAATGATGTCTTTGTTTACTTTCAGGAAACTGAAACCGAAACTGAAACTGAAACTGCATTGACTACATTGACAAACTGCATTGACAACACTAACACTGAAAATGGTTTAGAAAAGTGTGATCGCCAATCAATGTGACTGATTTTATAAGAATCTGTGCTTTTTACAAGAATCTGTGCTTCTTGTATTTCTATTTTGGAGACGTATCTTAGATTGACAGAAAATGGAACGCAAATGCACAAATCATCCTGATAGGTTCTGCTACATATGTGGTAATGTGATTCTTCCTCGTCGACTAGCAAATATAACTGATTTTGTGAAGAAGGCATATCATGCTTACTTTGGAGTTAAGCTTGGGGACCTGGACAAGCCATTTGCACTCCATGTTAGCTGCAAAACATGTGTGAACTTGCGTGATTGGAGAAATAAAAAAAGGAAGAGTATGCCATCGCTGTTCCAATGGTTTGGAGAGAGGGTAAAGATCATGTGTCAGACTGCTATTTCTGCATGACTAATCTTACTCGTAAAGGAGTCAACCGCAAGAACAAGCATTGTATTCAGTATCCTCATGTTCCGTCTGCCATACGACCAGTCCCTCATGGTCCAGGCCTGCCTGTTCCCGAGCCAGATGTTGCAATGGAATCTAGCTCTGAATCGGAATCTGATAACGCACTAGACAGGGCAGAGGGTGGAGAATACATGCCAGAAGAGAATGACCGGCCAGTGCCTCTAACACAAGCAGATCTCAATGACCTGACACGGGATCTAAACCTATCAAAGGAATCAGCACAGTTTCTGGGTTCTCGTCTTTGTGAGAAAAATTTGCTAGCACCTGAGACAACATTCTTTTGGTACCGAGAGCGTGAAAGAGAATTTAGACAGTTCTTCACAACCCAGAAGGACTCGTCATTAGTTTACTGCAACAACATTGCTGGTTTGATTCAATCAATGGGGCTGGACTATGTTGCTACTGAATGGAGACTGTTCATCGACTCTTCCAGCAGAAGTCTCAAGGCAGTCCTCCTTCACAACGGAAATAAATACTCTTCAATTCCAATCGGTCATTCGGTGCAAATGAAAGACACTCATGAAAACATGGATCAGCTACTGTCTGCTCTGAACTACAATGACCATGGTTGGTTGATCTGTGGAGATCTTAAGGTAGTTGGATTGGTTTTGGGACTACAGGGTGGGTACACAAAGTATCCATGCTTTTTGTTTTTGTGGGATAGTCGGGCTGATGATCAACATTTTGTCAGACAAGAATGGCCACCACGACAACGTTTGGAACCTGGTTCACACAATGTTCAGGCTCGTTCTCTTGTTGAACCAAACAAGGTCTTACTCCCACCTTTACATATCAAACTGGGACTGATGAAGAACTTTGTGAAGGCAATGGACAAGGACGGCATGGGATTTACTTTTCTTCAGCAGAAGTTTCCTCGGATCAGTCTGGAAAAGCTTAAGGCTGGCATCTTTGATGGGCCTCAGATGAGGGAACTTATGAAGGACTCAATGTTTGACGATGCATTGAATGCAGCTGAGCTGTCCGTTTGGTGGTCGCTTAAGTCAGTGATAAGAAACTTTCTAGGAAATAACCGAAGTGCAGAATACGAGAAAGAAGTCGATGAGCTCTTGAACAGCTATCAAAAATTAGGGGCTCGCATGTCAGTCAAAATGCACTTTCTACGGTCCCACTTAGACTATTTCCCTCAGAACTGTGGTGACTTCAGTGAGGAACAGGGAGAACGTTTCCACCAGGATATTCGTGTCATGGAAGAACGCTACCAAGGCCGGTGGGATGTGAACTTTCTTGCGGACTACTGTTGATGTTTGAAACGAGACGTGGTGGCTGCCCAACACAGGAGAAGATCACTGAAAAGGCCCTTCATCCATGATTAGATTTTCTGTAATATATCCTCTTTATCTTCTGAACTATGCAAGAAAAAATTATTTCTTTTGTCAAGAATTTTTTTTCCAAAATTAAAGGGAATAAATAGCACTAAATGGCGTTTTTAATTATTTTTACCGCCTCGTATCTCAAAAACGTAACCTGATTGAACAAAATGAGTGTGATTTTTAGATTCTGCATAGCAAATTACCCTAGAATCAGTTATCAGATGCTTTACCTTTGAAACTTCGCAGGCCAGTGAATTATTGTAGCAGGATCAGAGGAGGGATTGAGGAAGTTAGTGACAGAGTTTGAGAAGGTGTGTGAAAGAAGGAAGATGAAGATAAATGTGGGTAAAAGTAAGGTGATGAGATGTACAAAGGGAGAGAGTGACAGCAGGCTGGAGGTGAGCACTAAGGGTGAAAGAATGGAGGAAGTGGATAGTTTTAGATATTTGGGTGCGAATGTGGCAGGAAAGGGAGGAGTGGGGGAGGAGGTAGAATGTAGATTGAGAGAAGCGAGTAAATGCCTTGGTGGATTGAAAAGTGTAATGAGAAATAGACATCTGGGAATGGATGCTGAGAGGAGGTTATATGAAGGAGTGATTGTACCAACAGCTTTGTACGGGGCAGAAACATGGAACATGAGAGAGGAAGAGGGAAGGAATTTGAATGTGTTTGAGATGAAATGTCTGAGAAGTATGATAGGGGTTACTAGGCTAGATAGATTAAGAAATGAGGAGGTGAGGAGGAGAACAGGGGTGGAAAGGGAACTGGGAGATAGGGTTGATGAAAGGGTATTAGGATGGTTTGGACACATGGAAAGAATGAGGGAAGAAAGATTAGTAAAAGAAGTATGGAAGGCAGAGGTGGAAGCTGTGAATATGAAGGGGCGTCTTAGAATGAGATGGATGAATGGGGTGAAAGGGGCATTACAAAAGAGAGGAGTCTGTGGAAGAAGGACGGGAGAGGACAGAAGATAGGGGTGAATGGAGAGGGGTTGTGTATAAATGATACTATGATGCATGAGGGGGAGTGGGTGGGGGTGGGGCGGGGGTGTTGGGATGAGGTATGTGTAAGAAGAAAATTGACGCAGCCCGAAGGGATTTCTCCCCGTCTTCTCCTTTTCTGCATGAGGGGAGGGAGAGAGGGGGTCGCCGAATTTATGAAGCGGCCTTGCTGTGGATGCGCTGTGTCTTGCGACACTGCTTCTGACCCAGGGCAGTGGACAGGATGCAAGAATGACCCGTCATCCAGGAGGTGCCAAGAAAAGAGGGAGGGAGGAGGATGGAGGGGAGTGGAATATATAGGAAATGGAATGGGTGGGAGTTGTTTCTATGCCTTTTTCTGTATGGCTACCCCCCATGTAGGTGAAAAACCTTTAGTATATGTATGTATGTATTGTTATTATTATTATAATTATTATTACTATTATTATTATCATCATTATTATTATTATTATTATCATTATTATTATTATTATTATTATTATTATTATTATTATTATTATTATTATTATTATTATTATTATTATTATTATTATTATTATTATTATTATTATTATTATTATTATTATTATTATTATTATTATTATTATTATTATTATTATTATTATTATTATTATTATTATTATTATTATTATTATTATTATTATTATTATTATTATTATTATTGTTAAAGAAAATGGAGAAAAGTGGGAGGTGAGCCAGCTGTTGTTTGCGGACGACACTGCGCTTGTGGCAGGGTCAGAGGAGGGATTGAGGAAGCTGGTGGCAGAGTTTGGGAGAGTATGTGATAGAAGAAAGCTAAAGATAAATGTGGGTAAAAGTAAGGTGATGAGATGTACAAGGGGTGAAAGTGGCAGTAGACTGGAAGTGAACATTAAGGGAGAGCGACTGGAGGAAGTGGATAGTTTTAGATACTTGGGTGCAAGTGTAGCAGGAAAAGGTGGAGTGAAGGTGGAGGTAGAATGTAGATAGAGAGAAGCGAGTAAATGCCTTGGTGGTTTAAAGAGTGTAATGAGGAATAGACATTTGGGAATGGATGCTAAGAGGAGACTGTATGAAGAAGTGATTGTGCCAACAGCACTGTATGGGGCAGAAACGTGGAACATAAGAGAAGAAGAGAGAAGGAGTTTGAATGTGTTTGAGATGAGGTGTCTGAGAAGTATGGTGGGGGTTACAAGGCTAGATAGAGTGAGAAATGAGGAGGTGAGGAGGAGAACAGGGGTGAAAAAGGATTTGGGAGATAGGGTTGATGAAAGAATATTAGGATGGTTTGGACACATGGAAAAAATGAGTGAAGAAAGACTAGTAAAAGAGGTATGGAAGGCAGATGTGGAGGGAGTGAACATGAGGGGACGTCCTAGGATGAGGTGGATGGATGGGGTGAAGTGGGCTTTGGGGAAGAGGGGAATGTCTGTTGAGGAAGGA
>NC_134805.1:4800719-4828219 GCF_046742065.1 Oratosquilla oratoria
CCACTTCTCTCCATTTTCTCCAACCATCTCCAATGTAGTGATAAATAGGATTATGATAGGAAGAGTTGAGGATGTACATGTGCTAAGGGGAGAGGGTGGGGGAATATCAGATCATTTTTTGGTGGAAGGTAAGCTGAGAGTGGAGGATAGATGGAGAAGGAGGAAAGGGACAAAAGGTAGGGAGGTTCTTAGAGTGAACTCCTTGAATGAAAAGGAAAAGGAGAAGGAGTACGAAAAGAAGCTGAAGGAGGAGTGGGAGGGAGTAAAGGATAGAGCAGAGATGGGTGTGGAGGAGGAATGGGGATGGTTCAAGGAGGGAGTCTTAAAGTGTGCAAGGATGGTGTGTGGAACAAGAAGGACGGGGGAAATAGAAGAAAGGGTAGTGAATGGTGGGATGAGGAAACAAAGACGGTTGTAGAAGAGAAGAAGCGAGCATTCACAGATTGGTTACAAAAGAGGACATGGGAGTCATATGAGGCGTACAAAGAAAAGGAAAGAGAAGTAAAGCAAAAGGTAAAGGAGGCAAAGAGGAGAGCAGATGTGAAATGGGGTAAGAGTATGACAGAAAATGTTGAAAGTAATAAAAAGATGTTTTGGAAAGAAATTAAGAGAGGAAGAGGAGGCGAATCAAGTAGGGAAGAAAAGGTAAAAGGTACAGATGGAGAGTTGATAATGGAAGAGATGGCAGTGAGGGGAAGATGGGCAGAATATTTTAGGGAGTTTCTGAATGTGAAGGAGGATAGGGAAGGAAAGATAGCTGCAGTGGGAAATGCGAAGAAAATGAGAGTGATGAGTGAGAAGAATGGAGGAGAAATAAGGAAGGATGAGGTGAAGGCAGTTGTAAAGATGATGAAAGCAGGTAAGGCACCTGGTCTGGATGGATGTCATGCAGAATGTCTGAAAAAGGGAGGTTCAGTGATGGTGGACTGGTTGCTGAGGTTATTTAATGTTTGCTGGAGAGAGGATAGAATACCGGAGGACTGGAGTAGTGCCTGTATAGTTCCTCTTTACAAGGGAAAAGGGGACAAGTGTGAATGTAGTAATTTCAGAGGGATTAGCCTGTTGAGTGTAGTAGGGAAGGCTTATGGGAGGATCTTAATTGAGAGGATTAGGAGAGGAACAGAAGGAGTAATTGGTGAGGAACAGTGTGGATTTAGGACGGGTAGAGGTTGGGTAGATCAGATCTTTGTGGTAAGACAGATATGTGAGAAAGCTATAGGAAAGGGGAAGGATGTTTTTTGGGCTTTTATGGATCTGGAAAAGGCTTATGATAGGGTAGACAGAAAGGCACTGTGGGAGGTTATGCAGATTTATGGGATAGGAGGAAAGCTTTTGGGAGCTGTCAAGAGTTTTTATGAGAGTAGTAGAGCATGTGTTAGGATTAGAAATGGAGAGAGTGAGTGGTTTGAAGTAAAGGTGGGACTTCGTCAAGGATGCGTTATGTCGCCCTGGCTGTTCAACTTATACATAGATGGGGTGGTGCGAGAGGTGAATGCTAGGGTAGTGAGTCAGGGATTGGAGATGGTTAAAGAAAATGGAGAAAAGTGGGAGGTGAGCCAGCTGTTGTTTGCGGATGACACTGCGCTTGTGGCAGGGTCAGAGGAGGGATTGAGGAAGCTGGTGGCAGAGTTTGGGAGAGTATGTGATAGAAGAAAGCTAAAGATAAATGTGGGTAAAAGTAAGGTGATGAGATGTACAAGGGGTGAAAGTGGCAGTAGACTGGAAGTGAACATTAAGGGAGAGCGACTGGAGGAAGTGGATAGTTTTAGATACTTGGGTGCAAGTGTAGCAGGAAAAGGTGGAGTGAAGGTGGAGGTAGAATGTAGATTGAGAGAAGCGAGTAAATGCCTTGGTGGTTTAAAGAGTGTAATGAGGAATAGACATTTGGGAATGGATGCTAAGAGGAGACTGTATGAAGGAGTGATTGTGCCAACAGCACTGTATGGGGCAGAAACGTGGAACATAAGAGAAGAAGAGAGAAGGAGTTTGAATGTGTTTGAGATGAGGTGTCTGAGAAGTATGGTGGGGGTTACTAGGCTGGATAGAGTGAGAAATGAGGAGGTGAGGAGGAGAACAGGGGTGAAAAAGGATTTGGGAGATAGGGTTGATGAAAGAATATTAGGATGGTTTGGACACATGGAAAGAATGAGTGAAGAAAGACTAGTAAAAGAGGTATGGAAGGCAGATGTGGAGGGAGTGAACATGAGGGGACGTCCTAGGATGAGGTGGATGGATGGGGTGAAGGGGGCTTTGGGGAAGAGGGGAATGTCTGTTGAGGAAGGAAGGGAGAGGACGGAAGACAGAGGTGAGTGGAGAATGGTTGTATATGGATGATGTTGTGACTGCATGAGGAGGAGTGGGCGGGGGGGTGGGGGGTGGGGTAGTATGTGTGAGTAAATTTTGACGCAGCCCGAAGGGATTTCTCCCCGTCCTCGCCTTATATGCAATGGGGGACGGAGAGGGGGGTCGCCGATTAAATGAAGCGGCCTTGCTGTGGATGTACTGTGTCTTGCGACACTGCTTCTGACCCAGGGCGGTGGGCAGGGTGCAGGGATGACCCGTCATCCAGGAGGTGCTCAGATGAGAGGAAGGGTGGGAGGGGTGTGGAGTGTATTTAGGGATGAAATGGGTGGGAGTGTTTTTATGCCTTTCCCTTTTTGGCTACCTCCCTTGGAAGGGGGAAAAAGCTTTGGTATATGTATGTATCTGCAATCCCCGACCCACCACCCTTGCAATCACCTCTCGCTCCACCCCATCCATGCATAAGTTGAACAGCCAGGGCGACATAACGCATCCTTGACGAAGTCCCACCTTTACCTCAAACCACCCACCCTCTCCACTTCCAATCCTGACACAAGCTCCACTACTCTCATAAAAACTCCCGACAGCTCCCAAAAGCCCTCCTCCTATCCCATAAATCTGCATAACCTCTTACAGTGCCTTTCTGTCTACCCTATCATAAGCCTTTTCCAGATCCACAAAAGCCCAAAAAACATCCTTCCCCTTTCCTATAGCTTTCTCACATATCTGTCTTACCACAAAGATCTGATCTACACAACCTCCACCCGTCCCAAATCCACACTGCTCCCCACCAACTACTCCCTCTGTTCCTCTCCTAATCCTCTCAATTAAGATCCTCCCATAAGCCCTCCCTACCACACTTAACAGGCTAATCCCTCCGAAACTACCACACTCACACCCGTCCCCTTCTCCCTTGTAAAGAGGAACCACACAGGCACCCCTCCAGTCCTCCGGCACTCCACCCTCTCTCCAGCAAACATCAAACAACCTCACCAACCAGTCCACCATCACTGAACCTCCCCCTTTCAGACATTCCGCATGGCATCCATCCAGACCAGGCGCCCCACCCGCTCTCATCATCCCTACAACCGCCCTCACCTCATCCCTCCTTATTTCTCCTCCACTCTCCCCACTCATCACTCTCATTTTCTTCGCACTTCCCACTGCAGCCATCTTTCCTTCCCTATCCTCCTTCACATTCAGCAACTCCCCAAAATATTCTGCCCATCTTCCCCCCACTGCCATCTCTTCCACTATCATCTCTCCATCTGCACCCTTTACCCCCTCCTCCCCACTCGATTCGCCTCCCCCTCCTCTCCCAATTTCCTTCCAAAACATCTTTTTATTACTTCCAAAATTTTCTGTCATAGAGATGCTAAATGTGAAGGAGGATAGGGAGGGAAAGACAGTTGCAGTGGTAAATGCAGAAAAAATACAGATGTATGATAAAATATAGGCGGCGTGTGGCTCTACTTAATCTCTTCGTCCACCGTTCTCTTTATTAACAATGTTCTGCCTTATGCCACACAATTATATTCAACTTAGATTGGTACTTTGTGCGTCGAAATCTCCGATAAACCTTGATTAACTTACCAAGGTCCAGTGTTCCCTTCGACAATTTGGTTTTGGCTAAATGGCAGAGGATTTTTCTAGTTTAAATGTTTTCTCCAGGTTTTGAGGACTAGATGACAATCTTTGTGAGGTGTCAATGTTCTATTTTAACCATGATTGATGCTGTTCATTAATAAATCTAACCATAGTGAGTAATGATCGTTTTACTACCAAAGGGACGCCAAAAATGAATGATATAGCCCTGCAGCAGTGAGAATAAAATGGAAAGTGCTACATTGTACTATGGGTTGATCAAGATTGGATATATTCCTTTGACTATCAATTACAGAGGTGAATAGGCTGTATCCCCTATATTACTGATTGGGATTTACAACGATGTATAAAACAGTTTAACTGCTGCCGGAATAATTAATAGAAGTGGGACCTGGTAAGAAAAGGGTAATCGAGACAATGTTCGTATATCTACTTCGCTATTTGGAAAGGGAGATTCCTAAGAAGATTGGTGGTAGTCATGTTACAGCATTTGTCGGAACTATTTTTACATAATTTCTCTACTTCTTCCCTCTCATCTTTCAACACATTCCGTCCCTGTTGCTTTCACCCACCACTCTTCCTTTCTCTGTGTATGTGCGTGCGCTTGTTTACAAGCGTATCTATTTGTATTTATCGCTGTGTTTGGGTGTATACAAGTACATATGCACACTATCCGTCAGGTTGTCTTGTAATGGAGACATATAATATTCCTTGTTTGTTGTACATACGTATTTGTAATATTATTTATTTCTCGCCGCTAGAGGACCAACGCAAGCAGACGTGTAGAGAGAGCTCTACCGATTTCGGAAAAATTCCAGAATCTACGCTGCAGCCACCCACCAGCAGTCGCAGAGAACAATATAAAGGTACAGTGCATAACCAGACAAGATTTGGGAATCCGTGGTGCTTGGACTTAGGCTGTAGAATTGGGAAAAGTTTAGTCCTACCTGGCCAAACAATCCCTGTCAGGGGTTGCCATTGTTGCGCATGCGCACTGGTGCTGGTGTGACGTAGATATGTCACATCAACCATCACAGTAATTTTACGTCACACCCTTGAGCCCAATCTGCCTACCTACCAAGGTAGGCAGCATGGAACCTTCTGGCCCAATCTCCCTCGAGGCCATTGAGGCCGACCAAGCATTGAGCGATGAGGATGAGATGAGTGAGGAAGACAGTCACTGGCCATTGCTACCTAGACACGAACTCCGTGACCCACTAGCTCTAATGTCTGCGCTAGACACTTCACGCCCCTCAACTACTCCCAAACATTCCATAACCCACACCTCGGACAACAATAGTGCGCCTTCTTCCCCTGCTGCCAAATCCTCAAAACGATTTGAGACATCTACTGCCCAGAGCAGCATATCTACATCAGACCACAGCGATCCACGCCCTGTAGCACAGGAGGCACCCACAAGTGGGACCTCATCGCTGCGTGACCCTCCATCCCCAGCATTTGCTTCCAGGGCTGACTATATAAAGTTCCGGTTCAAGACTAACCCCTCAGTGGACATAAAGCTTCGATGGCTGAATGAAATAAACAAAGCCTTCAAACTTGACCACAAACTAGCTGAGGTGAAGATGGCAGCAATTACATCTCATTTTGTTTACATCTCTCGTAACCGCACAGATATTGTCAACAGTGTTACGAAAGGAGAGGTATTGTCCATCTATCTTGAGGCTCAAGACTCACAGGAAAGGCCTCGCAAATATCCCACATACCTCTTAACACGTTACCCGGTCAATATTGAACCAGCCTTGGCCAAAGAGCTGCCGGGCACCCACTCAGTCAGAAGATTCCACCATAATGACACACCCATCAACCGCCTGGTAGTGACTTGGAACCTTATAGAGCCACCACCTCCGAGTGTCTACTTCAGCTTCCTTCCATGCCTACCACCCTGTGAACTTCGTAGGATGAAAGACGAGCAGCCATGGTGTTACCGGTGCTGGGGCATCGGTCATATCTCACGGTATTGTGCCGCGACCGAACGGTGTGCATGGTGCTCGGGCCCTCATGACTCCCGCACTTGTTCACACCGCGCCCCTCCACCAACTGCTGCTACCTCTGACTCGGCTTCATCACAATCCCAGCCTCCCCCACCAGACACCTCGTGCTGGAAAGGTCCACGGTGTTATCAGACAGGGGTTAACGCCTGGCATGGTTGTGCAAAGCGTCAGCAAACCACCAATGCACCGGTTGTTAAATACACGGGTCTCACTGAGTCACCACCACCTCCTCCCTCCGTCGGTAACCTCCAATGTACCTCTACTGCCTCCTCGGACTCCAAACAAGTAACTGCATTTCGCGATGCAGTGGCAGCCCTTAAGATTCGGGTCGCGACAATGACCGCACGTTTCGATGCAATCAAAACGTGCCTGGATAGTTTGGTTAAAAAACAGGCCACATGTGAGGTGACACTGAACTCCTTGGTTGAATCGCAACAGGTAATTATTAACACCATTAGCACCATCACGGAGAAGATGGATTTTATTGCAGCTAAATTCGGCAATCTAATTGCAACCCCACACAGGGAGTCTCCCCTACGTGACACAACACCCAGTGACACCCCCCCCACACACCTCTACCCCCCCACCACCACTGCCGGCCGAACCACCACCGCTGCTCATACCTCCACAGCCGCCCGAACCACCACTTCTTCATCACTTGGTCGCCGATACCATAGAACAAACATTCAATAATCAAATGAAGCTACACGTCATCTCATGGAACGCCTGCGGTATCACAAACTGGGCCAAACGTACAACACTAAGGATACGTGCACTGTCACCACCCAGACATTATCTTCATACAGGAAGCATTTATAGGCCTTGCTCCACCAAACAGGGATGCACCTTTGCTCAACCAATACGTATCGTATGTACATCAGATCCGAAACGGATTAATTACGTATGTCCACACCACGTCCAGCATAGCTTTCTTCAAAATTCTGTAGACAATAACACGACTTATCAGCTTATGGAGGTAACAGTTGGCTCCGGTACCATAAGGTTATGCAATGTGTACGCTGCGCCGAACAGCCTAAATCCAGCTACTCTTCGACCCCCCACCACCCACGGTATGATTTATCTAGGAGATTTTAATAGTCGACACCCTGCTCTAGGAGATCTTCCAGGCATTATAAATCGCAACGGGACTCGACTTCTGGAATGCATTCAACGCAACAGGCTAACTCGCTGGGACACGGCTGGCGCCACGCATGCTCGAGGTGGTACCTTGGATCACGTCCTTATGTTTGGATTGGTGGCCTCCCAAGTCCGGTGTTCAACGATTCCGACACTATTCTCCGACCACGTAGCACTCAGCGTCCAATACACTCTTCCTACCACGCCATCCCTAGTGCATACACGTACACGCATCGTACTCCCACCCAAGTACTGTCCCACATATATTTCATACATGACAAACCTCCTACCCACATTTAACCACCACTGTCCTGAACAGTTATATTCCTCCCTCGTTAACGGCACACACTTTCTACACCCAATACGTCAAAAAGCCACACATCACATGTCATCCGAATACACACACTTGGACACTAGAGAACCACATCGTTCAGGCGGAGAGGAAAGCGATGGAGGATGGCCTTGCCTTTCAAAGAAGACCAAGTCCAGAAACTCTCCACCAGTACCAACTATCAAGAAATGACTTAGTTGCTCTACAGCAGTGGTTCCCAAACTTTTTTGTTGCGGAACCCTTTGACATTATTTAAAAAAAAAAAATGGAACCCAAAATAAAACATACTATATTGAAAAATTAATTTATCTTAAACAAACATACTTTATACTCAAAATAATAAGTTGTACATAATTTCCTTAAAACAAACTATACTAAAAAATGAATTTATTTTGAATAAACATACTTTTTACTCAAAATAGTAAGTTGTACAACATAATTTCCCTAAACATACTATACTTTGCATGTCTGGTGAACTTTAGCTTACGACCTACGGAACCCCTGGCCTAGCTTCACGGAACCCAAGGGTTCCGCGGAACCCACTTTGGGAACCCCTGCTCTACAGCATTGTGTTCAAACGGATTCCTGGAAAAAATAACGGACAGCATTAACCATCAAACGAGCGTTGGCACCATGTGGCACCTCATCAACAAGGTGGTGAAGAAAAAACATCACAGTGCCCTCCATCATAGTCCTACACAGTTTGCACAAGACCTTGTTGATACTTGGTCAGCACAGGCACGAACCAGCAACCTCCCACCATACATACACGACGCTCTCTCCACCCACAAAAACTATCGAGCACTCCGACTAGCCTCTGCCTTGCTGAAAACTGATGAAGAAGATGAGGAGATAACCGAACAAGAGCTGCGAAGAGCCCTCGCCAAGGGTAAGGCGACAGCTCCTGGCGATGATGGCATCACCTACGCCGTCCTCCGAATACTCCTGGACGTACCTGGTAACCCCCTCCTCCAGCTGTATAATCTCTGCTACAACCTGGGATATGTACCACGGGACTGGACTTACAGCACAATAGTACCGATTCCTAAACCTGGCACTGACAAATTCCGACCTGTATCTCTCATCTCTTGTTTTTTGTAAAGTATTGGAACGCATTCTTCTATCACGTCTGATATTCCGGATACAAGATAAGATCTCGCCCCGACTGTACGGCTTCCTGCCCCAACGAGGAACGCACCACTGCCTCATGGAACTCTACATACGCCTCTGTCCCACCAGTGTAGTGGCTTTCATTGATTTGAAAAGCGCATTCAACATCGCCAACAGGGATATTATCCTCGACCAACTTGTTGACTTTGGCATCAAAGGAAATTTATATGTATATATATATATATATATATATATATATATATATATATATATATGTATATATATATATATATATATATATATATATATATATATATATATATATATATATATTAGTGAATTTAGGGAGCAGGTTTACATCGAGACACTTTCTATTAAATATCACAGCATCCTCACCGTTCGTGATCTTTTTCTTAACACTTTCAATTTTTTCTAATTATTCTCTTCTTAAAACTTGGTAAATGAAAACTATAACATTACGACGTTTCGCCTATACCTTAGGCATCTTCTGGTAAATTTTATTTTTAAAGATACATGTTTATAAATACAAAAGTTACAAAAGATGGATTACTAGGAGAGATGGTGGTTCATGAGTGTTACAGGATTTTTCATCTTCGTGGCATGACGCGGGGTGCCCAGAAAAGTTCCAAATGTCCGCATATGTTTTGCTGGATATTAATATTTGGCATATGGTTTCTTATCAAAACTGCCTCCAGACATTTCAGTTTTCTTTTATCGTTGGTCTTTGAAATTATGACTGTGTTTTCGTTTAGTTGGTCTCGTGATATGATAGTGTCATGTGTTTTTGTGATGGGATTTTTGATAGTACCGTTTTGCATGTGAAATGTCAGCCTTTGTGATCATGTTTGCGTTGTGTGGCCTATGTACTCTTCGTTGCAAAGCACACCGTCTTTGTTAATATTGCATGAATACTTATACACAACGTAATTTTGTTTTAATTTGTCTCTAGTGGCAAGAGACGAAGTTCTTGGATTGCGGTAATAAATAATTAAAATTAGTTTATCCTCTTGTTTTTTTGGGGGGCTTACAGTTCTTGTATATTATGTCTTTTAGTACTTTTTCATCTGTTTTATAAGCAGGGGATATTGTATTTTGGTAAAAAACGTTTAATTTATTCACCTTAATATCTGCTTTGATATTGTTGCTAATGGCTTTTTCCATATTAATTTTAATCTCTTTGTCAATGTCTGTCATGGTGAATCCATTATTAGTTAGAATTTGTTTTACTCTAGTTCTTGGTGGGGAAGGAGCCAATTGGAAGAAGATGCCTAAGGTATAGGCGAAACGTCGTAATGTTATAGTTTTCATTTCCACAATGGACTCGATCGGAAATATTACTTATTATTTACCAAGTTCTAAGAAGAGAATAATTAGAAGAATTGAAAGTGTCAAGAAAAAGACTGCGAACGCTGAGTATGCTGTGATACTTAATAGAATATATATGTATATATATATACATATTTATATGTATATACATATATATATATATACATATATATGTATATACATATATATATAAATACATATATATATGTATATGTATTTATATATATATATATATATATGTACATATACATATATATAAATTAGTAAATATGGATGATTCCGTCGGCGTTATTTTGTTCAGCATTCTAATCATAACATTGAGTCAGGGGAAACTAAGATGAAAGTCATTGGCCAATACAAAGATTTATTTGTTAGTAATGAATTCCTTCGCTACAGTGTTATCCTTTACATATTCTCTTCCGTTGAGTGGGTTTTCCCTTACTGAAAGTGTCTAGAATATTTCGATTTGAGCAGATATTCTTAAGAATGATACAAAAAAAAAAAAAAAAATACAAGAGGAAAAACAAACGGAGAAATGTTTAGACTACCAGATAAGGAATATGACCAGTCAGCAAGTGGAGCGTCTCAACAGGCTGTACCGGGTGTAGCCAATTAAACCAATTAACAATACAAAATACTATATTATTCACAATGGGATAAAGCAGTACAAAGGATAAAGCACTACAAAGACAAGTGTACGGTCCCTTTGTAAGCCGAACCAAGACTGAATCCGACGCCAAGCGACGCCAACAAGCTCAGACTTGGCGGGAAAAACATATACGCTTAAATGAACACTTGGTTTTCACAATAATATATGAAATATATAATAATAAATAAACAATATATTTTTTTTTAATCAATTTATTACGCTCAAGGAGCGTCAAACCTAGTACAAAAGTGTAGCTATGTACAGAGTACTAGTGACACACAGGACACTTTCGAATCATAATTGATTAAATTATTTACAGTTTATCATCCACTAAAGTGCGGGTGATACAAAAATTATACCCAGTGATCACCTTCTGGCAAATATTTACATATATAGATAAGTAATTGTCGATGAGGTATCAAAGTTGTTGGTATATGGGGTGTAGCGCACCTCGGCACCTCTCTGGTCTCATCCGTTTACTCTACACCGTGCGGTAGCCGGGTTTGCGTCGTGCACTCACAACATCGTGTCGTCTCACCAGAAGTTCGCTGCGTCTGTATGCATGTGGAAGTGGAAGGACGTTCTCGTGGTGTTGGATGGTGACACTTGAAGTCCTCTCAGCATTACCACGGTGACGTGTAGGGAAGCAGGCGGCTGACCGTACCATCCATTTGTAATAGGGCAATAGTAGTAGCAGCTGGTAGATTCATACTACAGACATTCCTTGTTATTATGTTCAGAGAACAACAAACCTAGTGCAAAAGATAACTATTTACAGATTATTAGTGGCACTTAAGACATTTCCGAATCATAACCGACTGATTTAATTATGTACAATTTAACACCCACCAAAGTGCGGGTGTTGCAATAGGATTAATTCTAATTTATCACCTTCAAGCAAATATTTACAGACATCAAGAACTGATTGTGGATGAGGTATTAAAGGGGCTACCGTCGGGCAATCAATGCAGTAGTGTTCTAAACTGTTGACATTAGGGGTGTCGCACAGCCTGCACGATGAGTACCTCGGTACACCTTCGGTATCACCCACTTGCCACACTGGTCTGAAACCGAGCCTGAGTCGGGCACTCACAACATTGTGTCTTCTCACAATAAGTCCACTACGTCTATACGTATGTGGAAGAGGAAGAAAATTCTCGTAGTGTTGGATGGATACACTTGTAGCCCTTTCAGCATTGCTACGGTGGCGAGTAGGGGAGCAGGCAGCTTGTCTTACCATTTGCTTATATGAGGGTAGGAAGGCAGTAGTAGTAGTGGCAGCTGGTGGATCCATACTACGGGCTGTCCTTGCTAGCCGATCAGCGATGTCATTGCCCAGCAGTTCAATATGGGATAGAATCCACAGGAAGTGTATCATCTGTGAGTTTTCGTGAGTTGTGGCCAGTTGTCGCATCATTTGTGTTACCACATGTTGGTGTTCAGGCTTGGTAGATGAGAGAGCGCGGAGGGCTGATTGAGAGTCGCAGATGATCAAGCCGTTTTCTCCAGTCCGTGTTATCAGAATAACAGCGTCCAGGAGCCCATGCAACTCGCAATACGTGGAGCTTGACGAATTAGGGAGTCGGCGGCCTGCCCAGCCTCCTAGTGGTGAATCCATGCTGGGGGAATACATAGCACAACCAACACTACCGTCTTTCTACAAAGAACCGTCAGTGAAGAGATGATGGGCCGCATTTAGAGATGACAGACCGGCGACAGTTTCTAAGGCTAGTTGTTTCTGGAGCTGTGGTAGGTCGGACTTGATAGTTGGAGTGTAGGTGAATGTTGGCATGGGTGTCTGCCAAGGTGGGAGGCCAGGGTCCTCGTTCTTCGTTAAGATGTTTATGTTAAGCCTCCGAATGCTTGAAGTGATGTTAAGGACCAGTGAGCAGCCACCGGGACGAAGCTGAGGTCGAGGCTCCGCCAAATTAATCAAGGTCTGAATTGTGTGACAAAAGTGGGGAGATAAGTGAGGGTAGTGCAGGCATTTGATAGTGAAGTAGGTAACATTTGAGTTTATTCTCTCTACATGTGGTGGTAGACGAAGTTCTTGCTGCATATTGACGATCCTGGTTGAGGTAGGGCAGCCCAAGATGAGCCTCATTGCCTGGTTTTGGAATTTTTCAAGTGGTTGCAAAGTAGTTTTGGAAAGCTGACAAAGTGCGGGAGAGAGGTAATCAACCACTGATCGAATGAATGTGATGTATATAGTTCTGGCGACAGGGATGGACTCTCCAGCAATATTGTTGGTTAACCACCTAAGAGGTGTCAGTCGTCTTGGACAATTGGATGTACGTGTTGTCTTGCTGGGATGGAAGGTGTGATACGAACTGGTGCCCCAAGGTAAAGGTACTGTGTGCACAATGGCACGATGGTGTTGCCTATAGTGAATTCTGGCAAAGTTCTTGCTGGGCGAAAAGATAAAATTCTGCTCTTTTCTGGTGAGATGAGGAGGATGACAAATGAAATAATTTAAGGAAACGTTGCATTTAGCCCTCACTGAGGGCTAAATCCATCTGTAGATCAGCAAGGGTGGCGGGTCCAGTGTAATCCATGATGCAGGGGTACAGGCGATGACGTCAACACTTAGCAGGGGGGTAATGATGACGGGTCATGACGTCACAAGAACGCAGTGCGCATGCGCAGCAGCGGTCAGTACCGTCACGGATACCCGTCACGGCGTTCAATTTTCAAAGCTACAGAGATTATGTTCAAACACCAAAATTTGAAACGGCATTAGTTATTCACTGGGTCTTACTATAATTTGCCGTTACATCAATGGGTGTGTGACGTACCCATGACGTCTCACACCTCGTACTGCGCATGCGCGGGTCCGAGATTTTCGGAACGGGGGTGGGTATGATCAATGTTTTCCTCAATTTTTGCCTAATACCACTATGTTATCTGTTTATTCTATCACTCCCCGTTCCCTGCAAGTCACAGTAAGTTTCAGCACTATTAGGTGTGAGCGTGGCTCAGCAGAGCCTTCACAATTAGCGAAAACTGTAGTGCACTTGGAAGTAGGTCTATACACAATAGCTGCCGAGCTTGTTCTGAGGAGTGAAGAGGGGACGAGGAAGAGAAGGAGTGGCTATACTAGTAAGTGAAGAGATAAGTAAGCAGGTAGTGGAGTGGAAGGAGGTTTCTTCAAGGTTGATGTGGATGAAGGTGAAGCTGGGAAGCGAGATGTGGGTTTTTGTAAGTGCGTATGGACCTGGTAGTGAGAAGAGCGTAGAGGAAAGGGAGGCTTTTTTGGGTAGATATAAATGAGTGAATAGAGGGATTAGGGAGAAATGTCAATGTAGTTGTATTGGGAGACCTTAATGCTAAGGTAGGAAATGAACCAATAGACGGGGTGACTAGGAAGTATGGAGTTCGAGGTAAAAATCTTAGTGGAGAATTGATGGTGGAGATGTGTCTTGAAAGAGAGGTGATGATAGCAAATAGTGTTTAGGAAGAAAGTCAAGCACAAATACACATGGGAGAGGGTGGTGGATGGAAGGGTGGAAGATAAAGTGTTAATGGACTATATAGTGGTGACCAGGAGTATGGTAGGAAGAGTTAAGGATGTACATGTTCTAAGGGGAGAGAGTGGAGGAATATCAGATCATTTTCTGGTGGAAGGTAAATTGAGAGTGGAGAATAAGTGGAGAAAGAGGAAAAGGGCAGAAGGTAGGGAGGTACTTAGAGTGAACTGCTTAAACGAGGAAAAAAGGAGAATGAGTATAAGAAGAAGCTGAGAGAGGAGTGGCAGGGAATAAAGGATAGAGTAGAACTAGGAGTGGAGGAGGAATGGGGATGGTTCAAGGAGTGAGTCATAAGGTGTGCAAAGATGGTGTGTGGAACAAGGAGGGCGGGAGAAAATAGAAAGAAGGGTAGTGAATGGTGGGATGAGGAAGCAAAGAAAGGTGTACAAAAGAAGAAGCAGGCATTCATAGATTGGCTACAGATTAGGACGAGGGAATCGTATGAGAGGTACAAAGTAAAGAGAAGGAGAGTTAAGCATAAGATAAAGGAAGCAAAGAGGAGATCAGATGTGAAATTGGGTAAGAGTATGACAGAAATTTTTTGGAAAGAAATTAAAACAGAAAGAGGAGGCGAATCAAATAGAGAAGAAAAGGTAAAAGGTGCAGATAGAGAGATGATAATGGAAGAGAAGGCAGTGAGAGGAAGGTGGGCAGAGTATTTTAGGGAGTTGCTAAATGTGAAGGAGGATAGGGAGGGAGAGGTAGTTGCAGTGGGAAGTGCAAAGAAAATGAGAGTGATGAGTGAGAAATATGGAGGAGAAATAGGGAAGGATGAAGTGAAAGTAGCTGTTAAGATGATGAGAGAAGATAAGGCACCTGGGTTGGATAGATGCCATGCAGAATGTCTGAAGAAAGGAGGTACAATTATGGTGGACTGGCTGGTGAGGTTATTTAATGTTTGTTTAAGAGAGGTTAGAGTGCCGGAGGAATGGAGGAGTGCTTGTATAGTTCCGCTTTTCCAGAGAAAGGGGGACAAGTGTGAGTATAGTAGTTTCAGAGGAATCAGATTGTTGAGTGTAGTTGGTAGGCTTATAGGAGGGTTTTGAGGATTAGGAGAGGAACAGAGGGAGTAATTGATGATGAACAGTGTGGGTTTAGGACAGGTAGGGGTTGTGTAGATCAGATTTTTGTGGTAAGACAGATATGCGAGAAAGCTATAGGAAAATGTAAGGATGTTTTTTGGGCTTTTATAGATCTGGAAAAGGCTTACGACAAGGTAGACAGGTAGGCACTGTGGGAGGTACTGCAGATATATGGGATAGGAGGAAAGCTATTAAGAGCAGTCAAGAGTTTTTACGAAAGTAGTAGAGCTTGCGTTAGGATTAGAAATGGAGAGTGAATGGTTTGATGTAAAGGTGGGACTTCGTCAGGGATGTGATATGTCACCCTGGCTTTTTTAATCTTTACATGGATGGGGTGGTGCGAGAGGTGAATGCAAGGGTAGTGGGTCAGGGGTTGGAGATGATTAAAGAAAATGGAGAAAAGTGGGAGGTGAGCCAGTTGTTGTTTGGTGGCGACACTGCGCTTGTAGCAGGATCAGAGGAGGGATTGAGGAAGTTAGTGACAGAGTTTGAGGAGGATACTAACATTGAATACTGTCCACCCTTGATGCCATCGTCAAACCAATGTAGTCCTGTCTCAATAGTTCCGTCCACATCCGACGGATCCCGTCAAGCCTACGTCGCTGCCACGTCTGGCAAGCGGCATATGGATAACAACTCTGACAACGCTAGTGAGTTACGCGCTCCTGCTGCCAAGACACCAAAACCCACACCGATCCCTAATTCACCCAGGAACGACAAAAAGGATTACAAAGGATTACAAAGGCGGAGCATGCCGACAGGAGACCTTTTGATCCATATCTAGGTCGGATGCGAAAAAAAAATCATATTAATAATAAAACAATAAATAAAAACTATAATAATGTAAATAACAAATAAAATACATAAATAAATGCATATGTATAGTTAAATAATAAACAAATAGGTAAATAGTAAATAATAATAAATTGACATATAACTAATAATAAATGAAAATCAGACAGACAAATTATAACAAAACAAAAACAAATAATATAACATAAATCATAATCATTACAGCATCTTACTTAGGTATTTATCTAAATGACTCTTAAAGCTTCGAACTGAACTACATTGCACTACCTGTGCAGGAAATTTATTCCATTCATTTACTACACGGTTGGCAAAGTTGTTTCTACCTACTTCCAAATTGAATCTATTTCCGGACAGTTTGAGACCATTGTTTCTTGTCTGATTCTCATTCAATGTGAAAATTTTGTCACTTTTGATGTTGTCAATTCCCTTTAAAATCTTAAAGACCTGGATCAAGTCACCTCTGAGTCTACGTTTTTTTAGGGAAAACAGATTCATGTGTTTTAGTCGATTTTCGTATGATTTATTTTTGATATTTGGAATCAGTTTTGTGGCTCGCCGTTGTACTTTTTTCTAGTCTGTCAATGTCTTTAATGAGATTCGGTGACCATACGGAAACAGCATATTCCAAATGTGGACGAACTAACGATTTATATAGCTTGTTAATGAGTGATGGACTTTTGAAATCAAAAGATCGCGCAATCAATCCCAGAATCTTATTTGCTTTCTCAGAGGCTGAAATACACTGCTTGGATGATTTGAGGTCGTTACTGATATTTACGCCGAGATCTTTTTCACTATCCACTTTTGTTAACGAATTACCAAATAACTTGTAATCGTACTTACTGTTATTTTTATCTATGTGCATTACCTTGCATTTACTTGTGTTAAATTTCATTAGCCACTTTTCAGACCATTGCTGTAATATATCTAAATCTACTTGAATATCTAATTGGTTTGAGTTATCATTTGCCACTCCGCACAGTTTTGTATCATCAGCAAATTTAGAAACAGTAGATTTTAGTCCATGGTCTATATCATTTATATATACTATGAATAGAAGTGGCCCAAGAACGGAACCCTGAGGAACTCCACTTGCAACACTTTTCCATCCAGAAGTGTTTCCATTTAAAACAACTCTCTGTTTTCGACCATTCAACCAATTACTAGTCCAACCTAATAGGCTACCACTTATTCCATGCAAAGCTAATTTAGTAAGTAGTCTTTCGTGTGGGACGGTATCAAAAGCTTTTGCAAAGTCTAGATATATTAAATCTATATTGTTTTCTTTAACATTGCCTCCTCGGTAGTATGCTGCTGCTCCTAAACCTGCACTTCCAGCTTTTGCTCCCCGTGCGGATTACATGAAGCTTGTCTTCAGAGAAAATCCATCCGTAGAAACGTCAGTAAAACATTTCAACTCCAAAGAGATCTCGCCGAGGTTAAGATGGCTGCTGTAACGTCTCGGTACGTATACATCGCGCGGTGCCTCCAAGACATCGTCGAGCATGTAACTGCAGGTGAATTTCTTTTTCTCATCCTTGATGTACAAAACTCCCCGGAGAGACCACGAAGATATCCAAATTATTTGATAACTCGGTACCCTACCAATGTGGATCCCTCCCTTTCACTGGAATTCTCTGGTGTTCACTCTGCCCGCCGTTTTCGTCAAAATGGCGTTCCTATTAATCGTATAGTTGTGACTTGGAACCTGACCGACCCGCCTCCTACCACTGTCTCCTTCAGTTTTCTCCCCTGCCTTCCTGACTGTAAAATACTCAAAATTAAGAACGACACACCTACATGTTACCGATGTTGGCAGGTCGGTCATATATCTCGCTATTGCCATGCAACAGAGAAGTGTGCATGGTGTGCTGATACCCACGACTCCCGCACCTGCCTTCACCGCTCCCCACCACCACCTCCTGACTCTACCTTGGCCGTCGGTACCTCACACCCACCCAGCCAGCCTGCACCTACCAACATCCACTGGAAGTGCCCTCGATGTAACAAGCAAGGAGTAAATGTCTGGCACGGTTGTGCCAGACGCCCTGTGACGCAATCAGCCCCGCCTCTCCCCCCCCCCCACCGCCCATCTCCACACCAAATATACCTAAATTTATTGTTCCTGCTTTGTCTGCTACGTCGGAGTCCGACCAGATCCTTGAACTACGTAAGGCTGTCGCTACCCTCATGTCTCGCTGCAAAACCCTAGAAGAAAGGTATGATACATTTAAACACGTATAATCGATCTCGTCACCAAACAAGACTCCACAGATACAATACTCACTACTTTTGTTGAGGGCCAGAAGGCAATGATTGCCAATGTTTCCTCAATTGATGCTAAATTTAATGCTCTCTCTTCCCACCTAGATACGACGAATCAGAAACCATTACCTCGTCCCCCCCCCATCATTTGGAGTACAACACGCTAGTCTACGCCCTACCGCCACCTCCCACCTAGATACGACGAATCAGAGACCATTACCTCGTCCCCCCCCCATCAAATGGAGTACAACACGCTAGTCTACGCCCTACCGCCACCTCCACCCGCAGCTCTCGCAAAGTCAAAGGATTACAAAGGATTACAAAGGCGGAGCATGCCGACAGGAGACCTTTTGATCCATATCTAGGTCGGATGCAAAAAAAAAAAAAAAAAAAAAAAAAAATAATATTAATAATGAATAAAAACTATAATAATGTAAATAACAAATAAAATACATAAATAAATGCATAGGTATAGTAAAAATAATAAACAGGTAAATAGTAAATGATAATAAATTGACATATAACTAATAATAAATGAAAATCAGACAGACAAATTATAACAAAACAAAAACAAATAATATAACATAAATCATAATCATTACAGCATCTTACTTAGGTATTTATCTAACTGATTCTTAAAGCTTCGAACTGAACTACATTGCACTACCTGTGCAGGAAGTTTATTCCATTCATTTACTACACGGTTGGCAAAGTTGTTTCTACCTACTTCCAAATTGAATCTATTTCCGGACAGTTTGAGACCATTGTTTCTTGTCTGATTCTCATTCAATGTGAAAATTTTGTCACTTTTGATGTTGTCAATTCCCTTTAAAATCTTAAAGACCTGTATCAAGTCACCTCTGAGTCTACGCTTTTTTAGGGAAAACAGATTCATGTGCTTAAGTCGATTTTCGTATGATTTATTTTTGATATTTGGAATCAGTTTTGTGGCTCGCCGTTGTACTTTTTCCAGTCTGTCAATGTCTTTAATGAGATTCGGTGACCATACGGAAACAGCATATTCCAAATGTGGACGAACTAACGATTTATATAGCTTGTTAATGAGTGATGGACTTTTGAAATCAAAAGATCGCGCAATCAATCCCAGAATCTTATTTGCTTTCTCAGAGGCTGCAATACACTGCTTGGATGATTTGAGGTCGTTACTGATAATTACGCCGAGATCTTTTTCACTATCCACTTTTGTTAACGAATTTCCAAATAACTTGTAATCGTACTTACTGTTATTTTTACCTATGTGCATTACCTTGCATTTACTTGTGTTAAATTTCATTAGCCACTTTTCAGACCATTGCTGTAATATATCTAAATCTTCTTGAATATCTAATTGGTTTGGGTGATCATTTGCCCACTCCGCACAGTTTTGTATCATCAGCAAATTTGGAAACAGTAGATTTTAGTCCATGGTCTATATCATTTATATATACTATGAATAGAAGTGGCCCAAGAACGGAACCCCGAGGAACTCCACTTGCAACACTTTTCCATCCAGAAGTTTTTCCATTTAAAACAACTCTCTGTTTTCGACCATTCAACCAATTACTAGTCCAACCTAATAGGCTACCACTTATTCCATGCAGAGCTAATTTAGTAAGTAGTCTTTCGTGTGGGACGGTATCAAATGCTTTTGCAAAGTCTAGATATATTAAATCTATATTGTTTCTTTTGTCATAATTCGAGATAACTGTGTTGTAGAATTCGAGTAAGTTAGTTACGCAAGAACGTTTCCGTCTGAAACCATGCTGGCTATCATTTATCAAACGGTTACTTTCTAAATTATATTCGATAGCATCTCTGATGATAGTTTCCATTATTTTTCCTACGATTGAAGTCAAACTTATAGGCCTATAGTTATTTGGTTTCTTTTTGTCACCTTTTTTGAATATGGGAGTAACGTTAGCTAGCTTCCATTCTCTTGGGACATCTCCGGATATGATGGATTTCTTGAAAATAGTTTCTAATGGAACAACAATCTCATTTTTCATTTCCTTTAAGATTCTTGGATGCCAACCGTCAGGCCCTGGTGTTTTATTAACTTTGAGTTTGTCTATACACCTTTTAATTTTTTCTTCTGCTATATTTACCGTAGTGAGTAAGTTTACCCCAGACTTTTCACAGGTTTCAGTTTGGAATTCACTTTGAGGTGTTTCGTTTACGAATACCGAGCTAAAATAATTGTTTAAGATATTACACATTCAACACGCTAGTCTACGCCCTACCGCCACCTCCCACCTAGATACGACGAATCAGAAACCATTACCTCGTCCCCCCCCCCCCATCAAATGGAGTACAACACGCTAGTCTACGCCCTACCGCCACCTCCACCCGCAGCTCTCGCAAAGTCAAAGGGAACTTTCAATAGTTATATGGAGCTTCGTGTCATTTCCTGGAATTGCTGCGGTATAAGGGACTACATGAGACTTGCAGCTCTAAAGTGATATATTTATAAGAACAACCCTACTGTCATCTTTATTCAGGAAGCCTTTGTGGGACCTTTGCTTGGCGAGAGACAGGCTCCTACACTCTCTGGATACGTCTCTTATGTCCACCCAGTCAGAAACGGGCTCATAACATATGTACATTCCTCGATACCACACCAGCTTCTCCGTACCTCGATCGATGCAAACATGACCTATCAACTGTTGGAGGTAGCAATAAGATATGACAAGTTACGTTTGTGTAATGTCCACTCAGCCCCGGGAAGAATAAACTTGGCTGCCTTGCCCTTACCTACGCTGCGTGGTATTATCTACATGGGGGACTTTAATGCCCGCCATCCTGACCTGGGTGATACTTCTCCAATCCCTAACCGGAATGGACCTCGACTTTTGGATTACGTACGACGATACAGACTCACGCGCTGGGATACTGGTGGTGCCACACACTCCCGTGGAGGTACTCTGGACTACATATTCACATCAGGACTTGTAGCATCACGTGTCGAGTGCTTCTCCATCCCCGTGCTCTTTTCTGACCACATTGCCCTTGGCCTCCACTACACAGTACCTGCTACACCCTCCTCCTCTTATGCCCGCACCTGCATCCGGATACCTCCCAAATACTGTCCGACGTACATCTCCTACATGACCACTCTGCTTCCTACTTTCAACATTCATTCCCCTGATGAGTTATATTCCTCACTGGTGAAATCAACCCACAACTTTTACACCCGATATGTCACCAGACCTCATCTCACCCGTAGTCCTCGGCTTCGCACGGGGTCGCTTGATGACTCTGTACTTCAGGCAGAGAGGAAGGCGATGGAACATGGCCTTACCTTCCAAAGACAACCATCTCCTGCCCATCTTCAACAATATCAGACGTCACGTGACGAATTGATAGGTCTACAACAGTGTACCCAAACTGACTCGTGGTATGTCCTTACTGACAGCATTAATCATCTTACCAGCGTAGGAACTATGTGGCACAAAAACAACAAAATTGTAAAGAAGCGACCCTGCACTGCACTCCATCATAGTCCCATGGAATATACCCAGACACTAATTGACACCTGGTCTACACAATCAAGCCTTGATAACCTCCCAACACCTGTTCAAGATGCCCTTTCTTCCCAGGCGAACCTTCGTACTCTCCGTTTGGTAGATGCTCTGTTGCAGTTAGATAAAGAGGATGACGTACCAATCACACCACAAGAGCTTCAGCGTGTCCTCACTCGAGGTACGGCGACAGCTCCCGGTGAAGATGGGATCACATACTCTGTCTTACGTCTTCTCCACAAGGTCCCAGATAACCCACTCTTACAACTTTTTAATATGTGCTTTCAGAGGGGTTACGTACCCAGCGCCTGGACCTCCAGTATTATAGTACCCATACCTAAACCCGGCACTGATAAATTTCGTCCCATCTTCCTAACCTCGTGCTTCTGCAAGGTGCTTGAAAGAATATTCCTCAACCGTCTGATATTTCGTCTCCAATCCAAGCTTTCACCGCGACTGTATGGTTTCCTGCCACAGCGAGGTACACACCACTGCCTTCTCGACCTCTACACCCACCTCTCACCCACCAGTGTTGTCGCATTCATCGATCTCAAGAGTGCCTTTGATATTGCAAACAGGGACATCATACTTGATCAGCTTGTGGCTTTTGGTATCAAGGGTAACTTGTTGAGATGGATAAGAAGCTACCTTAGCAACAGAACTGCTCAAGTCCTTTTTAGGGGCGCATGCAGTACCTCCAGAAATTTTGACTTAGGTACTCCACAAGGTGGCGTTCTCAGTCCTTTTCTCTTCAATGTCCTAGTTCACCGCCTTCTTTCTATACTACCTGACATACCTGGCACTACAATCACGTGTTACGCTAATAATATTTGCATCACTCCGACTCACCCCAGAATCTCCAGGTCCTCCTTCACTCATTCTATAATTCATCAGCTGCTTGTGGCCTCATAATTTCACCCGACAAGAGTAGGATATTCTTTACACGCAACCCTCGAACATTGCCAGTCTTCACCGTGGGAGGGAATGTTGTACCACACTGCACACAATACACTTACCTAGGTGCCCCCGTGCGTGTCACCCCAACCATACCCGCACGGCAACGTATCCATCCAATCGTTAAAGACCTGCTGGATAGATTGGAGCGACGATTCATCCCTGTCAAGTGGCTTGCCAACAAGGTGAAAGGAGTTTCTATCCCTGTCGCTAGGATCATCTACATATTGTTCCTACGATCAGTAATTGACTACCTTTCTCCTGCACTTTGTCAGCTCCCTAAAACAGCACTGCAACCCTTTGATAAGTTTCAAAACAGAGTCAAGCCATTTATCCTGGGCTGTCCTGCCTCCACCAGAATAGTCAACATGCTGACTGAGCTTAACTTAACCCCACTTGTTGACAGGATATACGCTAATGTCACTTACTTTAGCATCAAGTGTCTACGTTCTCCCCATCTGGCTCCTCACTACTCCAACGTCATCTTGGCGGCACTCAACCCTGATATGCCTCGGCCTCACCTTCGGCCGGGTGGACGTAACCTTATCCGTACCGTGTGTGCTGACTTCCAGAGATTGGCCATTGATGTTCCGGCTGCTGAGGTTGTACCTAAATTGCCACCCTGGCGAGAACCTCTCCCTCTCGTCTCCTTTACTCCCACGTCTAAAACGGCCCATCCCCTTCTCCAGAAACAGTTGGCCCTAGAGACCATCGCCTGTGTGTCTGCCTCAGTTCCCACGGCACACCATCTCTACGTTGACGGCTCAATGCAGGCGGACGGGAGTGCTGCGTGTGCTGTGTTCTCCCCCACTCTGGAGCCACCAGGGGGAGATGGGTGGATTGGCCGTCGCTTGCCCGACACATCAAGTTCCACCTACTGTGAACTAAATGGACTGTTAGATGCTGTTACCCTCCTTACTGAGAGACGTTTAAATGGGGTAATCATCTGCAACTCTAAGTCTGCCCTTCACGCCCTTTCCTCTCCAAGACCTGCTGATGACCATATAGTGCGAGATATATTGTGTTGATTGGCCTATGCCTATGATAATACATTGATTGTGTCCTTTTTATGGGTGCCATCTCATGTAGGCATCGCGGGTAACGATACTGTGGACAGTCTCGCAAAGGCTGCGTGTGCTCTCGAATTACCAGTGATACGTACCCCGCCCTCCTTACGTTATTACAAAACTATCCTGTGTTCAGCCATGCATACCCTAACAGTGAACCGTAGAAACACCGAGCGAGCTCACAGTGTCTCCATACAGCACTATGATAACTTCATTGACACCTCACACAAATATCGTCGACACGGACTACTGGTCCGTAGACACAATATAGTGAGTGCTAGACTCCGGCTGGGTTACCGACCAGTGTGGCAGGTCTCCCAGACTAAGGATGTGCCTCACTACTCCACCTGCAAGCTGTGTCACCTCGCCAACGCCAACACACTCGAACATTATTGTCTCGCATGTCCCATAGTGAAAGACTTACTACCACAGGGACAAGATCTAATTTATGTTTGTAAATATCTCTTACAGAATGAAAATTTAGATATACTACTCATGAGATTTCCACATTTTGGTGGTTGTTAATCAATTTGAATTCTATGTCCCGCGCAACACGTTTCTTTCTGTAACTCCATAAGTTTATATTTTGTTTACCGCCACTGAGCGTAGTATTTTACTAACTATGCAAATTTCCAATGCATATATCATTCTAGTATTGTATTGTATTGTATACGTGTTATGTATGTATACTGTACATCATATATATGTATGACATGTGTACTATGTATGTTTATCTACAAATATCTCTAACAGAATAATTTGGATTCATTCATGAGATTTCCATATCTTGGTGATTATTGATTTATGTAGATTCCACAATGTCCTGCGTGACATTCATCTCTCTGTAACTACTTCAGTTTGTAAATTGCTTGCCGCCATTAGGCGTAATAAATTTATCAAATCAAATCTCTTCACTCCTGAGTACCTCCCAGCTACACTCCCGAACTCACAGTTACCCTTTCCTTACATTTTAGTTTCACTCAAAGCCAGTACATCCATCTTTCTTCTCACAAACATACTGCCTATTTCTTCCCTTTTACTCTCATGTGTACCACATTCACGCACATTAAAAGACCCAAACCTCAGGGTACTGGTTGGAAAACTCCCAGACCCTCTTATGCCTTTACTTCTTTTCTTAGGAATGTCCCGTTTCTTGTCGCCTTTTACGACTCAAGTGGAAAGACTTGGTGGTAGCATTCTCTTCCCCCACCACAGGGTCGGCGAAAAAAGGAAATGAATATTCAGAGAAATGGTACAGGACAACATAACGGAGGGATAGTCGTAGTATAAAAGTGTCATCATTTCTCTATGAACAGAATTTTCCTCTATCACAGACAAAATGATGTGTGGCTCTGGTCAGTAGGGACGCCCCATATAGACCCTACTTTGCCACAATAACATGCAGCCAATGTGTGTGTGTGTGTGTGTGTGTGTGTGTGTGTGTGTGTGTGTGTGTGTGTGTGTGTGTGTGTGTGTGTGTGTGTGTGTGTGTGTGTGTGTGTGTGTGTGTGTGTGTGTGTGTGTGTGTGTGTGTGTGTGTGTGTGTGTGTGTGTGTGTGTGTGTGTGTGTGTGTGTGTGTGTGTGTGTGTGTGTGGGTGGGTGTGGGTGTGGGTGTGTGGGTGTGTGGGTGTGTGTATGTGTGTTTGTGTGTACATGGATAGGGTGGTGCTGGAGGTAAAAGCTGGTCCAGGGGAACATCAGGCGCTAACCATTTGCGCATTATAATACCTTGTTCATGGTAGTAAAATCAAGATAATGTCTCGGATTGTTTTGGTCACATATTGATCCCAAAGGGAAGAAAGGGATTCATTCTCTTTCTGGTCTTTGAATAACGATACCCTAGTTACAGTAGAAAGGGAAGTATTTGGACTGGAAGTAGCATTACATTTTTTCCAGTAAGAATGCATCAGTACTCAATGATTCTATGTCATCGCCACGTGTACTATCTGTGTTTGTGTTGTCTTTTGATGCATGAACGTTTTGTACATCATTTTCTTTTCTGGTTTGAGACCTAGTTACTGCACGTACAGGATAAATGGATGGGTCTTCTATTGAAGTCTCATCAATAATGGGGTCATTATGAAAATAGGGGAATTTACCTTACTGCTAGGTCATTTGACAATAGTAGTTGAATGCCGACCACTGGCATATCATAAATTGCAGCTAGAACTACTTTTCCCTTGACTATGCCAGTTTTCAAGTACGCTTTGTGAAGTGGAATTTTTCTAATTCCTACTACAGTGTCTACAATGACATCCTGATTCAAGTAAGATTCAGAGGGATTTGGTAATGTATCATTCAACACAAGAGTTTGAACAGCCATTTTTAAGGACGGAGATGGGTTTTGACTCACTGTTACAAAAAATTGATATAGTTCATTTCATCACAAAAGGAGCAAAACGGGGGTCTAGTACGGTTTTTAGCTCAGTTGATTTTGGGCATAATTTGGGAGGACGATATACTCCATGAATTGGTCATAGCTGGGCTACAATAGCCAAATGGACCGGGGACGATTACTTAAAACAAGCACAGGTTGAAAACGAGTTTGATTATTGGGCCTTTTCCTACTTTCAGAGAAACTATGTCCAAATTTGTGGTAATGACTGCAAGTCGGAACAGGGCTGCGGGAACTATATCTGGGGGAGGTCGTTTGATAATATACCTATCATCATGAAACTGTCTTTTAAATTCTCTCTTGTTTGAGGACCTTTCTTCTCCTTTAAAAGGAGTGGGAGCGTTGTGTTGGCTCAGTTTCATTGTATATATCCTTAAATTAGGAAGGGTAAACTAAACGCATGCTTGCCGTAACACCGTCTACATTACAATGTCTATATTTACGTCATGGTGCTCAAAGCGCGCGAAAACATCAACAAAACAAAAGCAAAAGGCGCATATCGCCATGAACCTAAACATTGTTTTAATCTGAATACACTACAGGCTCTGAATTGTTTTGGAGTCATGGTAAGTTTTGTTTGTGTCAGGTCATTTCTTGTAATGAATGAATGTATATTCATCCGCCATTTTGGCAGCTCTAGTTAGATAAGAAGGATTTTTCTCCTTGAGATAAATCATAAGATTTTGTTCTAGTTGTTTCTTAAACTGTTTTCGTTACATTGCTTGTCTTGATTTAACAAACGAGTTTGTGTTTATGGCTTTCAGCCACCTATCTCCGTACCTAGCCATTTGTGCACTAAATTCTATGTATGTATCTTGGGAAGACTTTTTTAATTTTCTGAACGTTAACCTATGAGCCTCCGGCGCAAGTTCGTATGCCGCTAGGAAATACACTTTTACGTTATGATATTCACTCCCTGCTTCGTTTAGAGATACATACACCTTTTGAGCTCTACCTACGAACTTTGAACAAATAAACTCCATTAATTCCTATCTACTCCTAATTGGTTTAGAATCTTTTCTGATTGTTCGAAGAAAAGCTCTGGTTCATCTTCTGAAAATTTTTCGCAAGAGACTAGTGTACTTAGAAACCTTAAAAGACTCCGTTACCCTCTTAATGGTGGGTTTAATTCCAGCCTGGACGCAAGCTAATTCCACCTCCTTGTCATCCTCAATTTTGAGTCTTTCCATTTCTGTCTCTATCTCTAATCTTCTTAACATGATTTGAACATCTGTCTTTTGAAGAACGTGAATATGACTTAAGGCGTTCCTATCTAATATCTCCTCTTCAACTAAATATTTAACTAACTCTAGAAAAATATATTTCTTTTTCCTCGTAGAAATTAACATTAGATCGTAGTATGTGGTAAGCTTATCAGTTGACCTT
>NC_134805.1:4835719-4843219 GCF_046742065.1 Oratosquilla oratoria
CGTTATCGAACACTTTGCTAAAGTCGAGGTAAATAACATCGTAATTATCATTGTTATCTGACGACGCCTTATATACTTTAGTGTAAAAGGATAAAAGATTAGTCACATATGACTTACCTTTGGAGAAACCATGCTGTGAATCACGAATTAAATTGTCTTTCGATGTGTTCTCTGAGTTTTTTTTACTATTACTGATTCAAGCTTTTTTCCTATAACCGATGTCAAACTGATTGGCCTGTAGGTGTATGTAGACGATCTATCTCCGTTCTTAAAAACAGGAACAACGTTTGCTTGCCTCCAAGCAGTAGGTACAAAACCAGTGTCTACTGATTTATTAAATATTTCAGTTAACTGGTGGCAGATTTCAAACTTACACTCCTTTAGCATTCTCGGAAAAACTTCGTCTGGACCCGGGGATTTTGTAGCTTTAAGTCTTTCAATCTGCTTGATTACTTCTATTTTACTAATGCTGATATTAGATAGACTACTTTCGTCATCCCCTCTGAAAATCGGATCGCAATCAGGTACTTTATCTAACCTCTCATTAGTAAACACAGATAGAAAATAATTGTTAAACTCCTCACTCATTTTTTCCTTCGATTCTATCATGACATTTTTATCGTTTTTAATTGGTCCTATTCGTTCTTTATTCTTTGTTCTATAGAGATGAAAGAAACCCTGGTTGGATCTTGCCTGACTAGCAACCTTAATTTCATAATTACGTTTTGCTGTACGGGTATTCTTTTTAACCAGCTTTGCCATTTCGTTATATCTCGATCTAAGGTGTGTTTCCCCGTTTTTTATCTTTAAGTAAAGTCCTCTTTTCATTCCGATCTCAAATTTCAATCTGTCCGTCATCCATTTGGGAGTATTACTATTTTTCCGTTTTGACTTCAGAGGGATAAATGTATTTTGTGCATTAATAATTAAATCAGTTAGATTGTTATACATTTTATCCAAATCACTGACCTGTCTGTTGAGCCCTCGCCCCCAAATGACTTGACCCAAGGTATGCATATTACCCTCCGTAACCCGACTTCTAGTCATGACCTGACCCCCGGTCACGCACCGAGACTCGACAATGTCCGAAACGTCCGCATGACATTTCATATTCAATTTCAAATAGGGTTTTATATTGTCAAAGTTATTAGTCTTGAATAGAAACACATCAAGTTTGTGACACATGATCTTTCTTGTCTAAATCCAAACTGCCGCAGATTTAGTACATATATTTTTTTTAATGCTTTACCCATCTAATTTTGAACATTCACAAATTTTAGCTACTGTACTTGTAAGAGAGACCTGTCTATATTTTGTAGGGTCTTCTTTGTTTCCCCCTTATATATTGGTACTATATTTGCTCTTTTCCAATCTCCTGGAACTTTTCCTACTTTCAATGAACTGCCTATTAGACTATGTATTTTACCTGTTAGTTTGTCCCTGCATTCTCTTAAAATCCAGTTTGCCATTTCATCTAGACCATGCGATTTTCTAACATCGAGAATACTCAAGTGATTCATTATTTCCTTCCTTGTTACTTCTATTTCTTTCATAGGGGGACTTTCCCTCCCACTCAACATCTTGTTGTATGTTCTCCCTAGTAAACATTGATTTAAAATGCTTGTTCATAATTTCTTCCTTTTCTATTTCCTCTGTGGATTCTATTCTCTCTTTTCGTAGTTTCACTAATTCTTATTTGTTTTTCAGTTTGTTGTTTACAAATCTGTAAATAAGTTTTGGTTGACTTTTACATTTTTCTATGACATCCTTTTCGTATTTTCTCTTTTCTTCTCTGCGCACTTGACACATTGATTTCTATAACCAGTACATATTTTCAATTTTTGGGGGTAGTTTGTCTTTCCTTCATTTTATCCAAGCTTTATCCCTTTTATCTTTTAACTCGCTATATCTTTTGTTGTACCAATATTTTACATATTCCTTTTCTTGTTTTTGTCTTGGAACATACTTTTCCACTCCTTCCTTATAAAGTTTTGTCAAAATTGTCCATTTCTCTTCTACTCTTGTTTCCTCTTTGTATATATTTTGAAAAAAAAATCCCATTTTATCAACATTTTTTTTCTATACATCATTCTTCCCTTTCTATATTGTTAATTTTTTTGTCATGTATTTTTCTTCATTTAGTTCCAGTTCAAGTAATATGTGGTCACTTTTACTTAGTGGTGTCTTATATTAAATCTTGTCCACTAAGTCTGGTTCTGATGTGATTATTAGGTCTAGTCTCGATGGTTCTTCCTAATTTCTATACCTAGTATTCTTTTGTATCCATTGTGTCATTGTATGATCTATAATCATATCAAATGGTATATTTCCCCATAGGTCGACTCCATTCTTCACTGTCATCTCTTCTCAGCAGATTTCTTTATAATTAAAGTCACCCATTATAACTATTCTTCCTCCATCTTTCATTATCTTATTTAGCGTTATCTTTGTGTCTTCTAACATATTTTCGTGTTCTCTCTCTTCCCTCGAAGCCGTTTTAGGAGGCACATAATTTACCACAAACTTCCTACTCTTCCCATCCCTGCCCTATATTTCCATCATAATAATATCCACTCTATTCTTTTCATGTGTAACACTCCTCACATTTATATCCTTCTTAGACAGGAACATAACTCTACCACCTTGTTTTACTTCTCTGTTTCTAATCCAAGAATTATATACATAATGTCCTACACTGTTGGGTGGTAATGGACCTTTCAATTTTGTCTCTACAATTCCCATTATGTCATGTTCCTTTTCCATCAGGTAATCATTCAGTTCATTCAAGCCTGTTATCAATCCATCTATATTTGTGAAGGACACTTTCAATTTCCTGTTACGTCCACCCTGTTTTCTGTTTCACTTCTATTTTTCTCTGCTATTAACCATTTCCTCACTTTCATATCCACTACTCTCCAATAGAATTTCTCTTTGTCTGACTCTGTTCTGTTCTCGTTTTTTTTCCTTTGTTTCGATTCTTTTTGTTTTCTCTTCCTCTCTTTCCTCTTTATTCATCTCTCTTTTTATCCACACCTGCATGTACTGATCACTTTCTACTAGTTTTCCTGTTTTTGATAAGATATTCTTTGCTGTCGTTTGTGATCTGAATTTAAGCTTAATTGGTCTGGTCTTGCTTGTACTATATTTCCCCAGCTTATATATTTCTTTAATTTCTTTATTTCAAATATTTTTAATACCTTGTTCACTTTTTCTTTCTCATCTCTTACTCTTGTAGTTCTATTTGGATTATGCTCCCTTCCATTCTTAATATAATTATACATTTCTATTTATCTGCTAAGACTCTTAGTATATTGTCCTTCTCTCTCATCACTTTAATAACTGTGTCCTTAGTGTGTTCCTTCATCTGTTGTTTCACTCTATCTCTAAATTCAACTTTGCTATCTTCCTAAACTTTTTTTCCAACCTGATACCTCTTTTGTTATGGACTCTTTATTTTCTTTTTTATTCCTCTTTAATTCCTCATTCTCATCCTTTACTTCTTTTAACTATCTTTTTAATTCTTATATTTCTTTGGTTAAGTTTTGGTTCTCATTCTTTAGTTCTTCCAATTTATCTACTCTTTGTGTAATTAGTGTAAGTTGGCTAAACCTAACCTCTAGACTTGCTAATCGGGGAGACTGTCATTTCCTCTCTCATTAAATCCATAGAAATAATTATCTCCATTTTCCATTGCACTGCTCTTATCTATATTTCTCATTTCAATGCCTTTACTGACTTCTTCGACTTCATCTGTGTCGTCTGCACACCTTTTGTTTACATTCCTTCTGGAGTCCGGAGCCCGTTCTTCCCCTTCCTCATTTTCTTCCATATTCCTCAATAATCCCTCCCCTTCTCTTTTTTCTTCACCTGCCCACTACACCATGAGCTTTCCCCTTCCTTACTAATACAACACAGGTACTCCCTCGTCGTTAAAATTCACAATTTTTTCTGGAGTTTCAATCTTCTCCATCAATCCGACGTTTGTGTGTGTGTCTGTGTGTGTGTGTGTGTGTGTGTGTGTGTGTGTGTGTGTGTGTGTGTGTGTGTGTGTGTGTGTGTGTGTGTGTGTGTACATATATACACACATATATGCATGTATATATATTCATGTGTATATATATATATATTAATATACATATATATATATATATGAATAGATATATGTATATATATATATACATATATGTATATATATATGTATATATGTATATATATATATATATACACATATATTCATATAGATGTACATTCTATTTTTGTATATATATATATGTTTATGTATCTGCAGTCCAGAATACATTAATGATGAAATATGTTAGATTTATGATATTGGATTTTTGCTTGATAATTGTTTAAAACTTGCAAAAAGAACATTTTATAACATTTAATGAAAAGAGAAATCTGACAACACAAATCTCTTGGTACTTCTTTATTACAGAAAATTTACTGATATGGTGTCTGGCGATACTGGCTGGTGTTCATGGTGGCATGGCGAAAGGTCTCGCAAACGTGGAAGGGACGTATGCAAATCGCAGAAGCCGTAGCTATCACTTTCCGTCACCCTAACATCAATGTATAACTTTCATCTGACTTTATTCTTCCTTCAGCTCGAACCAGGAGCAGCTCTCCCTACAACGTTTGCGAGACCTTCTGCCATGCCAGTATCGCCATACACCAGAAGGCGAACCAGAGCCTCCTCCCATCGCCCAACATCACGGGAGGAACCCTGCAGCCAATCAGAATCCAGTACTCTACCCGGGCTGGGTCAACTGAACCGTGGAGCAACTCGAGTTTCTTCGAGCTGCCCGGGATCAGAGGAAGTATCCCACGGGTCAATCAGAGGCCAGCATTCCACCCGGACCGAGTCGGCTGAGCCGAAGGCCCCGTATATTAGGCCTCTGCCTAGCCATCTTCTCTACTTAACACTAGCCCTTCAAGAATAGTACATCGCCTTTACAGCAAATGAAGTCCTCTCACCCTGAAGAAGCCTCTTAATGAGGTGAAAAAACTCCGAGTTTTTGGTGCTGTTATCAACAGTTTTTTACATGCTGTTACATTTCTAACAGTATTTATCGGCATTATCCAGCGCTTTTCCTTTTCCGTTCACCATAGATGATTTCGTCCTTAAGTTGAATGAAGTTGATAGGAAGTCCTTCCTTAAACTCAAGAAAATACAACTTAAAATAGTTAAATCTATTAGCGCGGTTGAATTTAACCAAAATTATCTCCGTGAGAACCTGTGCCCTAGACATATATATATATATATATATATATATATATATATATATATATATATGTATATATATATATATGTATGTACATATATACACATATGTATATATATACATATATATATGTACATATGTATATATATACATATATATATGTATATATATACATATATATATATATATATATATATATATATATATATATAGTAAAAGCCCTCGTATCCGGCCTTCTTGTATCCGGTACTTCAAATAACTGGCATATTTTTCACGAAAAGAACAAAATATTGTGATAAAGATAAACATATGTAAAAAATAAATAAATTCAAATTTCCCGCGCGTGTTTAAAATTCTTGCGCGTTGTTGTAGTTGATCTCGCCGCCGCCAGGACTTCTCAGTCCCATTCACTTCTCCCGCCATGTGTTAGTCACCTCTGTGCACATGTTAGCCAACTCTATTTTATCATGCCCAAGGTTGAGAAGAGGAAAATGTGATGATTTTACTTAATAAGCAAAAGGTGGACATATACAGAAGATTTGAGAAAGGCAAAAGTAGAAAAATACTAATGGAAGAATACTGCATTGGATCGACTACCATTTACGACATCAAAGCCCAATCCAAGAAGCTAAGAGAGTTTGTGAAGTTGAGTGACACGCCTAAAGCTGCAGAACATTGCCACACTCTAAAACATAAACATGTGGAAATGCAGGACAAAATGTTGTAAGAGTGGTTATTTTAAAAGGTCTGAAGTTGCAGCTATATCAGGCCCAGTGCTGCAAGAAAAAGCCAAAGATTTTGCTGAAAAGATGTCACTTGAAGAATCGTGACAGTTCTCAGATGGATGGCTTCTCAGACTCAAGAATCGCCATGGAGTACGTCGTCTTGATGTATCTGGGGAAGCAAAATCTGCTGATTTACCTTTTGCAGAGAAGTTTATAGACAGGTACATTAATTAACCTATGCCTTCATGGTAAATATTTGGATCTAACATCCCAATGTTTCTCTCGCATATACGAATGCGTATATATATATATATATATATATATATATATGTATATATATACATGTATATATATACATATATATATATATATATATATATATATATATATATATATATATACAACTTTTCTTTCCTCCTTTCTGTCATAGGTTTGCAAAATTGGTTGCCGAATACAATCTGAAACCGGAGCAGATATACAACGCTTACGAAACCGGCCTGTTCTACCGCTATCTATCGACATCTACACTAGCCAGTGAAGCAGAGGAAGCCGCCAGGATTCAAAGCAAGGATAGACTGACGGTGTTACTGTGTACAAACGTGGTAGGGACCCATAAAGTCAAATTGTGTGTTGTTAGAAAATACCGGAGGCCACGTTGTTTTAAAAATCTAACATACTTGCCAGTAGATTATCGCGCACAAAATAACACATGGATGGACTTAGAAACATTCATGAACAGGCCCAATCATGTGTTTGTCCCATCAGTGAAAGAAAAATTGAAAAAAGAAAAGACGTCCAGGGGACAGCAAATTTATTCTCCTACTCGACAACTGTAAAACACATCCACCAGCTGAGGAGCTGAGCATTGGAAACATTTCTGATGTGTATTTACCACCGGACGTAATGAGTGCGATCCAGCCCATGGATCAAGGAGTGATTCAAAACTTTAAAATGGATTATTGGAAAAGTTTTATGCACAAACTAGTTTATTTTGGCAGCAAGGACAATAAAATAGTTGTTTAAAGAAAGTGTTGCCAAAACGACTATTATTGATTGTAGAGAAGATGAACGTCATCAATCCTCCTCTTGTTCAACCTGAAAAAAGTATCTGCCTCCTGAGCACATTAGTTCAGATTGATGAAGAATTATAATATATACATACATACATATATATATATATATATATATACATATATATATTGATAAAGGTATATATATAGATATATGAATATATATATATGTATATTAAATATGTACACACATATAGATATCATGAACATATAGTACATATATATACATATATATAGACATATATGTGTGTATACATGCATACATATATATATATATATATATATGTATATGTATATGTATACATTTTATCAACCACAATGTACTTTAATTCTAAGCCATCAACATCAGGAGACCCAATGGAGGCCATATGCAGAAATTGAAATACGGTGCTGCCAAAGACTCGAACCCAGCAATCACATGACAAGTGCCGTAGTAACTTACCAACACACTGTGTGTGTGTGTGTGTGAGTGTGTGTGTG
>NC_134805.1:4865719-4868219 GCF_046742065.1 Oratosquilla oratoria
GGTGAGTATAGGAGCAGGTTTTGGTGTATTTCCCTTCACCTTTACACATTTTACACATTTTTCTATATAATCATATATAGTTTTCTTCATACCTAGCCAAAAGTACTTAAGTTGTGCCTGTCTATAAGTTTTATCCTTTCCAGGATGTGAACTACAATCACTATCATGAAGTAACTTCAATATCTCATTTACCAGAGTTTGTGGTATAACCAACTGATTTACTTGACCTCTAGAAATATCTTTCCCATTTACAAATGTTTTCCTATACAAAATTCCATTAATCAAATGAAATTCTTCTATCTTATACCCCTTTGGTAGCTTTGGAGGATCTCCTCTTGGGTTCATCAAATGCTTGATTATTGAATCACATGTCTCATCATCTCCCTGTTCTCTTATTAGCATTTCTTCATCTAAAGTTACTAATTCTTCTATACTACAAACAAAATTAATCAACCCAGTCCCAGTCATTGGTTGACTAATGTTTCTAGAAAGTGGATCTGCTACATTCCTTCTACCCGGAATATAATTAAATTGAACATCATAGCACTGAAGTATCGCAAACCATCTAGCAAGTCTGCCTCTAAGATTCTTATGTTTAAATAAGTTCTGAATAGCTGTGTGATCAGTCCAAACTCTGATGGGATACCCTAGTATCATATCCCTAAATCTTTCTAAAGAATAAATTACTGCTAAAGTTTCTCTTTCAGTTATAGAATAGTTTCTCTCCGCACTATTACAAAGTCTGGATGTGTAAGCTATGGGTTTTAAAGTTCCATTTCTCTCTTGCATTAGTATGCCTCCTAACCCTATGTCAGACGCATCAGTACAAAGAATAAATTCTTTTTCATAGTCGGGAAAAATTAGAATAGGTGAACTTGTGAGTTTATCTTTCAACTTGTCAAAAGCTTGCTGTTGCGCAGGTCCCCATATGAACTTTGAGTCCTTTCTCAACAAAGAACTTAGTGGATTAGCAATGTCAGCATAACTTTGAATGAATTTTCTATAATATCCTGTTAATCCCAAAAAGCTCCTAACCTTGTCTACATTGGTCGGAACAGGAAAATTCTTGACAGCGTCACCTTTGAATTTACTATACTCAGTCCGTGTCTGTCTATCTTATGTCCTAAGTAAATGACACTGTCTTGCAAGAACTTACATTTTTCAAGTTTTACTTTTAACCCAGCTTCTCCTAGTCTTGAGAATATCAAATCTAATTTCTTAAAGTGCTCCACTGCAGTCTGAGAAACTATTAAAATGTCATCTAGAAATACACTGGCAGTGTTTCCTAACAATCCATCTAGAATAGTATTCATTAATCTCATGTAAGTTAATGGACTATTACATAACCCAAATGGCATTCTCTTGAACTCATAATGTCCTGTTGTAGTAGAAAATGCTGTAAACTCTCTTGAATCTTCATGCAATTCTATTTGCCAAAAAGCTGATTTGATATCTATAGTACTAAAATATCTATTCTCAGTTCCCAAACTTCTCAAAATGTCACCGATAATGGGTAATGGTAACCTGTCACGAATGGTGTGCTTATTCAGTTCCCTGTAATCAATAACTGGTCGCATAGTCCCATCAGACTTTGGTACTAGGATCAACGGAAAATTCCACTCACTTTTACTATGTTCAATAATATCCTGTGATAATATTTCAGTGATGAGTTTATCTACTACAGCTAATTTAGAGTGAGGAACTCTGTAGGCTGGTATGTAGATAGGTTGTGTTCCTGGTTTTAACTTAATGTGATGTTTTAAAACAGTTGTTTTGCCTAAGGCGTCCCCCGGCAAAGCAATTGCTTTTTTATGTTTCATAAGCAAAGCAAATAAAGCTTCATCCAACTCAGGGCAATTAGTTGATTGTAATAATTCTTTATATCTATTTCTTAAGTCTATGCCTTCTTGTACTGAACAAATTGATGAAGTTGGTAATTCTATCTCCTCACTATTCTCATTTAAAATCTTAATAGGTTTAGTACACACCTGAATACATCCTATTTGTGTACCTTTCTTTAAAACTATCTCTTTATTCATAGTATTAATTACTAATACTTCTACTCTGTTCTTATTTGTCTTATAAATCCCTGAGTCCCACTTCAATCCTTTAATTTTAACTGATTCTGGGACTGTAATTACTTCAGAGTCTACATTGATTCCCTTCAAACACACTTCAACCTTATTAATTGACTTGGGATGTAACAATGTCGACCTTGTTAATCCGCAATCTGCAATTCTCAAGGCATCTGTGGTTGATAATTTAGTAATCTCTGGGATTTCCTGAACTTCTGAGTTGGGTTCACAAATTGTTTTACTTTCTGTAGGGTTGGACCGCTCGGCCTCGCTATCTAGGATAGAAATGTTATCTAAGGATTCATTGATTCCTGTCACTGGTCTTAAGTCTGGTTGATTTAAGAATGGGATTAACTGTGACTTCACTAAAATTCCTAAGTCAGCAGGACAAATTACCATGTTTTCTTTTCTCATAGTTGCAAATC
>NC_134805.1:4875719-4883219 GCF_046742065.1 Oratosquilla oratoria
TAAACGCCCAAAAAACATCCTTCCCCTTTCCTATAGCTTTCTCACATATCTGTCTTACGACAAAGATCTGATCTATACAACCTCTACCAGTCCTAAAACCACACTGTTCCTCACCAATTACTCCCTCTGTTCCTCTCATAATCCTCTCAATCAAGATCCTCCCATAAGCCTTCCCAACTACACTTAACAAGCTAATCCCTCTGAAACTACTACATTCACACTTGTCCCCTTTTCCCTTGTAAAGAGGAACTATACAGGCACTCCTCCAGTCCTCCGGCACTTTACCCTCTTTCCAGCAAACATTAAATAACCTCACCAGCCAGTCCACCATCACTGTACCTCCCTTTTTCAGACATTCTGCATGGCATCCATCCAGACCAGGTGCCTTACCTGCTTTCATCATCTTAACAACTGCCTTCACCTCATGCTTCCTTATTTCTCCTCCATTCTCCTCACTCATCACTCTCATTTTCTTCGCATTTCCCACTGCAGCTATCTTTCCCTCCCTATCCTCCTTCACATTTAGCAACTCTCTAAAATATTCTGCCCATCTTCCCCTTACTGCCTTCTCTTCCATTATCATCTCTCCATGTGCACCTTTTACCTTTCCTTCTCTACTTGATTCGCCTCCTCTTCCTCTCTTAATTTCTTTCCAAAACATCTTTTTATTACTTTCAAAATTTTCTGTCATACTCTTACCCCATTTCACATCTGCTCTCCTCTTTGCCTCCTTTACCATTTGCTTTACTTCTCTTTTCTTTTCTTTGTACCTCTCATATGACTCCCTCGTCCTATTTTATAACCAATCTGTGAAAGCTCGCTTCTTCTCTTCAACAACTTTCTCTATTTCCTCATCCCACCATTCACTACCCTGTCTTCTATTTCCCCCTGTCCTTCTTGTTCCACACACCATCCTTGCACACTTTATGACTCCCTCCTTGAACCATCCCCATTCCTCCTCCACACCCAGCTCTACTCTATCCTTTACTCCCCCCCCCCCACTCCTCCTTCAGCTTCTTTTCGTACTCCTTCTCCTTTTCCTTTTCATTCAAAGATTTCACTCTAAGAACCTCCCTACCTTTTGTACCTTTCCTCTTTCTCCATCTATCTTCCACTCTCAACTTACCTTCCACCAAAAAATGATCTGATATTCCCCCACCCTCTCCCCATAGCACATGTACATCCTTAACTCTTCCTATCATAATCCTATTTACCACTACATAATCCATTAGCGCTCTATCTACCACCCTTCCCTCCACCACCCTCTCCCACGTGTACTTATGCTTGACTTTCTTCCGAAACACTGTATTTGCTATCATCCTCTTTCTAGACACATTTCCATCATCAACTCTCCACTACGATTCTTTCCTGGAACTCCACATTTCCCAACCACTCCATCGATTGGACCATTTCCTACCCTAACATTAAGGTCTCCCAGTAGTATTACATTGACATTTCTTCCTAAATCCTCTATGCACTCATTTAAAACTATCCAAAAGGCCTCCCTTTCTTCTACACTCTTCCCACTGCCAGGCCCATATGCACTTACAAAGACCCACATCTCCTTTCCCAGTTTCACTTTCTTCCACATTATCCTTGAGGAAACCTCCACTACCACTTCCACTCCACTACCCGTTTACCTATCTCTTCACTTACTAGAATAGCCACCCCTTCCCTCCCTCGCCCTCTCTTCACCCCTGATAACCTCCCACTTACACTCCCAAACTTACACTCACCCTTCCTTTCAACTTAGTTTCACTCAAAGCCAACACATTCATCTTTCCTCTCACAAACATACTACCTATCTCTTCCCTTTTACTCTCATCTGTACCACATCCACATTAAAAGACCCAAACCTTAAGGTGCTGGTCCGAAAACTCCCAGACCCTCTTATGCATTTTCTTTTTGTTTAGGAATGTCCCCTGTGGGGCTACAAGGAGAAGGATGCCTAGTCCCAATCCCAGTCCCTTTCTTCTCGCCTCCTACGATCCAAGTGGGAATACTTGGTGGCAGTATTTTTTCCCCCCACCACAGGGAATTCCCCCACCACAGAAAAAGAATACTCAGAGAAATGGTACAGGACAGCAACAAGGGGATGGGGGACAGCATAACGGAGGGACAGTCGTAGTATAAAAGTATCATCATTTCTCTATGAACAGAGTTTTCCTCTATCATAGACAAAATGATGTGTGTCTCTGGTCCGTAGGGGCGCCCCATATAGACCTTAAAGTATCAACTGCATGCTACTTTGCCAGAATAACAAGCAGCCAATACCCCATACTGGGTATTGTATGTATGTATATATGTATATATATATATATATATGTATATATATATATATATATATATATATATATATATATATATATGAGTGGAAGGGTGATGAAAGAAGCACAGGGAACCGTTAGGGATTTATTCTAACGTTTCGTCCTATCAGGACTTCTTCATAGTATATACACCTTTAAATAATTCACACCCTATATACCCGCCGAAGCTCTCCGCATTCCGCCATGATCGACCTGACCTCTCGTCCTCCTCCGCTCTGCCTCGCGAAGTATCAAACGGCTTGCCGTTTTTGTTAGGTTGATAAGGCCATCGCGGTGGTTGTTGTTTGGATGGGAAGCGATGTAAGCTGCTTCAGTTATTTTTTCTTATTTTTTTTTTTTCTTAGGAAGACCTTTCTGCAGCACCTCTATTCTGTTCCAGTCTGGTAAGTGGCCATGAGTATCTACATGAACCACTAGCGAGTTTGATACTCGGTGTGTCTTGACGTCATTCCTCTGCTCAACAGTCCGCTTTTTAATACCTCTGCTGGTTTCCCCGTAGTAGCTCATAGGACAGTTTTCACACGGTATCTTGTAGACGATACTATTTTCTTCCCCGCTAGAACTTTGCTCTAGTTCTTAACAATGTCTCCTATTTTTGTTCCCGTGCTGATCGCAATCTTGACACCGACTCTAGTGATCAAGTGTCCCAACTCGCCTGAGTGGCTTGAGTTTGGCACAGACAACTACCCCCTCCTATAATTTTCAGTCACGTCTCCTCTGTTTCTTATGCTTCTTACTGCTTACTTTAAAGCCTTTTCTCTAAGTCGGTGCAACAGCCCTTCCGGATAACAGAGTTTGGTGAAAACGTTGAAAATGTTATCCGGAAGGGCTGTTGTCCTTGCCAAACTCGAGCCACTCAGGCGAGTTGGAACAGTTGCTCACTAAAGCCAGTGTCAAGATTGCACAGAATTCTTCACTTTAATCCCCTTCACGCATAGGTTTCTTTGTGTATACTTCGTCTACCCTAACACCGTTCACCCAAGTCCATTTCCAACTCCACCTATCATCTCAAAGTCCTGCAGCGATGGGGGAGTGCCAAAGCAACAGGTGGAGGTGACCAGTGGCAGTTGCAGTCACAATCCTACACGCAGGCGGCCCATGGACGAGTGGTCGTTCATCTCTGTACTCGGGGCAGCAGAGACGTCCGGCAGGATCCTGGGCGACTGATCAGCCCTCTTTAGGATAGCACTGCATACCCTTGTCAAGGGAGGGGACTAGAAAAGGTGTCCCAAACATTGCCTGCCCTACAATCACCCGGCCACCAAGCCGCGCCTGGCAAATTCATCCATTCTAGCGGACAAGAACAACACGCAAAAGCCTGAGAGAGGGACAGCATTAGTAGCCAAATAACTGGCGCGCTACAGTATTGAAATAGCAGCCCTGAGCGAAACGCGCTTACCGGAAAAAGGATCTCACACTGAACTTGTCAGTAGCTACACCTTTTGCTGGAAAGGAAGAGCCCAGAACGAAGACAGGATACACGGCGTTCGGCTAGCCATCAAATAAACCAGCGTGCTAAAACAACTCACAGGTCTGCCTGTAGGCATCAGCGAGAGGCTCATGAAGTTCAGCTCGCCTCTCAGCAAGAACCGGCACGCTACTATCATTAGCGCATACGCCCCTACACTGACCAGCACAGAGGAGACCATTGAGCAGCTCTACTCCGACCTGAGCGCTGTCCTGCATTCAATACCTGCTAAAGACAAGCTGATATTGCTGGGGGACTTTAACGCCCGCGTTGGCCAAGACTACGCCAGGTGGGAAGGAGTGCTTGGCAAGCACGGCGTGGGCAAGATGAACAACAATGGCCTACTGCTCCTTAGCAAATGTGCAGAATTTCAGCTTTCCATCTCAAACACTGTGTTCAGACTTGCAAACAAATACAAGACGACGTGGATCCACCCAAGATCCTAACAGTGGCATCTCATAGACTACGTTATCATACATGAGAAGGACATCCAGGATGTACTGGTCACCAAAGCAATGAGAGGAGCCGAGTGCTGGACAGACTACCGCTTAGTCAGAGCGACACTTCATCTTCAAGTCGCGCGCCAACATCAAAAACGTTCCAAGACTGTCCGTGCACCATTGAACATCAGTCGCCTTCAGGAGCCATCTTGCCTTAAAATGTTCCAGGCCAGCCTGACGACAGGTTGTCAACTAAAGGACTCTTTACTGGAAGCCCAGCTGAGAAGTGGAACCAGTTCAGATATGTGATGAAGGAGACAGCAAAATCAGTGCTAGGCCCCAAGAAGCGCAACCATCAAGACTGGTTTGACGAGAACAACAAGGCCACCGAAGACCTGCTGAACAAGAAGATCAAGGCCTTTGCAGGGTGGCAAAATGACCCGAAGTCCGCACCAAAGAAGAACAGATTTAAGTCACTCGAAGCCACTACTCAGCGTGAGATCAGGCTGATGCAGGATCAGTGGTAGGGCAGAAAGGCAGAGGAAGCACAACACTACGCCGATACCAGCAATGCAAAGCAGTTTTTCAGTGCTTTGAAGACTATCTATGGCCCCTCAAAATCTGGCACCGCCCCTTTGTCATCTGCAGACGGTGTCACCCTCATTAAAGACAAACAAGGCATAAACGACAGATGGAAAGAGCACTTTAGTCAGCTCCTCAAACCTCCCGTCCACAGTCGAGTAGGTGGCCCTTGACGAGATCCCCCAAAACCTCACCATTGAACAGCTAGACGACCCTCCCTCACTGGAAGAAATAAAAAAGGCCATCAAACAAATTAATTCAGGCAAGGCAGCAGGCCAGGATGGAATGTTAGTGGAGCTATACAAGGCCTTGAGTGAAAAGGCACTTCAGGCGTTCCATTCAGTAATGACCAGCATATGAGAAGAGGAGGACATGCCACCAGAACTCCGAGACGCCTCCATCGTCGCCTTGTACAAGAACAAAGGCACACGAGCAGCCTGCGGCAATTACAGAGGCATCTTGCTGCTTTCCATTGCTGGAAAGATTCTAGCCCGTGTCATGCTCAACAAACTCTTGTCATCCGTCGCTGAGAAGATCTTGCCTGAGTCACAGTGCGCCTTTTGACCAAACCGCAGCACCATCAACATGGTCTTTACGGTGAGGCAGATACAAGAAAAGTATATCGAGCAGAATCTCCAACCTCTACATAGTCTTTATAGATCTGACGAAGGCATTCGATATGGTGAATAGAGAAGCCTTGTGGGTCATTCTAAGCAAGCTTGCTTGTCCAGCAAAATTCACAAAACTGATCCAGCTGTTGCACGACAACATGACAGGAGAAGTCCTGTCCGTTGGGGAGCCTTCCGACTGCTTCAGCATATCCAACGGCGTGAAATAAGGGTGTGCCCTCGCTCCAGTGCTACTCAACCTCTTTTTCACCCAAGTGCTCCGACACGTGAGGGACCTGGACCTGGGTGTATACATTAAATATCCCCTTGACGGCTCACTCTTTGACCTTCGCCGTCTGGCCGCCAAAACAAAGACACTCAAAAGACTTATCCTTGATGCTCTCTTCGCGGATGACTGTGCTCTTATGGCCCACGAAGAGAATCACATGCAAACCATTGTAGACAGATTCTCCTTAGCATCAAAGCTGTTTGGCCTGGCCATCAGCCTCAGCAAAACAGAAGTCCTATTTCATCCGGCACCAGGAAAAACAACCGATCAACCGTTTATCACCATTGAGGGGCACACAGCTCTCCTATGTCACCACATTCAAGTACCTGGGCAGCACCATCTCCAACGACGGGTCCTTGGACCATGAGATCAACGCCAGGATCCAAAAAGCAGGCCAGGCCTTTGGGAGACTGCGCTCTAAAGTCCTCCAACGCAGTGATATCAGCCTTACCACCAAGCTCAAGGTATACAGGGCAGTGGTCCTCACCTCACTCCTGTATGGCTGCGAACCATAGACATTGTACCGGAGACATGTGAAACAACTAGAGCAATTGCACCAACGCTCCCTATGGTCAATTATGAGGATACGCTGATATGACAGAATCACTAACCAAAAAGTCCTCGACAGGGCCAATCTCATCAGCATTGAAGCCACTGTCCTCAAGACTCAGCATGGACAAGCAGCGCATCCTAAGACAAGTGTTATACGGTGAATTAGCCTCTGGGTCCTGGAAACAAGGCCGGCCGAAGAAGAGGTTCAAGAACCAATTGAAGGCCAATTTTAAATGGCCTAGCCTAAAACTGAAAGAACTTGAGCCCGTTGCCTCAGATAGGTCATCATGGCATGCTGCAACCCAAACAGCAGACAATGCCTTTGAAGATGATCGACGTCACCGCCTAGAAGTCGCACGAGTGCGTCGACACATAGCAGCTGCTGCCCCCCCCCCGCTCCAGTGACTGGTGTTGTACGCCCCATCTGCAACAGACTCTGCTCTTCTGTCTTCAAACTCCGGAGCCATATGAAAGCGCACTCATAGATATATAGATGACCACACAAAGACAATATCATACTCGGTTCCAGGGAGACAACCATCATACGAGGTCCATTCAAAAAGCATCCGACCTTGGTCCATAAAGAAAAGATTTGTGTACATTTCAAAACTTTTATTCAATCACCTTCAAAGTACTCCCCTTGGGAGTGCACACACTTCTCCCAGCGGTGCTGCCACTGCTGGTAACATCTCTGGAATGCCGAAATTGGAATGTTGTAGAGCTCTGCCGTCGTTTTTCTCATAATTTCCTCTCTCAACTCAAAGCGCTTCCCTTTAAGGGTTGTTTTCAGTTTAGGGAAGAGCCAGAAGTCACAAGGTGCCACGTCTGGAGAGTAGGGAGGGTGCCGAACAAGTGGGGTATTGTTTTTGGCCAGGTAAGCTTGGATCAGGTGGGCAGAATGAGCAGGTGCATTGTCATGGTGAAGTTGCCAGTTGCGCGCAGCCCACATTTGCGGTCGTTTTCGTCGCACAGCATCCCTCAGTTGTTGCATAACTTCCAGATAATACTCTTTATTAATTGTTTGTCCTGCTGGTGCATATTCATGATGCACAATACCACTGGAGTAAAAAAAAAAAAAAAAAAAAAAAAAAAAAAAAAAAAAAAAAAAAAAAAAAAAAAAAAAAAAAAAAAAAAAAAAAAAAAAAAAAAAAAAAAAAAAAAACAGGTCAACATTACCCTGACGTTGCTCCGAACCTGTCGTGCTTTTTTTGGTCTTGGCGATGTCTGATGCTTC
>NC_134805.1:4888219-4898219 GCF_046742065.1 Oratosquilla oratoria
AGCTATTCTCAACTCACCCCTATCTCCTGCCTTTTCTCTTCTTTGCTCAACAGACATTCCCCTCTACCTTAACGCCCCTTTTACCCCCATCCATTCATCTCAATCCTCGGTCGTCCACTCAAGTTCACTTCATCCACCTCTACTTTCCACACCTCTTTTACTAATTTTCTTCACTAATTTCTTCTATGTGTCGTAGCCACCCAAATACTCTTTCATCAGTCCTATCTGTCATTAATTTTTCCACCCCTGCTCTCTACATCTCTTCGTTTCTCACTCTATCCAACCTTGTAACCTCCACCATACTTCTCAGACATTTCATATCAAATACATTTAAACTTTTCCTCCCGCCTCTCTTAAAACCCATGTCTCTGCCCCATACAGTGCTGTTGGCACAATCATCCCTTTATATAATATTCTCTTTGTATTCATTCCCAAATGCTTACTTATCATAACACTTTTTAATCCGCCAAGGCCTTTACTTGCTTCTCTCAGTCTACAATTTACTTCCACCACCACTCCTTCCTTTCCTGCTGCATGCGATCCCAAATGCCTAAAGCTATCTCCATTCTCCAGCCTATCTCCTTTTATACTTACTTCCAACTTGCTGTCATCCTCTCCCCTTGTTCATCTCATTACTTTATTTTTACCCACATTTACCTTCAACTTTCTCCTATCACATACCTTCCCAATCTCTGTCACTACCTTAATCCCTCCTTTGATCCTGTCACAAGCGCAGAGTTGTCAGCAAGCAACAACTGGCTCGCCTCCCACTTTTATCTATTTTCTAAAATCGTCTCCAGTCCCTTGCCTATCACTCTCGCTTTTACTTCCTGTATCACCCCACCCATGTACATATTAAACAGCCATAGCGACAAGATACATCCATGTCGCAGTCCAACGACTCGCTCTCTCCATTTCCAATTCTAATACAGGCTTTACTACTCTCGTAAAAATTCTTAATTGCCATTAACAGCTTTCCCCCAACCCCATATATCTGTGAAACTTCCCACAGTGCCTTTCTGTCTGCCCTGATATAAGCCTTTTCCAAATCGATAAAGCCCACACACCCGAAAAAATTCTTGCCTTTTCTTAAAGCTTTCTCATATATCTCCTCGTCGTGACCCTACTAATCCACTTCTGGAAAACAATCCTAACACATATGCCAGAAAGAGCTCTAGCTTTCGAGCAATCAGGTGATGAAAGGATGAACCCTTGGCCTAAGACTTCAGGAAACATGCAAGCATCTAACAGCAAACAGCTTAAAATTATCAGCCATGATATGGAGGGATTTTCTGGAGCCAAAGCAGAACTGCTGACCTCCCTCCAACCGGATATTCTGTGTATTCAGGAAACCCATCACTCAAACGAGAACCACCCTTACATCTCTGGGATGCACCCCATGATCTCAGCACCAAGCAGGAAACATGGAAGTGTTATCTTTGTAAAAAACTTAGCCACTCTTCTGAAAGCCGAGCTCATTCCATCTGGAAGCTTGGAGTTGCTGAAAGTCGAAACAGAGAACATTGTAATAATCTCTGTCTACAAACCTCCTAGCAATCCATTCTACTGGCCAAACTACCTCGACATATCATATAAGACACACATAGTCATAGGAGACTTCAACAGCCATAGCTCACAGTGAGGATATGTAGACGAAGATAAAAGTGGTGAAAAGGTAATTATATGGGCACTCAACAACAACCTAACACTCATGTATGAAAGCAAAGATCCACCTACTTTCAAAAGTGTATGATGGCGCAAAGGCTATAATCCAGGTTTAGCCTTTATCACTCCCACCAAACACGGTCTTTTCCATCGTAGAATCCTCAGCCCTATCCCTAAATCACAACACTGACCTCTGGAGATTACAAGCCAACCAGTAATCAAACCCATTAAGCTCTGCTACCTACCCACATTTAGCTTCAGGAAAGCTGACTGGCCCGCTTTCACCATCCATCTCGAGGAAGTAATCACTACCATCAGGCCATCACCTGAAGCCTATGATGACTGGGTAGACCTCATTTGGAAAATAGAACAATAGCATATCCCAAGAAGATGTAAAACGAACTACGTAGCAGGACTCACTGACGAATCAATTTACAATGTATAAGGAGTACACTGCGCTGTACAACGAAGGTCCATTCAGTGAGGCCACAATCCAACTTGGTGAAGCCCTAATGAACAACCTTGCAGAAAAAAGAAAGAAAGAAAGAAGCGGTGGAAAGAAACCATATCATCAACAAATCTCTGTAAAAACAGCAAAAAGACATGAGCAACTATTAGAAAACTAAATAGTGAGAGAAAACCTTCTCCTAAGGAAGCAGCTGTTACACCTAATCAAGTTGCTCACCAACTACTATAAAATTGGAAACCTACATCTAATCCCTTTGGGCAGAAGAAATAAACAAAAGCTAATTATCCAGGAAACCATAAACCAAAATGAAACAATACCCACCTTCACCATACGGGAATTGAACTTCGTGCTCAAGGACCTAAAGACAAATAAAGCCGTGGGAATTGATGGAATCCACAATGAATTTATAAAGCACATGTGCCCAAGGGCTAGGCACTGGTTACTCAACCTGTAAAACCAATGCTTAATGACCCTAAATATGCCAAAGAAGTGGAAGAAGGCTAAAGTCGTAGGTCGTAGCTCTATTAAAACCCAAATAGGACCCATCAAGACCAGAGAGCTATCGCCCAATATCTCTTTTATATGTCACATATAAACTCTATGAGAGACTACTCCTCAACAGACTTGCCCCAACTGTTGAAGATCAGCTTATTAAAGATCAAGCTGGCTTCGGAGAAGGTCGCTCCTGCTGTGGTCAGGTATTAAACCTAACTCAGTACATCGATGATGGTTATGAAAGAGGTTTAATAACCGGAATAACCATGGTTGACCTATCTGCAGCATATGATACTGTCAACCATGGTAGCCTCCTAACAAAGTTGGCTTGGATGGGAGTAAATGGGCACATGATAAGAATCTTGAAGAGCCTTCTGGAAAACAGAAGGTTCTTTGTTGAGATGAGTGGTAGGAAAAGCAAATGGAAACTACAAAGGAACGGACTCCCACAAGGGTCCGTACTATCTCCCCTCTTTTTTAATTTCTATACGAACGACCAACCTGCCTTTGATGATACGAGAAGATTCCTGTATGCAGACAACCTGTGCCTTGCTACCCAATCTACATCATTTGGTACCATCGGCCAAAGACTCACAGTTGTGTTAAAAGAAATCGACTTCTACAATCGAAACGTCAGCAAATATCCCAGCTGCACGCCATAATACCAATCGCTTCAACGCACGGTATTAAGGTAACCTTCATGCCTTTAGATACCCACGTGCTCAACGCACGTACACCTTAGCCATATAACAACTATGTAATCTCGCACTTATATTAGCATATTGTCATTTAGAATTTTTTTCTCTCCAAAAATTATCATTAAGTAATACTCTTTAATCTGCCAATTACCAATATACATATATATTCAACAGTTAATATTATTACATTATTACAATTTCCCTGTATGTATATAGCATATATACACCTTTTTCTTTTGGATATTATACCTTTCTCATAATATAACCAGTAGCTCTCATAATTATATGTTTCAACACTAATTATAATTTGCCTAATTTTTTTTAAAAACAACATATATTTATATATGCAATAACTTTTACTAGATTTGACTATTACATAATATCACATTCATATGCATTCTTCCAGTTAAGTAATTCTTGTTTAAACAAATAGCTCTTACATGTTTAAAATTCAACATTAAACATATTTTGCCTATCTTTAAATAAATATATATATATATGCAATAACCCTTAATTGCTTTCACCCATTTATATTTACATAGAACTTATACATTTTTATCAATGTAACCTATTTTACTGCTGTAATTTTTTTTATGAACAACCATAATTAATTCTATTATAAGTATAATATCACAATAATTAACCACTTACTATATAATATTATTTCCACATTTTATTATTATTATATGTATATACATATTTTTATGATTTTATATATGTAATCCCATTATACTGTATAGCCGTTGACATACTATATCCCCCCTCCCATATCTAAGCATAACATATTACCCTTAGTTACTATATACCTATCATTCACATTTTAACAGTTTTTTTTTCTTCTTAGATTACAAATCAAACCTAACTGTTAACTAATACATGACTTAACAACATGGCCTTTGCCACCAGATCCAAAATTAAACAAAGTTTACATAGCGTCTTCTCAAAGTCTAGAGAAGAAAAACAACAACATGACATATCCAGTGACAAAGAGGAAATACACACAGAAAACTTAATTGACAATGACAAACCAGACCATTTTTACCTATATCCACAGGATGACAATACCTCTAAACAGTTAACCAATGACCAGTTAAATAATCCTGACAAAACTAATCCTAATGCAGATAATCCAATAGACCCTCTTTATGAGAACGATGTCTTACCTTTTTTCAACCAGCCTCCTCAAGTAGACACCTCCAACCCATCTCAACCACAACAACCCACCCAACCAACTCCTCATGTTGCTCCTCCTAATATCATGCCTTTCAACCAGCCTCCTCAAGTAGACCCCTTTCACCCCTCACAATCACAACCACCCATTCCTCCCATCCAACCAAATATGCAAACAAAACCTCCTATAAACCATAATCCATCCAACCCCCATATCCCAACACATAATAACCTCCCTCCCATTCAGCAGCAGTACCAAAACTTCCCCTTTCCTTCCCCCCATACCCCATCTGGTCAAACCCACTCCACACCATACCACCAACCACCACCTAACCTTCCTCCAAACCCACAATATTATCCTTACCCACTACCTCAACCAACAATAATTAACAGCTATCAAACCATAACCCCCCTCACAGAAATCCCAACCTTTTCCCAAGATAGTGGACTATCCATTACAGACTTCTTGACAGCATGTGACCTGTTCTTTTCAAAGAACCCCCAATACTCTGAGACAGATAAAATAAATTTGTGCCGTCAGAAAATAAACCCATCTGACATTTGCCGTTCAAAGGCAAGGATGCTAGACAGCTTAGTTGCATGTGGAATCACATATCAGGAATATAAACGCCACCTTCTTAAGGTCTTTCATAACAAACAACCAAATAACATTTCCTTCCTCATAACCTTCCTCAATAACACTAGAGTCCAACCACATTCCATTACTAACATAATGGATTTCGTTGCAAACGGAATTAAAGAGGTCAGAGAAGACCTAGAGAATAACTCTCCTTGGACTCACACTGACCAATTTGGTCAAAATGTAATGCCAACAAAACACTTACTAACATTCCTTGAAATAGCTTCCTATCTCTCCCAACTCCCTCCAAAGTGTTTAAAGGAAGCCTCCAAAAGGGAACTAGACACTAGAAATCCTCTAGCTTATACCTATATCTTAGATATCATGAATGCTTGCAATGTATCCTTAGATACCCCCAACCATCTCCCCAGACTAAATAGCCTTCACTCACAGCAACCCCCTCCCACCAATCAAGGACAACCTTCTAAGTGGTGCTCCTACCATTCATCAAACAGTCACAACACAAAAGACTGCATACAGCAACAACAATACCCGCAGGTACAACACCACCCTATCCCTTGCTCAGTTCATGGAACCATTTCCCACACCAATGCCCAGTGTTGGACACAGCAAAAACAACACACGCAGGTACAACACCACCCTATCCCTTGCTCAGTTCATGTAACCATTTCCCACACAGATGCCCAGTGTTGGACACAGCAACAACACCACCCCATCCCTTGCTCAGTGCATGCTACTACCTCACATACGAATGCTCAGTGTCAAGTTCAGAATCAAAACAAACAAGTTCCACCCCCCTTTAAACACCCACTCCTACCTACATCAACACATCCAATCAAATACTGCAACCTACACAAAACATCAACTCACTCCAACAAAGAGTGTTACCTACAGAAAACACAACAACAACCTCATCAGAGAACTAACCAACCATTCACCACCCCTCGACAAACAGCTCCCTCCCACACATCACACTCAACCCAATATCACCGTTTGGGGGAACGTGTACCAGCCTCACGCACCAAACCACCATAGGAATATCTCATACACAACACAAATACCTCACCCTAGAAGTGAGTCTAGATCAACTTAAAGTTGACATGATGGTTGATACAGGAACAAACCTGAACATCATCCCAAGAGCTCTGTATGAAGCATTAAATGACCCACCCCAAATTCAATTTTCCAATATGGAAGGACTCCTAATAGAAGGGAGCACCATTTCACTTCACGACATGGTTGATCTGAGCATAGAAGTGAACGATTCCAAAGTAGGTTTCACACCTTTCCACATAGCTGATGAATGGAGTCTTGATCAACAAGGTATAATAGGATTACAGTCATTGAGGATTTGGAAAACTAAGATAGACTTTGAGACTAACAAAATCTCCTTCCGAGATGTAAATAATGAGTCAACAGTTCCTGAGACACCCGACTCAGACACACAACATCTCTCATGTCTACCTTCTTTCAATACTCCCAATCCCACTAACAGCTATTCCTTCCGACCACCCCCTTATGTCACCTCAAAGGCACTGATGTCTAACACAGTCATCATACCCCCTAGACATTCAATAACAGTCCCACTATACATACCCGGTGCAATCGACCATCAGGACGTCATAATCGACTCAGACACGTCCAGGATTAACAACATAACCATTGAGTCCTCCTGGGACACAATATCAGAAAATAAATATACACTAGCTATGTTAACAAACATGTCAGACCAACACCGTAAAATCAGGAAGAATACAAACATCTGCGCAGTCCATCTCCATAATTCCCCTATCCAGGAACCACTGCCGCAACACATCAACCAAGTAAGACCAACACAACCCCTTCCCCCTATTCCCCCAGACCAAATCACGACATCAGCTGACGGAGAAAGTCATAACGAGCTATTAGCTCTCCTACAGAGGAATAGATCAGCTGTCGCCTTAGAAGGCGAACCACTAGGCAAATGTGATACACCCCCGCTTACCGCATACCTCACAGTAGGAAATCCCAAGTCAATGACAGTGTACAAGAGATGATACACCAAGGCGTAATTTCCCATTCAGACTCCCCATGGAACAGTCCCCTCTTTTTGGTCCCTAAGAAAGACGGAACCTTACGCCCTGTTGTTGACTTCAGGAAAGTCAATAACCTAACTCAATCTGACCCACACCCCCTCCCCGCCATGCAAGATGTACTACAATGCATTGGCAACGGGAACTCTGTTTTTTTCCACAATAGACCTCAAGTCAGCCTTCTGGCAGGTCGAACTAACAGAGGAATCAAAACCCGTAACTGCATTCTCCACTGATAAAGGGCATTTCAATTTTCAGCGTATGCCCTTTGGCCTTAAGAATGCCCCCTCAACCCAACAAAGGTTGATGACCCGCATTTTCAGTGACATGATAGAAATCTCATTATTCATCTATTTAGACGACCTCATTATATATAGTCCCACAGAAAGAGACCACCTTAACACTTTAGAGATTGTCATCAAACGTCTCAAAAATACGGGATTAAAGATTCAATTAAAGAAATGTAGATTCCTCAGGAAGGAACTCATCTTCCTAGGCCATAAAGTGGATGCAAAAGGGATTCACACAACCACAGATAAAATAGATACAATAAACAATTTCCCAACCCCCAGAAACGCCAATGAAACAAGAAGTTTCATTGGGTTAGCCTCCTACTACAGACACTTTATAAGAAACTTTGCTGATATTGCTTCCCCTCTGACCAAATTCACAAGGAAAGGCGAGCCATTTCAATGGTCAGAAACAGAACAGCAAAGTTTCGACACTCTCAAACACACACTCACCACAGCCCCTGTACTAGTTTTCCCTGACATGAAGAAAGAATTATTTCTTTACACAGACGCCTCCTCTAAAGGAATAGGCGCAGTCCTACAACAGAAAGATGACAATGGCAAAGAACACGCCATAGCCTACGCAAGTAGAGTCCTAAACAAAACTGAAAATAACTACTCAACTACACACAAAGAAGGACTTGCAATCATATGGGCACTAAAACACTTTAAATACCTCATTTTAGGCTACAAGATTACCATACTAACAGACCACCAACCCCTAGTCTATCTTTTTAACTCCAAAGACTTACATGGGAGAGTTGCTAGATGGAAAACAACTCTCCTTGATTACGATCCCATGATCGTATACTTAGCTGGGAAAGCTAACGTAGTGGCAGATTGCCTAAGCAGACAAAACCACATCACACCCATAACCCAAACCATATGCATACCTATGCAACAACTCATATATGAAACTGACAGAGACCCAATATGGTCCCCAATAAAACAGCATCTCATTTCACAAACCCCCTTACACTCCCGACCACCTGTCCCTATTGAGGAACTCAATCTGGTCGACGGAGTCATAAGGAGAACCATTAATACAAGAGAGGTTACTGTTATCCCCAGAGCCCTAGTCCCCAAGCTCCTACACATATTGCACGACAGTGCAATGGGAGGCCACTCGGGCAGAGATAAGACACTAAACACTGCTAGACACACTTACTACTGGTCTAACATGAGAAGAGATATAACCACACACATAGATTCTTGCATAACTTGCAACCAATTTAGAGGCCCTAACCTGAGGGAAATCAACATAAAAGATATCCCACTCCCTGCTGAGCCATGGGAAACACTTGGCATTGACCTACTGAAAATGCCAACGAGCCATCAAGGTTCCAATTATGTACTCACAGCAGTTGATTATTTCTCTAAATACACAATCTTAATACCACTCCAGGACAAAACAGCAGAGACTGTAGCCAAAACCCTGGTCAACAATATCTTTTGTAGATACAACATACCACACACAATGTTATCTGACAATGGCTCAGAATTCAAAAATGAGGTGATGCGCGAAATAGCACACCTCTACAACAATGACCAAACATTTGCCACTGCATACCACCCCCAGGGAAACGGTCTGACTGAGCGAACAAATCGCAAGGTCCTAGAGATTCTCAGACCATTGGTCAATGACCTCATGGACAGTTGGGAAGATTGGCTACCACAGGTACAAGCCAGTATAAATAGCACAGTCAATTCCGCAACAAAGATGTCCCCACATGAGATCATTTTCGGCAAACCAATGCGCCTACCCTACCAAATATTCAACCAACCACCCCCACCCTTATACAACCTAGATAACCTCGCACACTGCATCAAAAGAGGTATGCAAACAATTTACAAAAAAGTTAGAGCAAACCTGAAAGAAGCCCAGGAAAAGACAAAGACAAAACAACACAAACGGTCAATTCCACTTGACATAGCACCTGGCGACACAGTCGTGGTAAAAGACTCAAGTAGAACAAACAAACTCAAACCCAAATTCCTAGGCCCCTTCACAGTCACAAGTTCACTCCCTAACAATATTTTCCTACTAACAGATCCTTCCGATCACACCACCTTCACCATACATGGAGAGAAGTTGAGAAAGGTCAAACTGAACCTCGACCCAATCTCACCTCCCATCCACAACCCACCTATCACAGACACACACCAATCACCAAAACGCAAGTCTCATCCCATGACTCTGCGTCGACGCAATTAAACAAGCACTCTAGCTCTCGCCCCTGAAGATGCAGGACGTCATGTATCTATCAGTGGAGGTTAAAATGGCCCATTTCCAATAAGAACTCCTTTCCGCATAGCTATCAAAACTTCTCTACTTCCTTCCGACCAATATAACCTTAGCGAGAGTCAGATAAACATATTCCTCCAAAAGTAAATACATCATTAATTACCCACCTTAAACATTGACTACTTTTGACATGGACTCACTCGACTTACATCATAGGATTCTTCCATATAACTCCACAGCCCTTTCCCTCTTAATCATTCTCTTTATACTAATAATAATAATCATATTCTGTTGC
>NC_134805.1:4900719-4903219 GCF_046742065.1 Oratosquilla oratoria
ATCATCATCATCATCATCATCATCATCATCATCATCATCATCATCATCATCATCATCATCATCATCATCATCATCATCATCGTCATCGTCATCTCTTTAAGCTCGACCACTAGTTGAGTTCGAGTTGTTGCCCTGGGATGAAAGTATCACTGTATTGTTAGCTAGCGTTCCAACTTGGTGAGCAAGGAGTTGGGTGCGCGCACCCTCGTGTGATGCACAGCATTACCCATAGGTGGAGCCATACATGATCTCTGAACTCTCATGGGGGTGAGGGGTGGGGGTAGTAGCTGTTGATTATGAGTCCAACACATGATCAAAGACAGTGGTCAATCACACACAAGCATACATCTAAAGTACATTATGTTAGATTCCATGGATTCTGAGGAGTTGCCAAGGAGATGAATAAAACTAATTGGTGGCAGTCAGTTGATACGGAAAGGGGATCCACATATAATATAACTCCTTCGGCACAGAGGAAATGCCACGGAAATTAATTAAATAACCTGGCTGTAGCCAGAATGAAAAAAAAATGTCAGATTTGTAAAGAAAAGGATAAAAATCAAACACATACGAACTCTAGTCCTTGATGGCTGAGTCGTGGGTTGGCCATCCTCCTTAGGGTCATGTTCGGCCGTCGTGTCTCTGGGTCGTGATGGACACATTCGTCATCGTGATCTACACGTGCAGTGTCGTTGTGCAAGACATCCTGGGATCACATTTGCTTCTTCACGTCCCATTTATTCCTTCATTACGGTGGCATACAGTACAGGTTTATTTTCTCCCTAAGATTGGAAGTTTTAATTCAGTTTAGAGGTGAATTGTGTAGAAAAGGAAATGGAGATGGATTGAAACCTGCATAGTGTTCCGAGTTAATTCACTCAACTGAATAAAATAGGTTGGCATTAGAACAAAAGTCATATAATGGACTTAGCCGCAATGATAGGGTAAAACAAGGTCATTAAAGAACTAGTTCGCATGACTGATGACTGTCTTTACTCACACGAAGTTTCGGTCTCCAGTAGACATTCTCTCACCTGGAAATTTGCAAGGAAAACAAAGAGTATATTCAGACTCAGGAAGATACTCTTTAAGCTGAGACAATTTACAAGGCATAATTTCTTATCTCCTTATTACGGAAGTGGATTCAATTGATGTTGGAACCTTTAACTTTATTCTTTCCTTGCAATTGCAGCAGCAGTGATTTTTCAGTACCTCGTATTCCCCACTTATAGATAATTTTGTTGTCGTTGTTGTTGGTGCTGTTGTTATTGTAGACGAAATCCACATGAGAACAGGGAGTTAACACACTGGTTAATGTGGTAGTCTTTCACAGCTAAATAAGATCACCTGGAAGCAAATAGAATAGATATATGAGCATGCCTCGAGATAATCTTTAATACTTCGGAAAATAAAGGTGAGTCCATCCAAGTGAACGAAATGACTGGTGTCAGCCAGAATGATTCCATACGATACAACTTCCGAGCGAGTTCACTACTTTCATCGTTGTCGTCATCTCATAATCTCTTCATTTCTGGTTGACTAATGCTAATCTTATTCAGTTGAAAGAAAACCTTATCTCTAAGAGAGTTAAGCCTGCCTTGATATCTCTTCAATGCAATACTCTAATTCTGTCATCGATAGCTGGTAGCCATTTTACACCCTAGTCGAGATCAATGTTAAACATGCTCCAGTAACACAAAAAGATGATGAATTTAGGTTTGTAGGATTTAATGTAAATTTAATTCAATACTAATGAGTTCAGCTGAGAAACTGACTGAAGACAAAACTTGGTTTTGATCGATCAAAATCAAGTTTTGTATATTCCGACCCTTAGTTGAATAGATTCATTCGGCATATCGTTGAATAGATTCATTCGGCATATCATTTATCCTCTTTATCTTCTTTCCTTTGATTATGGTGATTTTAATTAGCTTGTGAGAACAACAGCGAAGCGAATGGTGTAGGGATATTTTAGTTAATTACACCACTGAGATTATACTTTCTAGACTTCATAATGGCTGACGCCATATAAATTAATTCATTGTAGTGACGTGATTGCTGCCAATAAATAAATTCATAAATAAATAAATAAATAGATAAATTAAGAAATAAATAAATAAATAAATAAATAAATGAATAAATAAATAAATAAATAAATAAATAAATAAATGAATAAGTAAACAAATAAATAAATGAATAAATAGATAGATAAATATATATATACATATATATATATATATATATACATATATATATATATATATATATATATATATATATATATATATATATAAATAGATAGATGAATAAATAAATGAATAAATAGATAAATATTTCCCACTCACCTAGGTTCGATGGAATTTTCCCGAATACCATTTGGTCTGATAACGGCAGGTGCTACTTACATCCGGCTGATGAGACTGGTATTAGCTGATTTAACAAACGTGTGTTTTTATTTTGATAACATCTTTATATTTTCTGCATGCTGGGATGAACATCT
>NC_134805.1:4928219-4940719 GCF_046742065.1 Oratosquilla oratoria
CAAATAAATAAATAGATAAATAAAACGAAATTCCAAAAATAATATCCCTTCAAAATTCCTATCCTTACATATATATATATATATATAATGTATATATACAGTATATATATAATTGTATATATGTATATGTATATATATACATATATATATAATATGACGTTAGAGGTCACCTCCCAGATTGGAACATTATAGAAGCGCTATAAAAAGGGCTAGGAAAAAATGGAGAATAGTTGGCAACCCCCCCCCCCCCCAAAAAAAAAAAGTGGATCCACTCTATGCCATTCCAGTAATGGAAAACCTTTCAGCAATGTTCTCGTAGATTGGGCGAACCCATTAACTCCTTTGGGTTAAGGTATCTAATATCTTTTCACTATATGTATGAGCACCCTTTTTCCTGAAGTAATGCCCCTGAAAAATATCAAGGCTAAGAACATAATTAGAGAAACGTTGAAGTATTTCACTATGGTTGGATTTCTTAGACATATTCAATGTGATCAAGAGGCAAATTTTTCTCCAACAAATTTAAAGAAACCATTGTAGCACTATGCATACATTATGTAAACTCCAACGCCTATCACCCTCAATCATAAGGTGCTCTCGAGAGTTTTCATCAAATCTTCATGATAATGTTGAAAAAAAAACATGATAATTCACGAAATTGGGAAGACGGATTTTCATTTTTCCTATTTGCAACAATGGCAACAATCCAAGAAAGCCTTGGATTCAGCCCTTTGGAATTTGTCTTTGACGGTGAAGTCCTCAAGGTGATCCATAAACATTGGATGCTAAAACCACTTGTCTGATCCTTGAAATATGTATCCCAGAGAAGCTGTTGGAAGCATGGAAATTAGAAAGAAAAAATCTAACATATGCTCAAAAAGTAATGAAGATAAACACGCTAAACTTAGAATGTTTTCTCCAAGAGATCATGGGTTAGATTATTTTCCCATAACTGGAGACCCATTACAAGCTAAATATTAGGGACCCTATGAAATTTTGTCCAGAGCTAGTGACGTCAACTATGTGATAAAAATCCAGACAAGAAAGTTTTACCGGCTGTCAAATCAATTCTTTAAAATCTTACTATTCTAGAAATCCAGAGAAAATACTTAACCTGGTGATTTATCATAAAACTAGGAAAACTAGCCATCTTCATATTAGAAACAGCTCTCAATAAGAGAAAAAAAAACTTGAGAAATCACATGTGATCTAAAGGTTCACATGTACACGAGAGAATTGTGAAGCCCTCCCCTCCACCTATATTGGCATGACGACAATGAGGTTATCACGTCGCCTCTCATACCACCTGACATCTGGAGCCCCTGAAAATCACTTAAGAGAAGCCCATGGCATAACACTAGCAAGAGAGACCCTAGAGAAAAACACTGAGATTTTGGATTTATATACTGACGATAGACGCCTCCCAATTTTAGAAGCATTGTATATTAAAGAGTTAAGCCCAAATCTAAATATACAAGCAGACGACCTTAGAGCCCTCCCAAGTACGAGACAAACCGTTGGAAATCCAAACATGAGACATAACACCACAAACACCAAGACAAGACAAAACGCCACTAGTTCAAATACAAGACAAAACGCCATAACTACAAGCATACCACATTCCCCCACACCTTGAACCCAGAGGCTCTCCAGTGCATGTGACATTTCGTCACGGCCGGAAATACCAGGTGACCTCCCCCAAACTGATTAGCAAGTAAGAAACTTTAGTATAAAACTTAGAACTTTAACAAGACTCATCGGATTAGTTCTTATCCTAACAAGATAGAACATCCTTATAGCTACGGAAGAACCCGAAATCGCGATCTAGCTAATATGACTACATACAGCCAAGTCATAAATTTCCTTTCTAAGGAACACAAATCTATAATAAGGCATATGGAATATACCTTTAAGAAAATAATTAATGCACAACTAACCATCACTATTAATGATATATGCATTAGAGAAAAACTCCTGCCCAAATACACTTATAATACACACACACACACACACACACACACACACACACAAACACACAAACACGCACGCACGCACACACACACACACACACACACACACACACACACACACACACACACACACACACACACATATATAAATATAAATATATATATACAAGCCCACCGGCTGCGCCGGCCCGGCTACGCCGGGGGCCTTTGCCTGCGGCGCTGCGCGCCCTGGGCTACGCCCCTTTTTTGGAAAATAAAGAGTTATTCTTCGAGTTCTTCTTCGAGTTCTTCGAGTTCTTCTTCGAGTTCTTCTTCGAGTTCTTCGAGTTCTTCTTCGAGTTTTTCGAGTTCTTTTTCGAGTTCTTCGAGTTCTTCTTCAAGTTCTTCGAGTTCTTCGAGTTCTTCTTCGAGTTCTTCTTCGAGTTCTTCTTCGAGTTCTTCTTCGAGTTCTTCGAGTTCTTCTTCGAGTTCTCCTTCTTCTTCGAGTTCTTCTTCTTCGAGTTCTTCTTCGAGTTCTTCTCTTTCGAGTTCTTCGAGTTCTTCTTTTTCGAGTTCTTCGAGTTCTTCGAGTTCTTCTTCTTCGAGTTCTTCTTCTTCTTCTTCTTCTTCTTCTTCTTCTTCTTCTTCGAGTTCTTCCTCTTCTTCTTCGATTTCTTCGAGTTCTTCTTCTTCTTCGAGTTCTTCTTCTTCACCGTAGTTGGCGGTGTAACCGATTTACCACCAAACGCTAAGGGTCAGTTTATTTTTTACTTATTATAGATTTTTTTTCGGCTGCGATTTCGGCTTTTGTTCGTCTCGGGCGCCTTTTCCCTTGTTTACTGTTTTCTGCCTTGGTCTCTTTCAAGCTTTGCTTCAACTCTTCCAGAGTAACATCCACAGGTAACGGAACTGGCTCCTGACCGCCAACACCAATAGACGGGCGAACCTCCGGCTCCATTTCTACTCGTTCCTCTATTATACTCTTTTCAGGCTCCGCCTCTTGTTCTTCTGCGACGACCATAGGAAGTGGACCTTCTTCGATGTCCACAGGAACGATTTCTCCCTGGGGAGGTTCCTCAGTCCTATGAGCTTGTTTGCGGGCTATTTTTATCGCGTAGGCTTTCGCCTTTTCTAGGCGTTTTTGTGTCCCGAAGCTCCTCTCCAGGTAGTGTTTCTGGTACTCTTTGTGGTCAGACTTTCCCCCGTGTTTGGTGAAGCTTATGTAGCCAGCAAAGTAGTGTTTCGTGAAACCTTCTATCCTTTCTTCGGGAATTTCTCCAGCGTAAACTTCCAGGGAATCCAGCAAACCGTCGTCATAAACACAGTCTTTCTGCTCCTTTAGCAGATTGTTAAAGGTTATTACTTTTCGCTGGAACACCTTTATCTGCTCCCTTACTTGTAGCCCTTTGGTCTGCCCCCCGTAGAGGCTAGGGAACTTCTCCTTGTGCTCACTTTTTAGTGCTTTGCTCATTTCCACGTTCTTATCTACCTCTCCTTTGCTGAGCTTCTTCTGCCCCGTCACCCATCTCCAGAAGTGGCGGTGCCTTTGCACCCTCAGATTTGATGTAGCTTCAACCATCTTCCCTCAAAATAACCCGGGACACCGCAAATAACCTGACACCTAGAATCATTCTGGAACACAAAAAACCCTCACGGCCAAAACTCGGCTGTAACGCTTTTTACCACGGGAAGGTGTAAGTAACTGGACCCACTACCATTATTTTTTTTTATTATAGATATATGTATATATATATACATATTAGTGTATCCAGGAAGAATATTTTCTTGTTGACAGACGAGATTAAATGATATCGCTTTTTCTGCATTATTTATCTTTTTGTTAAGAACTTCAATTTCTCTTGCTAATTTACGGTGTTGGACTGATAGTTTGCTGAGTAGCTGTCCGTATGAGGTTGCAACGTTTCGGTCTTCTCTGTAGACCATCTTCAGGCTAATTGTTTGTGTGTGTGTGTGTGTGATGTTTATATACTATTTTATTTCTTGATTGTTTGGGTGGTGTCGTGTGAAGCGATCATCCTGATTGGCTGCTGCGTAGTCATCAGGAATCACTGGGAGAGGTGAGGTCAGGTCCGCTTGTGGGATGGGAGAATCTGGAGGTCTATACTATGTATGTTCATGGTTGGTTTTAATTCTGCTATATAAATTGCTTCAATAAATGCTAATCTGCGGGAGTCTCTTTCTCTGTCTATTATTACTGTTCCTTCTTCTAAATTTTGACGGGTGAGGGAAGTATTATGTTTGGTGTTATAGTGATTCTTTATGGATCCATGTTGTAGGTGGCAGGTCAAACGTCTTGTAAGTTTAGTCCTCGTCATTCCAATATATGTTTGAGACCCACAGTTCTCAATGGTACAGTTATGTTGGTAAATGACGTGATTATCTTGTAAAGACGATGTCGATTTGGGAGGGCGGTTTCTCAGTAAAAGTTGTGACGTCTTTCGGGTCTTGTAGTATATGGTTAGTGATATTTTGTCTTCTGGGTCAGTGGGCTTGACGTGTTTTGTAATTATGTCCTTAATGACTTTTTCATCTGTCTTATATTCTGATGACATGTAATTTCTGTAATATATATTTATGTTTTCTTGTTTTTGTGTGGTAGGTTTGTTAGAATACCAGTTGTTGATGGCCCGTTTTGCTGCTTCGTTAATTAACTTGTTACTGTACCCATTGTTAATAAGGACTTGGGTAAGTCTTTCCAGTTCAGTGTGTGTATCTTTCCATGTAGAGCAGTGTGATATGGCGCGTCGTATGTATGCGTTGATAGTGGAGTTTAAATATCGCTGAGGGCATTCACTTTTACCATTAAGACAGAGGTTTTTGTTGCTAGGTTTTACGTATACTGATGTGGTGTACTTGTTGTTATGACTGGTTACTAAGACATCGAGGAAGGGCAAACGTCCGTTGTTCGATTCTTCGAACGTAAAATTAAGGCCGGAAGCTTCTATAAGTTGCTCTCTGAGTCTTTGGAGTTCTTGAATATCTTTGACCTCCAATCAACACTCATTACAGAAGCATCCAAATCCAGAGGCAATTTCCAAAGCAATTTAGTACATAAAAGACACATTCAAGCAGCCAAACAACTCCGTGAAAACGAGGACATTGCCATCAGAAGAGCCGACAAGACCGCAGCCTTTACCATAATCTCCAAACAAGAATACCTCACAAAAATGGACAACATTCTAACTGACACCTCCAAGTTCACAAAAATCACTCGTAATCCCACGGAACAGATCAAAAAGAAAATCAACAATGTAATAGATACCATCAACGCCTCATCGTCTAGCCCACACTTTAACAAATTAACAGGGGACTACTCCCCTGGCCACGCTTTTGGAAACGTAAAAACACACAAGCCCAACAACCCCATTCGTCCTATCATCTCCCAAATTCCCACAGCGACTTATTCAGTAGCCAAAAGACTGAACGAAATTCTCACCCCATACGTACCCACGGATTACGCTCTGACATCAGCCCAAGAATTCCTAGAAATCCTAGCAAATGCCCCTCCCGCAGAAAATCACATTATAGCATCGCTGGACGTGGAAAGTTTATTCACAAACATCGACGTTGACAGAACAATACATTTCATCCTAGATAGAGTCTATCGATGCGACAACACACCGACACTGAACATTCCAGAAGCTTCCTTACGCACCCTTTTAGAGATCTGTACTAAAGAAGCCCCCTTCACATGTCCACGCGGTAATATGTACAAACAAATAGATGGAGTCGCCATGGGAAGCCCCTTAGGAGTCCTTTTCGCAAATTTTTTCATGGGAACCATAGAGAAGCTCACACTCGCCACCAACCGACCATCCATTTATTGCCGCTATATAGATGACATTTTCGTTAGAGTCAAAGATATTCAAGAACTCCAAAGACTCAGAGAGCAACTTATAGAAGCTTCCGGCCTTAATTTTACGTTCGAAGAATCGAACAACGGACGTTTGCCCTTCCTCGATGTCTTAGTAACCAGTCATAACAACAAGTACACCACATCAGTATACGTAAAACCTAGCAACAAAAACCTCTGTCTTAATGGTAAAAGTGAATGCCCTCAGCGATATTTAAACTCCACTATCAACGCATACATACGACGCGCCATATCACACTGCTCTACATGGAAAGATACACACACTGAACTGGAAAGACTTACCCAAGTCCTTATTAACAATGGGTACAGTAACAAGTTAATTAACGAAGCAGCAAAACGGGCCATCAACAACTGGTATTCTAACAAACCTACCACACAAAAACAAGAAAACATAAATATATATTACAGAAATTACATGTCATCAGAATATAAGACAGATGAAAAAGTCATTAAGGACATAATTACAAAACACGTCAAGCCCACTGACCCAGAAGACAAAATATCACTAACCATATACTACAAGACCCGAAAGACGTCACAACTTTTACTGAGAAACCGCCCTCCCAAATCGACATCGTCTTTACAAGATAATCACGTCATTTACCAACATAACTGTACCATTGAGAACTGTGGGTCTCAAACATATATTGGAATGACGAGGACTAAACTTACAAGACGTTTGACCTGCCACCTACAACATGGATCCATAAAGAATCACTATAACACCAAACATAATACTTCCCTCACCCGTCAAAATTTAGAAGAAGGAACAGTAATAATAGACAGAGAAAGAGACTCCCGCAGATTAGCATTTATTGAAGCAATTTATATAGCAGAATTAAAACCAACCATGAACATACATAGTATAGACCTCCAGATTCTCCCATCCCACAAGCGGACCTGACCTCACCTCTCCCAGTGATTCCTGATGACTACGCAGCAGCCAATCAGGATGATCGCTTCACACGACACCACCCAAACAATCAAGAAATAAAATAGTATATAAACATCACACACACACACACAAACAATTAGCCTGAAGATGGTCTACAGAGAAGACCGAAACGTTGCAACCTCATACGGACAGCTACTCAGCAAACTATCAGTCCAACACCGTAAATTAGCAAGAGAAATTGAAGTTCTTAACAAAAAGATAAATAATGCAGAAAAAGCAATATCATTTAATCTCGTCTGTCAACAAGAGAATATATACATATATATATATATATATATATATATATATATATATATATATACATGAGAAATTCGCTAGTGAACAGCGACATCTATAAGATAATTTTTATGACCGTCGCGCAGAGGATTCGAACCTGCTGCTCAGGAGCCAAGAGGCTCTTTCGCCACTCGCCTTAACCCACTCGACCACCGATAAACTAAAACTGTATGAACTCAGAACACTACTGGTTCCCGAGACTGGGAAGGTCGCTAACTGCTACCCAAATTCCCTTTTCACCATATAGCTAATCACACTCGTGGGAGGGGGGTAAGGACTGGAACGAATCCCTTTCACGTTTATCGCCATTGTAACCATATGAGACACTCACAGGATTCGAACCTGCTGCTCTGGAGCCAAGAGGCTCTTTTGCCACTCGCCTTAACCCACTCGATAGATGTCGCTGTTCACTAGCGAATTTCTCATATGGTTACAATGGCGATAAGCGTGAAAGGGATTCGTTCCGGTCCTTACCCCCTCCCACGAGTGTGATTAGCTGTATGGTGAAAAGGGAATTTGGGTAGCAGTTAGCGACCTTCCCAATCTCGGGAACCAGTAGTGTTCTAAGTTCATACACTTTTAGTTCATTATTAGTATATTTGGGCAGGAGTTTTTCTCTAATGCATATATCATTAAAAGTGATGGCTAGTTGTGCATGAATTATTTTCTTAAAGGTATTTTCCATATGCCTTATTATAGATTTGTGTTCCTTAGAAAGGAAATTTATGACTTGGCTGTATATAGTCATATTTCCTAGATCGCGATTTCGGGTTCTTCCGTAGCTATACTGTAGGGATGTTCTATCTTGTTGGGATAAGAATTAATCCGATGAGTCATGAAAATTATCTGATATGTATGTATGTATATATATATATACATATTTATATATATATATATATATACATATATATATACATACATATATATATATATATATATATATATATATATATATGTACATATACATATTTATATATATACATATATATATATATATATATATATATACATGTATACGTATATATATATGTATATGTATATGTATATATATATATATATATATATATATATGTATATATATATATATATGCTATACAAAAGAGTATAAAAAGAATAGTACCTGCATCGAGCTGTCGATCACCATTGCGATATTTGAATTTTACCTTGTTACCCACCCTATCAATATGCATTTCAACATTTAAAATAGACTTTTATTAGTTTTGCTGTTATAGCTGTTGTGGAATAGAGCATTAGGTAAAGTGATGTCTCTCAGATTATCAAATTTGTACAAACAGGTACAAGGTAAGGGTAGAAAAAAGAAACAGTAGAGAACTTGCTGATTTTTAATATGTAACGTTTCGTTATGCACACAAAATTTCAAAGATACTGCAGAGGACTGAACAAACATTAGTCCTTATACATGTCTTTTCTAGCTAGCTGCCTCACTAGTTTCTTTCCTTTCTCCTCTGACCCAACCTGTTCTTATGGCTTGGTATATTCGCCATTATTATTTCTGCTATTAGGGTCAACCAACAGAAAAAAAATAGTATTTTTTAAAACTATCATTTCATGTTGGTGCTGCTTCCATGATGTGTACAATAGTGGTAACTTGAATGAGAACGAGAGCGAGAACGAGAGCGAAAATGAGAATGAATGTGAGAACGAGAACGAGAACGAGAACGAGAACGAGAACGAGAACGAGAACGAGAACGAGAATGAGAATGAGAATGAGAATGAGAATGAGAATGAGAATGAGAATGAGAATGAGAACGAGAATGAGAACGAGAATGAGAACGAGAGCGAGAATGAGAACGAAAATGAGAACGAGAATGAGAACGAGGATGAGAACTAGGATGAGGACGAGAACGAGAACGAGAACGAGAACGAGAACGAGAACGAGAACGAGAACGAGAATGAGAACGAGAATGAGAACGAAAATGAGAACGAGAGTGAGAACGAGAATGAGAACGAGAATGAGAACGAGAATGAGAACGAGAGTGAGAACGAGAATGAGAACGAGAATGAGAACGAGAATGAGAACGAGAATGAGAACGAGAACGAGAACGAGAACAAGAACGACAACGAGAATTAGAACGAGAACGAGAACGAGAACGAGAACGAGAACGAGAACGAGAACGAGAACGAGAACGAGAATGAGAACGAGAATGAGAACGAGGATGAGAACGAGAACGAGAACAAGAACGAGAACGAGAACGAGAACGAGAACGAGAACGAGAACGAGATCGAAAACGAGAACGAGAACAAGAACAAAGACGAAAACGAATAATAACGAGTACGAGAATGAGAACAGTGATGAGAGCGAGAGTCGATAACGAGAACTGTAACGAGAATGAGTGGTAATGTGAATGAAAATGGCCACGAAAGCAAGAAAAGTAACAAGAGCAAGAACAGAATGAAAAATAAGAAAATTAAAAAGAATGGTGCTGTAAGGAATAAGAAAAAAGAAGCTGTTAAAATAACTGCAAGATGGATGGCAACAAGATGATAGGCAAATAAAAATAGCATTAAAGAAATTAACAAGGACGGGAACAAAAGTGGAAACAAGAATAACAACAAAATTAATAGAACGCCATCATCAAGAACGTTAACAACACTGGCAAAAACAAGGGTGACAAAGACGGCAACAAGGTAACAAGAACAGTAATGATGATAAGGACAAAAATAAAATAGGTGACAAGGACAAGGATCAAGGACATGAACGGTAGCAGGAACATGATCTGTAATAAGGACAACAGCAAGAAGGGTCGGAAAACCATAATAACAATAACAAGAGTAAGAATGGTAGCAAGAGCAAAAACTGTAGGAAAAAATTATAATTGTAAGGAGTAAGAAAGGTACCACGAGCAAGAAAGGTACTGAGTGAAAGGGCAAGAATGAAAACAGGAGCTAGAGTGAGAGCAAGTATTATAGCAACAAAAGTAGCTAGGTGACGCACAACGCGGCATATCTATCTTGCTGTTGTTGTTGTTGTTGTTGTTGTTGTTGTTGTTGTTGTTGATTATGTTGTTGTTGTTGTTGTTGATGATGATAATGATGATGTTGTTTCTGTTGTTGGTTTTGTTGTTGTTGTTGTTGTTGTTGTTGTTGTTGTTATTGTTGTTGTTGTTGTTGTTGTTGTTGTTGTTGTTGTTGTTGTTGTTGTTGTTGTTGTTGTTGTTGTTGTTGTTGTTGTTGTTGTTGTTGTTGTTGCTGCTGCTGCTGCTGTTACTGCTGCTGCTGCTGTTGTTGTTTTATCCTAGACTGACCGAGCAGTCCTGTCTCCCTGAGGAACCCCACGGCTGGAAGGAGGGTTCCCTACAAATTCTTTATTGAATGTATATTGTGTTGTTAGCGTGCATGATTATGTATAAAGCAGTCTTCCATAATGTGTTGTATGGTATGGTGTGAAGTGCTGCATCCTGGACAGTTGTCTACGATGTGATCATCCAGTCTCATCTGTTAACTTAGAGATCACATCAATAGATATAATTTGATTCCTGTCTCACAGCATGGGTTCACCAAGGTTAAGTCTTGTATAACTAATCTTGTCTTTTTATATTATTGTCTTCAAAACGTCAGATAACAATAATAGTTACGATATTATTTACCTTGACTTTAGCAAAGCGTTCGACAAGGTGCTCTATTAGAGACTACTAAATAAAGCCAAAGCCCATGGCATAGGAGTAAAAATGTTTGAGTGAATTAGAGCTTGGATTAATAACTGAAAACAACGGGTCACCATAAACTGTGTAAAATTCAAATGGGGGAGTGTTTCTAGTGGAGTTCCCCTGGACTCTGTATTGGGTCTATTATTGTTCATTATGTAAATGATTAATAGTGACGTTAGTAAGTTTGAGGACGACACTAAAATAGGACGCCTATTTAGATCAGGAGAAGATGCCGAGATTCTGCAAGAGGATCTTAACAAATTATATATTCACATGGTCAATGAAATGGCAATATCTCAAAGTACAGCGTGTTAAATGTAGGTTTGCACATCCCAAAAAGCAGATATAGTTTAGACAGTATTTTCTAGAGAAAACTGAGTGCAAGAGAGACTTGGGAGTTTTAGTGAGTCCTGATCTTAAATCCAGGAAACAGTGCACTAGCGCCAGGAATTGAGATAACAGAGCATTAGGTCTCATTGCTAGAACGGTTACAAATAAAAGTGTAAAGGTAATTATCAAACTTTACCTGGTGATAGTTCGACCCATCCTTGACTATACGGTACAGTTTTGGTCTCCATTCCGTAGAATGGATATCATTTCACTAGAATCAGTATAGAGGAGAATGACCAAAATGATACATGGGCTCAGGAACTTACCTTAACTTATATTCTCTGGAACGACGCAGAGTGCGGGGCAATACGACTCAAATTCTGGTGGACAACATTAGCTGCCTGATGCACTACATCACAATACTCTTTCACTTTGAATATTAATAACCACAGAAAATATGATCAGTCCAGTTCACTGAATATGGGGGTCACTTAGCTACAACTACAAAATAAGTATAATCAAGACGCCGACACCGGCATCCTTATATACCCACTCGCTCCTCATGACGCTTACGTAGGCGACATCATACCGAATCTGGTGGACAACATTAGCTGCCTGATGCACTGCATCACAATACTCTTTCACTTTGAATATTAATAACCACAGAAAATATGATCAGTCCAGTTCACTGAATATGGGGGTCACTTAGCTACAACTACAAAATAAGTATAATCAAGACGCCGACACCGGCATCCTTATATACCCACTCGCTCCTCATGACGCTTACGTAGGCGACATCATACCGAAGAGGTTAAAGGTTCGATGGTGGCCGCAATACTGGCCAGATGGACCTTGTCCTCTCGGGGGAGAGAGGATTCAGATGATAGATATCAGGGGGTCTGGTGTGCAGCAATATATTGTCTTGCAGTTTGTTGATGGAACAGTGAACGATAAGATTATAGATACGTTTCCTGGTGTTGGAGTCTGGTGGTTGTGGAGCAATATATTGTCTCTCAGTTTGTTGATGGAACAGTGAACGATATGATTATAGATATGTTTCCTTATGTTGGAGTCTGGTGGTTGCGGAGAAGAGAAGAGATTATTTGTGTGTGATGTAGGTGTTTGGGTGTTGTTTTGATGCTTCATGGCGTGTGTGGATGTTCTGCTATGTAGAGTAGTGGGTGGGCTGCGTGTGTGGAGGCCACGGCAAGTGTTTGTCTGCTTCTCACGTTAAGGTGATCTTTGACTTTGAGGACTTTTGTTTCATGGTGCAGATAGTCTGTAGGTGTTGTATTTGTGCAGCCTGTAATTGTCTTTACGGCTTTGTTTTGTATAGTCTCTACGGTGTTGTGCTGTTTCTTATTATTATATTAGGGGCCCATGCGGGGCTCGCACAATTTATCACCTAGCGCATACATTGTATACTG
>NC_134805.1:4963219-4975719 GCF_046742065.1 Oratosquilla oratoria
GCATCCTTCTCCCTGTAGCCCCACAGGGGACATTCCTAAAAAAGGTAATGGCATAAGAGGGCCTAGGAGTTTTCCAACCATCACCATAAGGTTTGGGTCTTTTAATGTGCGTGGATGTGGTACAGATGAGAGTAAAAGGGAAGAAATAGGTAGTATGTTTGTGTGAAGAAAGATGGATGTGTTTGCTTTGAGTGAAACTAAGTTGAGAGGTAAGGGTGAGTATGAGTTTGGGAGTGTAATTGGGAGGTGTTCAGGAGTGAAGAGAGGGAGAGGGAGAGGGAGAGAAGGGGTGGCTATAATAGTAAGTGAAGAGATAGGTAAACGTGTAGTGTAGTGGAAGGAGGTTTCCTCAAGTATAATATGGTTGAAGGTGAAACTGGGAAAGGAGATGTGGGTTTTTGTAAGTGCATATGGGCCTGGTAGTGAGAAGAGTGTAGAAGAAAGGAAGGCTTTTTGGATAGATTTAAATGAGTGCATAGAGGGATTAGGGAGAAACGTCAATGTAATAGTACTGGGAGACCTTAATGCTAGGGTAGGGAATGAACCAATTGACGGAGTGGTTGAGAAATGTGGATTTTCAGTAAAGAATCGTAGTGGAGAGTTGATTACAAAGGATTACAAAGGCGGAGCATGCCAACAGGAGACATTTTGGTCCATATCTAGGTCGGATGCGAAAAATATAATAATAGTAATAAATTGATAAATAAAAAAATATAATAATGTAAATAACAAAATACATATATAAATGCATAGGTATAGTTAAATAATAAACAAACAGGTAAATAATAAATAATAAACAATTAACATATAACTAATAATAAATGAAAATCAAACAGACAAATGATGACAAAACAAAAACAAATAATATAAAATAAATCATAATCATTACAGCATCTTCCTTAGGTGTTTATCTAAATGATTCTTAAAGCTTCGAACTGAACTATATTGCACTACCTGTGCAGGAAGTTTATTCCATTCATTAACTACACGGTTGGCAAAGTTGTTTCTACCTACTTCTAAATTGAATCTATCTCCGGACAGTTTCAGACCATTGTTTCTTTTCTGATTCTCATTCAATGTGAAAATCTTGTCACTTTTGATGTTGTCAATTTCCTTTAGAATTTTAAAGACCTGTATCAAGTCACCTCTGAGTCTAAGCTTTTTTAGGGAAAACAGATTCATATGTTTTAGTCGATTTTCGTATGATTTATTTTTGATATTTGGAATCAGCTTTGTGGCTCGCCGTTGTACTTTTTCCAGCCTGTCAATATCTTTAATGAGATTCGGTGACCATACGGAAACAGCATATTCCAAATGTGGACGAACTAACGATTTATATAGCTTGTTAATGAGTGATGGACTTTTGAAATCAAAAGATCGCGCAATCAGTCCTAGAATTTATTTGCTTTCTCATAGATTGATTTGAGATCGTTACTGATAATTACGCCGAGTTCTTTTTCACTATCCACTTTTGTTAACGAATTTTCAAATAACTTTTAATCGTACTTACTGTTGTTTCTATCTATGTGCATTACCTTGCATTTATTTGTGTTAAATTTCATTAGCCATTTTTCAGACCATTGCTGTAATTCATCTAAATCTTCTTGAATATCTAATTGGTGTGATCATTTGCCATTCCGCACAGTTTTGTATCATCAGCAATTTTGGAAACAGTAGATTTTAGTCTATGGTCTATATCATTTATATATACTATGAATAGAAGTGACCCAAGAACGGAACCCTGAGGAACTCCACTTATAACATTTTTCCATCTAGAAGTTTTTCCATTTAAAACAACTCTCTGTTTTCGACCATTCAACCAATTACTAGTCCAACTTAATAGGCTACCACTTATTCCGTGCGAAGCTAATTTAGTAAGTAGTCTTTCGTGTGGGACGGTATCAAAAGATTTTGCAAAGTCTAGTTTCTAGAAAGAGAGTTGATGATAGCAAATACAGTGTTTCGGAAGAAAGTCAAACATAAGTACACATGAGAGACGGTGGTGGATGGAAGAGTGGTAGATAGAGTGTTAGTGGACTATGTAGTGGTAGATAGGACTATAATAGGAAGAGTTAAGGATGTGCATGTGCTAAGGGGAAAGAGTGGGGGAATATCAGACCATTTTATGGTGGAAGGTAAGTTGAGAGTGGAGGATAGATGGAGAAAGAGGAAAAGGACAGGTGCTTAGAATGAACTCTTTAAATGAAAAGGAAAAGGAGAAGGAGTACAAGAAGAAGCCGAGAGAGGAGTGGGAGGGAATGAAGGATGGAGTAGAGCTAGGAGTGGAGGAGGAATGGAGATGGTTCAAGGAGGGAGTCACAAACTGTGCAAAGATGATGTGTGGAACAAGAAGAATGGGAGGAAATAGAAGGAAGGGTAGTGAATGGTGGGTTGAGGAAACAAAGAAGGTTGTAGAAGAGAAGAAGCGAGCTTTCACAGATTGGTTACAAAATAGGACAGGGGAGTCATATGAGAGGTACAAAGAAAAGAGAAGAAAAGTAGAGCACAAGGTAAAGGAGTCAAAGATGAGATCAGATGTGAAATGGGGTAAGAGTATGACAGAAAAATTTGAAAGTAATAAAAAGATGTTTTGGAAATAAATTAAGAGAGGAAGAGGAGGCGAATCAAGTAGAGAAGAAAAGGTAAATGGTGCGGATGGAGAGAAGGCAGTAAGGGGAAGATGGGCATAGTATTTTAGGGAGCTGTTAAATGTGAAGGAGGATAGGGAGGGAAAGATAGCTGCAGTGGGAAGTGCTAAAAAAATGACCGTGATGAGTGAGGAAGAGAAATAAGGAAGGATGAAGTGAAGGCAGTTGTTAAGATGATGAAAGTAGGTAAGGCACCTGGTCTGGATGGATGCCATGCAGAATGTCTGAAGAAAGGAGGTACAGTTATGGTGGAGTGGCTGGTGAGGTTGGTTAATGTTTGCTTGAGAGAGGGTAGAGTGCCGAAGGGCTTGAGGAGTGCCTGTATAGTTCCACTTTACAAGGGAAAAGGGGACAAGTGTGAGTACAGTAGTTTCAGAGGGATTAGCTTGTTAAGTGTAGTTGGGAAGGCTTATGGGAGGATCTTAATTGAGAGGATTAGGAGAGGAACAGATGGAGTAATTGGTGAGGAACAGTATGGATTTAGGACAGGTAGAGGTTGTGTAGTTCATATTTTTGTTGCAAGACAGATATGTGAGAAACCTATGGGCAAAGGTAAGTATGTTTTTTGGAGTTTTATAGATCTGGAAAAAGCTTATGACATTGTAGACAGGAAGGCACTGTGGGAGGTTTTGCGGATATACGGGATAAGGGGAAAGATTCTAGGAGCTGTCAAGAGTTTTTACGAGGGTAGTAGAGCATGTGTCAGGATTAGAAATGGAGAGAGTGAGTGGTTTGAAGTAAAGGTGGGACTTTGTCAGGGATGTGTTATGTCACCCTGGCTGTTCAACTTATACATGAATGGGGTGGTGCGAGAGGTAAATGCAATGGTGGTGGGTCAGGGATTGGAGATGATTAAAGAAAATGGAGAAAAGTGGGAGGTGTACCAGCTGTTGTTTGCGGACGACACTGCACTTGTAGCAGGGTCAGAGGAGAGATTGAGGAAGTTGGTGACAGTTTGGGAGAGTGTGTGAAAGAAGAAAGTTGAAGATAAATGTGGGTAAAAGTAAGGTGGTGAGATGTACAAGGGGTTAAAGTGGCTGCAGACTGGACGTGAGCATTAAGGGTGAAAGACTGGAGAAAGTGGATGGTTTTAGATACTTGGGTGCGAATGTGGCAGGAAAAGGTGGAGTGGAGGTGGAGGTAGAATGTAGATTGAGAGAAGCGAGTAAATGCCTTGGTGTATTAAAAAGTGTAATGAGGAATAGACATTTGGGAATGAATACTAAGAGGAGACTGTATGAAGGAGTGATTGTGCCAACAGCACTGTATGGGGCAGAAACATGGAACATAAGAGAGGAAGAGAGAATGAATTTTAATGTGTTTGAGATGAGGTGTCTGAGAAGTATGATGGGGGTTACTGTGCTGGATAGAGTGGGAAATGAGGAGGTAAGGAGGAGAACAGGGGTGGTAAGGGAGTTGGGAGATAGGGTTGATGAAAGAGTATTAGGATGGTTTGGGCACATGGAAATAATGAGTGAAGAAAGACTAGTAAAAGAGGTATGGAAGGCAGATGTGAAGGGAGTGAACATGAGGGGGCGTCCTAGGATGAGATGGAAGGGTGGAGTGAAGGGGGCTTTGGGGAAGAGGGGAATGTCTGTTGAGGAAGGACGGGAGAGGACAGAAGACAGGGGTTAGTGGAGAATGGTTGTATATGGATGATGCTGTGATGCATGAGGTGGAATGGGTGGGGGGTGAGTTAGTATATGTGAGAAAAAATTGACGCAGCCCAAAGGGATTTCTCCCCGTCTTCTCCTTTTGTGCATGGGGGGACGGAGAAGGGGGATCACCGATTTAATGAAGCGGTCTTGATGTGGATGTACTGTGTTTTGCGACACTGCCTCTGACACAGGGCAGTGGACAAGGTGCAGGGATGACCCGTCATCCAGGGTGGAGGGGGGTGGAGTGTATATAGGGATGGAATGGGTGGGAATGGTTTTATACCTATTTCTTTTTGGCTACCTCCCTTATAAGGGGGAAAAGCCTTGGTATATGTATGTATGTATATATGAGGGTATGTATGTATGTATGTATGTATGTATGTATGTATGTATGTATGTATGTATGTATGTATGTATGTATGTATGAATGTATATATGTATGTATGTATGTATGTATAATTTTTAGAGCAAATTCAACTTCTTCCTTTGTAATATCTGGTACACTACCAACGTCTATACATGAATCTATTGACTCAACTATGGTCTTCAACGAGTAAAGCTCTAGGTAATTTTTCTACTCTCTTTACCATTTTGTCCCTGCATTTATTTATTTCTCCATTTCTATCTTTCAAACATATCATTTACTGTCTTCCCAAAGCATGTCTGCGCTCGGTCCCTTTAATACTTTTACCTTTCCGAATAGCTTCCTCTATTTCATTCATGTTTCTCTTTCTTTTCTCTAATCTCTGCCTTTTGTTGATAAGCTTGTTTAGTTTTACTCTTTCTATTTCGTGTCACTTGCTTTTAATCTGCATGGTCCTTCTTCTTTAAATTAGGTCGTTTGTAGCTTTTGAGTATTTGTTTTCTCTAAAGCTTTTTGGACTTCCTACTTTCTCTGCCGATTCCCTAATGATATTCACTAAATTCAAATTAATACCTTCTACGGTGTCCTCGTTAGTTCTTAGAGCTTCGAATATATTTTTTATTTCTAACTGAAGTTTCTTATTATTATCCTTAACCTTTGCAAGGTTGATTTTCTTTTTTAAATTAATTTATTTCTCTTGGCTCTGAAATTGAATTTAGCTGTGCAACATAAAATTCTATGGTCACTACCTATGTTGACTTTATTTATCACTGTGACATTGCTAACGCTTTTGCTTTCATCTCCTAATATGAAGTCTATTTCGTTTTTGTTTTTTTCTCCATTTGGACTTCTCCCCGTCCATTAACGACCTACACGCTTTTGGAAAAAAGTGTTCATTATCCTCATGTTGTAATTCTCTGCAAAATTGATTAATATCTCGCCTCTGTCATTTCTTTCACCATCTCCAAACTTACCAATGCACGTCTCATCTCCCATCTTCTTCCCCACTTTAGCATTAAAGTCACCTATTACCAACGTGTACTTACTTTTTTATTGATCCTTTACCTAGCTTAAATCATCATAGAATGACTCAATTTCATCGTCTGAAATTTGTGAAGTTGGTCCATAAACCTGAACTATTTTTAGAGTGTAGCTTTTACACAGCCTAATCACAATCCAAGCTACCCTGTCTGACAAACTATTGAATTTGACTACGTTACCAGAAACCTCTCAGTTTATCAAGAGTCCCACTACACTATATCTTTCTTTGTCTTTACCTCTATAGTAGAACAGATAGTGACCATCTTGTAATTGTATCAGCTTTTCTTCCGCTCTTCGGACTTCGCTCAGTCCTACGATGTCCCACTTGATGTTGTCTAGTTCTTCCATTAAACTCTCCAGCCTGTGGTCTTCTGAGAGACTTCTTCCGTTGTAAGTATAGATCTTCATTTTCTTCATGTTGTTTAATGTCCAAGACTTGGATCTGCTTGGACAGTGCTTACTCACATTCAGTGGCACACTGCCCGTAAGCACACCAGGCAATGTGATTGGACCTTTAGGAGACGATGATCTAACAGGAACTCCCGGTTTTCTTTTGGTTGTGCTTTTCATGGTTGCTATGAAGGTGTTTTTGTCAGTAATCTCACCTCCGTGCCAACTGATTTCTGGTGAGATATTTCTCTGGCGTCACCTTATTCATCATATTTGGTGAGGCCCTATATCTATAGGGTGCCCAATGGTCCATGCCGTCATTATGAGAGTACCCCATATATCTATGAGGAATTTCCCTGTTCGCCATCAGGGACGTGTCAATTAGTAGTGGGTCCTGCGACTGAGCGTGTGAGCTGCTCTTTGTCTGATCTTTCTTACAAAAAACTTTTTGATGTGGGTGACCTTGCAGAGCTTTCCTCTCTATCGACATAGCTTTTGTAGTCATTAAGATTCTCAAGCCTATCAACTGTGGCAACACGCCGCCACTTCTGCAGTGTTCCCTTATTGCACATAGCTTTATTGTAAATAAAATTGTTAATCATTGTTATATATCTATTATAGCCAATACAGTATGTTGCAAATATTGCATCACGTACATGGTTGACCATTATTTATTAAATGTATTTATATATAGTTTTATTTGCATACGCTTTACAAAGCGTTAATATATTCATTGTGTATTATGTATGTCACGGCGGACGGGCAAATCAAATACAAGTCCTGAAGAAAATTAAGCGTTCATTAATCCTTCACCTAAGGACAATTCTCTCTATCATGATGAGGTAACCAACCACATCAATTGGTGACCCTTGAAGTTGACCTCGACGCAGCTGCCGCCGCAGCCTGCCTGCCCTGCCCTCTGGAGCGGACTGGAAGCCGCCGCCTGACTGACCTGCCTTGTGGAGTGGACTGCCCGCCGCCGCCTGCCCTGCCTTCTGGAGTGGACTACCTACCACCACCTGCTGCCTGGAGTGGACTGCCAACCGTCGCCTGCTACATGGAGTGGACTACCTACCGCCGCCTGCTGCCTGGAATGGACTACCAACCGCCGCCTGCTGGCTGGAGTGGACTACAGCCCGGCAGTCGCCGTGGACCGCTCTTGCCTCCGCTTGCCGCCCCTGCCGGAGTGGATCGCCGCCAGCCCCAGTCGCCGCCAGCCCCAGTCGCCGCCAGCGCCAGTCGCCGCCGCAGAACCGACGTCTTAACCATCATGGACCAGTCTGTTCCTACCTCAGCGGACGTGGTTCCGTTGCAGGAACCACTCACCGACCCACCCCAGCAACCTGCAACCTTATCTGCCGTCCATGCTTTTCGTGCACCACCTTTCCTTAGTCACGACCCGACTGTGTGGTTCAACATTCTTGAATGTAATTTCAAGTCCTCGCGTATCTCTACTAGTCTCGCCAAATTCAGGAACGCCTGCTCCCTTCTTTCTCCGGACGTCCTTTCTCGTGTATCTGACGCTATTTCTATGGCGTTAACATCCGACACTCCGTACGAAGATTTAAAGGACGCTATCCTTGGCAGATTCTAGTCATCCGTCGCTACACGCCTTCAAGAGTTTCTCTCCAAGGAAGAAATTGGTAACGAGAGACCGTCAGACCTACTACGCCCCATGAAGAATCTCCTGGCACACAAATACGACACGTTTGACAAGACCCTTTTTCTCCAGATGTTCTACCAACGTCTGCCCGCTACTATCCAGCGTAGCCTCTTCACTGTGAAGGACCAGCTTCCCGTAGAGAAACTCGCCACACTCGCCGACGAGCTAATCGCAACTGTTTCCTCGCCCTCCGTCTACCACGTCAAGGCAGACCCCCTTTACGAGCGCCTTGTCGACATGGTGACTCAACTCACCCTTCAAGTTAGTGAGCTCAAGGAACAAGTTCAAGCAGAAGACCGCCGTAATTTTTCACGCAGGCCACGTTCCCGATCCAGACCAAGATCCAATAGCACGGATCGCAACCCAGCGGTATGTTACTACCACACCCAGTTCGGATCCAAGGCACGCAAATGTAACGAGCCTTGCGCCTTCACCCATTCTCCCACTTTAAACCCCAGCGGCGAACGTTAGAGGTGCATAATGTTCGCCCCTCCTCCTCGCAATTCCTCTACATACGAGACCCTCTGACGAGCCACCTATTCCTTATTGACACTGGTGCTGCAGTAAGCATACTTCCTGCTACAGCCAGTTCAAGGACGTTACCACCACTCACTTCCCTCTACGCAGCCAACGACACGAAGATCGACGTCTTCCGGAAATCTACCGTAACCCTCTCCCTCAACCTCCGCCGAGCTTTCGAGTGGACGTTCTATATCGCCGACGTCTCTCAGCCAATCCTCGGAGCCGATTTCCTCAACCACTACGGTCTTCTCGTGGAGATACAGCGCCGTCGCCTCTACGATGTCTCAACGCGCCTCTCGTCCTACGGCCACACTCGACCTGGCGTTAGCACCAGCATCTCTGTTACCAGTCAAGACACCCCTTTTGCTTCCCTACTGTAACAGTTTCCCACCCTCACTCAGCCACATCCATGCACGCCGCCGATACGTCACCACGTCGAGCATCGCATCGTCACTTCTGGCCGCCCAACCCACACCAAGCCACGACGTCTCACACCCGAACGACAACGCATCGTCAAGTCAGAGTTCGAGTCCCTCATGCGCCAAGGGATAATTTGGCCCAGCAACAGCAACTGGTCTTCAACGCTTCACGTCGTACCTAAGAAGAGCGGTAATTTGCGACCGTGCGGTGACTACCGTGCACTGAACTCCCAAACTGTCTTCGATCGTTACCCCATCCCGAACATCCAAGAATTTGGCTCCCAGCTCTTCGGCTGTACCATCTTTTCCACGGTGGATCTTGTTGAAACTTTCCATCAGATCCCTGTCCACCCCGATGACATCCCGAAGACGGCCATTACCACCCCGTTTGGCCTCTATGAGTACGTCCGGATGCCCTTCGGCCTGAAGAATGCAGCACAGACATTCCAGCGCTTCATTGACGAAGTTCTACGTGATTTACCCTTCTGTATCACCTACATAGACGACCTCCTCATCGCCAGCCCTGATGAAGCCACCCACCGCCGTCACCTCGAAGAAGTCCTCACCCGTCTACGAGACTATGGAATCCAAATCAACGCCGCCATGTCGAAGTTTGGATTGACATCCGTAGACTTCTTAGGGCACACTGTCTCCTCCAATGGTATTTCGCCTCTGAGTACCAAGTGTGATGCCATTCACCAGTCCCCGAAGCCATCCACACAGAGACATCTCAAGCAGTTCTTAGGTATGATTAATTTTTGCAATCGCTTCATCCCTAAGTATTCCCTCATGTTGCAACCTTTGTATTCCCTCATTAGGCCTTACAAGCGTGGTCAGTCCGTCAAGCTCGATTGGTGTCCTGAAGCCGACGAAGCTTTCGCTTCTGCGAAGACTGCGCTAAACACTGTCGCCACCCTCAGTTTCCCTGCCCCGGAGGCCCTCACATTCATCGCCACTGACGCCTCCAACGACGGAATCTGCGCCGTCTTGCAGCAATACGTCGACATTCCTTGAAGCCGCTCGCCTTCTTCTCCAAGAAACTGAGCAACGCTGAGAAGAACTACAGCGCATTCGACAGGGAGTTGCTTGCTGTCTACAGAGCTGTCCAACGATTCAGGTATTTCCTTGAAGGTCGACAGTTCATCATCTTCACAGACCATGAACCCCTCACCACCACCTTCCACGCTAACAAAGCCAGCTATACCTCTACTCAGCTCCGCCACTTACAGTATATTTCCCAGTTCTCCACAGTCATTCGTTACGTCCAAGGTACTGACAACGCACCCGCTGACGCCCTCTCCAGAAACATTCACGCAGTCTCAACGCAGTCTCCTGTCATCGACTACGCCGCCATTGCAGCAGCACAGGCCAACTGCGACGACTTGCAGTGTCTGTTGAACAACCCTTCCCTCAAGATGGAAAAGATTCAAGTACCTGGCACAGACATCCGTCTGTATGCTGACGTCTCCACCGGCAACCTTCGCCCCTTCCTACCTCCGTCATTCCGCCATCAACTCTTCCGCCACCTTCATGACCTTGCACACCCTGGCATCCGTGCATCTCAATGGATGTTGACATCAAAGTTCATCTGGCCAAGTATCAACAAGGACGTCAGGCACTGGGCCCGCACCTGCCTCCAGTGCCAGGCTTCGAAGGTAACGCGACATACGTTTTCCCCACTAACTTCTTTTCCGCTTGTCTCTACCAGGTTCAGCCACATCCACGTCGATATCGTCGGCCCCCTCCCATACTCCAACGGCTTCAAGTATGTGTTTACCTGTGTCGACCGCTTCACTCGTTGGTCAGAGGTGATTCCCCTTCCTGACATCAACACCGGCACCGTTGCACGAGCGTTCGTCGACAACTGGGTTGCTCGCTTCGGTATCCCGACCAACCTCACCTCAGACAGAGGCAGCCAGTTTGAGTCGACCCTCTGGAACAAGGTAATGTCCCTCCTTGGTATCCGCCGTTACCGTGCTGTCAGTTACCATCCCCAGGCCAACGGCATGGTAGAGCGCTTTCATCGCCAGCTCAAGGCCGCCCTCTACGCCCATGCCCTTAACAACGAGCTCTAGTCAGTGGCGCTGTCCCTTGTGCTCCTTGGCATCAGGACCCCTCTCAAGGTTGACATTGGCCACTCTCCTGCTGAACTCGTTTTCGGCACCACCCTCAGGCTTCCTGGAGAGTTCGTCGCTGATGTGCCTCACTCCAACTCCTGTACTCCACACGACTTCACCCTCCAGCTGAAGGACCATGGCCAACCTCCACCCCTTCCCGCCACGCCACGCTAAGTCGCCTAGAACCTTCGTGAGCCAGGACCTTCTCCAGTGCACCCACGTCTTCGTCAGGACGGACGCCGTAAGAAAAGCCCTCCAACCTCTGTATGAAGGCCCCTTCGAAGTGTTGCGCCGCACCAGGAAGACCATGACAATACGGCGCAACGGAAAGCGTGACCACATATCCATCGATCGGGTTAAACCGACCTACCTTTTTGACCCCACGGACACTCCCGTCAACAGCACTCCCATTTCTACTCCTTCCAAGCAGCCCCGGACCTCCAAGACCGTCTCGTTTCACATGTCACTCGGGGGGGGGGAGTAATGTGGCAACACGCCGTCACTTCTGCAGTGTACCCTTATTGCAAATAGCTTTATTGTAAACAAAATTGTTAATCATTGTGAAATCATTGGTATATATCTTTTACAATCAATACAGTATGTTGTAAATATTGCATCACGTACATGGTTGACCATTATTTTGTTAAATGTATTTGTATATAGTTTTATTTGCATACGCTTTACAAAGCGTTAATATATTCATAGTGTATTATGTATGTCATGGCGGACGGGTGAATCAAATACAAGTCCTGAAGAGAATTAAGCGTTCATTAATCCTTCACCTAAGGACAATTCTCTCAATCTGATGTGATAACCAACCACATCACCACCAAGTCAAGGTGTCAACTCTCGGATAGGATATATATATATATATATATATATATATATATATATATATATATATACCAAAGGTTTTTCTCCCTACACGGGGGGTAGCCAAAAAGAAAAAGGCATAGAAACCACTCCCACCCATTCCATTTCCTATATATTCCGCTCCCCTCCACCCTCCTCCCTCCCTCTCATCTTGGCACATCCTGGATGATGGGTCATCCCTGCATCCTGTCCACTGCCCTGGGTCAGAAGCAGTGTCGCAAGACACAGCACATCCACAGCAAGGCCGCTTCATAAATTCGGCGACCCTCCCTCTCCGTCCCCCCATGCAGAAAAGGAGAAGACGGGAGAAATCCCTTCGGGCTGCGTCATTTTTTTTTTTCTCATACATACTTCCTCACCCCTATCCCCCACCCACTCCCCCTCATGCATCACAGCATCATCTATAGACAACCCCTCTTCGTTCACCCCTATCTTCTGTCCTCTCCCTTCCTTCAACAGACATTCTCTTTTGTAATGTCCCTTTCACCCCATCCATCCATCTCATCCTAGGACGCTCCCTCACATTCACTCCTTCTACCTCTGCCTTTCACACTTCTTTTACTAATCTTTCTTCACCCCTTCTTTCCATGTGTCCAAACCATCCTAATACTCTTTCATCAACCCTATCTCCCAACTCCCTTTCCACCCCTGTTCTCCTCCTCACCTCCTCATTTCTCACTCTATCCAGCCTAGTAACCCCCATCATACTTCTCAGACATTTCATCTCAAACACATTCAAACTCATTCTCTCTTCCTCTCTCATGTTACATGTTTCTGCCCCGTACAATGTTGTTGGCACAATCAC
>NC_134805.1:4980719-4995719 GCF_046742065.1 Oratosquilla oratoria
GGCGTCGTTGTGTAGTATTGTTGTTTGTGAAGAAAGTGATAGTGTAACTAGTTTCGGTATGTTGCAATCTTTCTGGAATGTTTTCTGTGTATTTCTGTATTTTTCCCAGTTTCTTGTATCGTTGTATGTTTTTATTTTGTTTCTGTGTAAGGTCTATAATTGTCTATTGAACCAGGACGGTGACCGGTTTTACGTAAGAATTTTCTTTATGTGTTTATCCATAGTGTTTTGTATTACGTCTTTTAGTCTGGTCCAATTAGTTTCCACTGAAATGGCCGTCGGGTTGCTGTCCAGAAAAAAGTCTTTGAAGTCTGCTCAGTCTCGGGATATGGCATTCATATCGGTTTTGTTGTATAAGTGAATGTTCCTGTGTACTTTTTTCTGCTTGGTTGGTTTAATGTTTGTATCAGTGAGTGAAATGTAGTCTAAGGTATTGGATGTGACTCCGTGTCTTATGTTAGGGTTTTTCATGATATTAGTCTCTGTGTGTTGGTTCATGCACTGTTTGTGAGAGTGAGCGTGTGTTTATGATGTCTACAAAAATTTCATGTATAAGTCTTTCGTCCGGTTTGTGGTGATACAATGTTGCCTTCACGGGTGGGGTTGTTAATGTTAGCGTACGCTGTCTATACTCGCTGCATCGAAAACTGACCGTTAAGGCGGAGCACAGGGATTCCCCCTGTGTTGCCACATATTATTATTTTATAATTTTATTTTATTTTAAATTTTATTTTATAATTTTATAATGTTGCCACATATAATTATATTAAAAAAAAATTTCACACACCACCAATGAGGTAAAAATCAAAGCAATGTTATCTATACAAAGGTTTCGTTTCCTCCATTCGTGGACATGGCATATGAGCGGGAGAGAGCGACGTTGCCACTCCATCCCTTCTCTGGCCACGCCCCCACACTGCATTCAGAAAGCATTGCATCCACACGCACGTTCTCCCCATGGATAAATACATTATATATGTATATATATATATATATATATATATATATATATATATATTTATATATATACATATATACATATATATATATTTATATATATATGTATATATATATATATATATATATAGAGAGAGAGAGAGAGAGAGAGAGAGAGAAAGAGAGAGAGAAGAGAGAGAGAGAGAGAGAGAGAGAGAGAGAGAGAGAGAGAGAGAGAGAGAGAGAGAGAGAGAGAGAGAGAGAGAGAGAGAGAGGGCGGGTGGGTGGGCGAGCCGTGCGGGCCGTATTATCTGTGGAGATGTGGCAACACCGGAAAATTCCCTAACCCCGCCTTAGCGGCCACTTCTCGTTGCGTCTACTATAGTTATGTCGGGGAGATAGAAGTAACCAGCTAAACAGATGTTTTTGGAGGGATCGATTTTGTTTAATAAATCACCTAGGGGCTGCAGGTAGTCAATATTCGAGGTGGGGGACGGTAAAACGATCCAACGTATAAAGTTCTGCAGCCATGTACCTTTACCTTCGTCCAAACCAGTTCCGAGTCCGAGTCAAGTTCGTTTGTTGGTGTAGCTATAAGTGTAACCATTACCAACCACACCAACCACGAACGTGTTCTATTGTATGCATGTATTGGTTAGAAATTAAACTACATGTAGAATTAGATTAATGCGTAGTTTCTGTGTACGTGTGTGTGTGCGTGCGTGCTTTAGCGTGAGTTCCAGAGTTCTAGAAGTCGTTGTACCTGTTAATTAATTGTCATATAAATTGTAATGCGAAAGTTGAGTGAATGGGATATAGATCTTTATTACTATCAAATTTGAAGTTGTCATGTAACTGAAAGTGTGTAAATGTAAAATTCTGTATGCAAATGAATAATTAAAATAATTAGATAAATAAAAGTTAGCAACTGTTCTGTGGATCGAATCGGTGCTTGTCACGCAGCACGCCAGATTTTGTGTGAGCTCGTCCTGTACGCATCAGTGCATTTTTTTTCCGTGACTGTGGTGAAGAGTGGAAAGACGAAGTGTACCTTACTCGTACAATATATTAACTTTTTGACGTGCAGCGTTTTACTTCACCTTATTGTTAACCGAAAACAATAAATGGTGGCGCGGTGTCGAAAGTTAAGTGCTCCCCCGACCGGCCTAACCACAGCGTCTACGCCATTAGTGCATCGGCAGTGTACAAGTCTCTCTCTGCATTGTTTACAACAGAGTGAAGATCTGTGTGACCCTTTTCCAGTCTGCGCTCCTTGTGTGATCCCATATTGCATTTTCAAGCAATTCTCTGCCCTGCAAGCGGCCTTCCACCATACACAAGCGCCAGTGCTATAAGGTCACCTCACCACGCTACCTCCAACCACGTTCGTCGCTACCCAAGCCATCGTTCGCATTTCCCGTCTTTCACTCTCTCCGTCACCCTTCAGCTCGCACCCCCCTACCCAGCTGTCAATCATTCTACGAGTCAGCTCACCAACTACCTTACAGCATACGCGTGACTCCAATTCCCGCAAACGCGTACTTCCAGCATCATCTTCTTCCTCAAGTGGATTACGCAGTTCCAGTCTCTGCTCCACTTCTCCACTTCCAAAGTGGAATCCGGAAACCACGACCGTTTGGAAGTCTCCGCTCCAGCTTCAACCACTTCCACGGACGTCCTGGACTGTGCTTTACCCAAACCAGGTCACCAGCCCCAGCTCACGGCCTAGCTCCATGCGTGACGTCACCGTCCGCGCAAGGCACCACTCCACCTCCATCCGCTCTCCGTTCCTCACAGCGAGACCCAACGGACTCGCCTCCACTGCGACACCAACCACCTCCGCCGTCTTTGCTGAGCGCTCTACCCTCCACATCACCCACCCGACGTCGTCTCCGTTACACGACGATTCCAGTCGGTTTACTGAGCCCCTCCTCCATAAGTGCCATTCTTGAACTTAAGTTTCTAAAGCAGTTCTTTATACTCGTAAAATCAGTGTTGTGTTATAACTTAGCATTGCCATACAAACAATAGTGTTACTTTTTGTTTTCTTTATGTCATTACCATTATTACTTGTATTATTTGGTGTATGTATATATTAATGTTAAATACCTTCATAATTCCTTATAACTCCAATAGATTTCTGTGTACCCTTACTAAAATCTTCCACTGTTTGCAGCAAGTTCCACTGCTCTTCCATTTCACCTGTGTGTTTCTCCATCCCTCTGTGTCTTCTCTCTACATCTCAAGACGTCTTCTTCTAGTATTTCTAAGGTAAGTGGAAAACCATTTTGGCAGTCAGTACATCCTTTATGACAGACCTTCCTTGTAATATTTTTCGTAGCCCCTCCCTCCAGAGTCTACCTTCATCCACAGACTCAACACCTTCACCTCATCCCTCCCCAAAATTCTCATCGCTACTCAGTGTGTCACTAAACGACCTTCCACCCCTACCTTTTTCTCCGTTCTCATCCCCAAGTTTAAGCCCTACCAACATGGCTTCTTCCTCAACCCAACAACCCCGTCAACTCATGACTATTGTACACGACACGGTAGACGTACCCAAATTCACAGGTTCCAATATTCCCTTCCATTCATTCCTTAACAATGTCGAAGCAGCTATTAATCGTAGAAATTGCACTACTGATGATGAAAAACTCAGTGTCCTACGCAGCTTTGTTGATCAGAACTCCGTAGCTGGAGACATCCTGCAAACAGATGCATTTCAAGAATGCAACACATATTCTACTTTTGTTGACTTAATTAAGACTCAATTTGGCCAACACACTACCCTTGGTGTTCTCACTCCCCTATATGACCTTGCCTTACAAATAAACTCTCCTCCTTATGTCAGAAAAGAAAAGGCTGCAAGACTTGCTTCAGACATAAAGGCTCGTCTAAAATCCACTCTAGCATCTTCCAACTGGGTTGATGCCGATGGAAAAATCTCCCTTAACCAGGTTGCATCCCTCTTTGCGTACTTTCGCTTTCTTTCTCTTCTCCATCCAGACACCTTAAACAAAACCAAATCCATACAGTTCACTCCAAATATGACCATCTCAACTTTGTCTCATCAGATCCAAGAGTCACCAAAGACACTGACAGACATTGATGCCCAGCCAGCCCCAATCCCCAAACCTACCTTAGCAGTTGCACATGTGTCCCGATCTGCCTCTCGGCAAAGATCCACCTTCCGTCCCAGATCCATTTCTCGACCTAGACAAAGATCCTTCTCACGTTCAACGGTTATTTGTTACTATTGCAAAACCCCAGGCCACTATGCTAACAGATGTGCTATTCGTCTCTCCACTCCTCCCGATAAAGATTGCCCTGTCCACGGTAAATGCTTCCATACGGCTGCAGAATGTCGTGTTTTGAACTCCAACCCCTCTCAACAGACTTTCTCTTCCCGTCGAAGTTCCCCTTCTTCTTCTCCTATATGACTATCTCCCTCTCCTTCTCTCAGCACAACCCCTCCTAACATGCCTATCCCATCCCCACCACCCACCCTTCCCATTTGTACTCTCTCTAACTCTAACACATGGTCCAATGCTATTTCCATTCCTGCTATGGTTCATACCTTTCCTATATCTCTCTTCATAGATACTGGTTCTCCTGTAAATATCATAACTTCTTCCACCTTCCACAAACTCCGCCTATCCTATAAGCATGTTACAATCTTGGAACCTTCTGATCTCCAACTTACTAACGTAGATGGTGTTCCATTTCCAGTTTTAGGTAAGATCCATCTTCCAATAGTTCTTCATCCTAACAGTCACGAGATTCATATCCCTCTATATGTGGCTGATGTACAGTTTCCTGCAGATGTCCTTCTGGGACTAGCCACTATGCAGCAATATGGAATTAGCGTCTTTCCCCAACGCCATGGCATTGCTTACGGTCGTCATTTTATACCAGCCCTACCCTTGGCGACTACTTCTCACCCACCTTCTGCAAATCCCCCCTCCCACAGCATGCCAACTGTGTCAGTGCTCACTATTGTTGCTCCTCCTACCCCCTCTACCCAGATTCAGATAACTCAAACTGAGAATACTTCCTCCCCTTCTCCTCTAGCTCCCACGTCCCAGGATACTGTACAATCATCATCTGCACTTTCTCTTCAGAATTCACTTCCTCCTTCTAGTGAACAGACCTTGCACAAAGTTCCCACCCGTACAAAGCGTTTGCGTTCTTCTCGCATGCCTAAATCAAGGAAAAGGAATACCAAATGTTCTCCCCCTTCTACAGAATTCTCTCCAACAGAAAGCCAGATTTCTCCTTCCTTGGATGATTTAGTAATTACCTCCTCCCCTGTCTCTGATGTGCTTTCCACAATGTGTCGCACTACTCATGCAGTGTTAACAAGACCTGTGACTCTTCCACCACATGAGTATTTCAAAGTGCAGCTTCGCATTTTCCAAGCTCCGGAATGTGATGTTCTCTGTATGCCAGAATCCACACGTGTCAAAGGCATATCACTAATTTCAGCCTTATGCACTACCTCCAAGAAAGGTCATACGTCTTTTCTTGTTGCCAATGATACTCATGCTCCCCTCCACCTCAAACTTGGTACTAACTTATGTGATTTTCTTGTGTATCCTTCAAGAGTAAAAGTCATTGATGACCAAAATTCTTCCTTGCCAGTTTGTACCATTAACTCCGATGTGCATCAGGCACAGGTTCCTATTGACGCATCTCATTTCAAAACCCTTGACTTCCCCGATGCTCAACAGGAATTAACTTCTTTATGCAATGCCTTTCGCCATGCCATTGCCTTGCCAGGTGAATCCCTAGGTTCTACAGACCTCATTCACCACCACATCCCCCTTCGTGATGGCTCTAAACCTTGCTATATTCCGGCTTATAGACTCCCGCACAGTAAGCGCAAGATTGTGGACAAGCTCATTGCAGACATGCTTGCCCAGGATATCATTGAACCTTCTATTTCTGAGTGGAATTTTCCCCTATTTGTTGTTCCCAAACCAGATGGTACATTTCGACCTGTTGTTGATTTTAGAGAGCTTAACAAAATCACTGTCCCCGAAAGAACGCCCATTCCCGTTCTCCAGGAAATCCTACATTCTGTTGGTCAGAATAATACTGTCTTTTCAACTTTAGACCTAATGTCAGGATATTTTCAAATTCCTCTTGCTCCGGAAAGCAAACCTCTAACAGCTTTCTCTACCCCTTCTGGTCATTTCCAATTCAAACGTTTGGCTATGGGTCTCACTTCTGCTCCCTCTGTCTTCACACGACTTATGCATACCGTACTTCATGGCTTAATTGGTGAAAATGTCTTCATGTATTTGGATGACATCATAATAGCTTCCAAATCTGTACCCGACCACATTCACACCCTTCAACAAGTCTTTTCTCGTCTTGCAGATGCCAACCTTAAACTTAAACTCAGCAAATGCTCCTTTCTTAAGAAAGAAATTCGTTTTCTTGGACATGTACTAACTTCTGATGGCATTCTTACGGTTCCTGATAAAGTCAAAGCTGTTGCTGACTTCCCTCGTCCAACGGACCTTGAGCACCTTCGCTCCTTCCTTGGTCTTTCAGGATATTACCGTAGGTACATCCGCAATTATTCAAAAATTGCAGCCCCTCTTACTTCCCTACTAAAGAAAGATGTACCCTTCCACTGGTCGTCTGCCCAGGAACAAGCCTTTGCAGACTTGAAGAATGCCCTTACCACTGCTCCTGTCTTAGCCTTTCCTAACTATGACTTACCCTTTATTCTCTACACCGATGCCTCATTCCAAGGTCTTGGTGCTGTCCTCATGCAAGAACAAGACACACACCTTCGCCCTATTGCCTTTACCAGCAGACTCCTTAACAAAGCTGAACGGAACTATTCTCTCACAGAAATTGAAGCTCTTGCTGTAATATATGCACTTAGACATTTTAAGGAAATCATTCTAGGCTATCCTGTCACAGTCCATACAGACCACCAGGCACTTCTTCAACTTTTCAGAGGCAAGAACTTGTCCGGGAAACTTGCTCGCTGGTTCTTGACTATTCAAGAATTCAGTCCCACCTTCTCATTTGTGCGCGGATCAGCAAACCATGTTGCAGACGCACTTTCTAGAAATGTTGCTGCTATCAATACCCTCCCTCAGCCAGTCACTCTTACTCATGCGCGTATACAAGCAGCTCAGAGATCCGACCCAATGTGGAAACGTGTGATATTCTTTCTCGAGTCAGGAGATACATCTGATCTTACAGACTTACCTACCTCCTTGGAACACTTCAGACTTGTCAATGACGTTCTTTATCACGAAACCACACTTTCCAACAAGCATGAACCAAACAGACTTGTACAACAACTCGTAGTTCCTTCTGACTTAGTACCTGAAGTTCTGTTCCTTTTACATGATTCTCCACTTGCTGCACATCCAGGAAAAGACAAATGCGTTACACAGGCCAGACTTCAGTACTTTTGGCTTACGATGAGAAAGGATATCCATAACCACATTGACGCCTGTCATTCATGTGCTAGCCATAAAGGTCATATTCAAAGTAAAGTTCCAATATTGACATACCCAATCCCTAGCAAACCCTTTGATATGGTTGCAATTGACCTTCTCAAATTACCACTCACTTCTAGTGGAAACCAGTACCTGTTTGTGTGTATGGATCATTTTTCCAGATTTTGCATACTTGCACCTATCCCAGACAAGACTGCGACAACAATTGCAAAGACATTCATTGACAAAGTTATTTGCCCCTTCACTACTCCCAAAGTTCTTCTCTCTGACAATGGCACGGAATTCAACAATGAGATTCTTTCCAATATTTGCAAGTCCTTTCAAATCACAAAATGTAATATTGTTGCATACCACCCCAGTTCAAATGGCCTTGTTGAACGGCAAAACAGAAAGATTCTCAATGTTCTCCGACACCTCGCTTCTGATCTCCATCTCTCCTGGGATTACCATGTCCCTATGATTCAGTCTTGCCTTAACAGTGCCATCAATAGGTCCATATCAGAGTCGCCTCACTTTGTCATCTTTGGTTCCGACAAGCGACTCCCATATGACCTTCTTGCTTCAGAAATAGGTCCCATTTACAACCTTGATGATTTTGTAAAGGTTTCACTTTCAAATTTCAGCTCTCTCTTCAAGAGAATTACTCAGTCTCTTTCTCTCGCTAAAGACGAGATGGCCCGTCTTCACAATAAAAATGCTAGAGAATCTAACATTACAATAGGTGACATTGTATATGCCCAGAACCATTCTCCATCTTCCAAGCTTTCACCAAAATTCCTTGGTCCTTTCCGTGTCCTCGCACTAGAACCTACAAACAAAGTCAAACTAAAACACTTGCGTTCAGACACAGAATCCATCATGCACCTGGACACCCTTAAGCTTTTCTCTCGAGGTGTAGACTGTGACAATGACACTCCGACTCCCACAGAACCCCTTCCTCCCTCCCCTCCCATTTCAACATCCCCTGTCTCCCACCCATATAATCTTCGCAACCGTCATACTTCTTGAACCTTCAATCCCTATAGCTGCCAAAAATGTTCTCCACTACCTTCCTTTATTAAATTAATGTTCCATGTACGTTCTCCATGTATATATATATAATGTTCATATGCCAGCATGTACTAATTGCATTTATATCTTTTGTACGTTACATTGTAAGTCGCTGGGGCCAGCTCCTTTCACGTGGCCGAGCGTTTATTGTATGCATGTATTGGTTAGAAATTAAACTACATGTAGAATTAGATTAATGCGTAGTTTCTGTGTACGTGTGTGCGTGCGTGCGTGCTTTAGCGTGAGTTCCAGAGTTCTAGAAGTCGTTGTACCTGTTAATTAATTGTCATATAAATTGTAATGCGAAAGTTGAGTGAATGGGATATAGATCTTTATTACTATCAAATTTGAAGTTGTCATGTAACTGAAAGTGTGTAAATGTAAAATTCTGTATGCAAATGAATAATTAAAATAATTAGATAAATAAAAGTTAGCAACTGTTCTGTGGATCGAATCGGTGCTTGTCACGCAGCACGCCAGATTTTGTGTGAGCTCGTCCTGTACGCATCAGTGCATTTTTTTTCCGTGACTGTGGTGAAGAGTGGAAAGACGAAGTGTACCTTACTCGTACAATATATTAACTTTTTGACGTGCAGCGTTTTACTTCACCTTATTGTTAACCGAAAACAATAGTTCCACAGACATGCGACATGGCACTCTTCTTGAGCAAGACTCCCCTCTTGGTGACTTTGCTCTCCCTTGAACAAATCATCTTACCACAGCGCCTAACTCAGCACTAAGACAACAAGATATCGCTACACGAATATGCCTAATATCACCAGAGAAACCCATTGAACATCCTTTATCATACCTACCCATATTATATTACCCATAAGCTAACATATGCATACCATGTCTAACCATACCCACCAACCATATGACTAACCCTCATAAAAAAAACTAACACCAATGCCTACAAACACGTGTCAATACGGCAACCTACTAACCCCTTTATCAGTGCACACCTATGTCGCCCAGAAACCAGAGCTGGTTAGGTCAAGAGCCTGCCAGAGGCCAGAGCTGGTTAGGTCAAGAGCCTACCAGAGGCCAGAGCTGGTTAGATCAAGAGCCTGGCAGGGGCCAGAGCTGGCCAGGTCAAGTGCCTGCTGGACGTAGGTGTGCCCGAGGTCAAAGCCCGGCACTTACCGTATTTTGCCCACAAGGCCCTTATATAACCTGTTATATTTGAACCCAGATCACTTGTTAATAAATAGAAGAAACTCCGGTTGGAGTTTATCTCGCCCGCACTAAGTCCACCAAATGTAATCTCAACCATTACCGGTTACACTGCCGGCAGCGTTGCTCCCACGCCCTGAATAGAAACGCCGTCCTCAACCACGCAACCAAGGTTACACACAACCAAAGGTTACACTGCTATCATCCTAAGCTCCATGGAGACACGCCTACCTTAATCCAGAAACACTGGTTACATTCGAGCTTACCACAGAAGGCCGAACAAAATCTTCAGTTACTCAAGCTACGTCTACCATTCAGAAAGACAAGACCACTGTCCGCGAAGGAGACACCATCTGTCTTCGACTTTTCATGTCTTCAATCAAGCTTCCAGAATCGAGGAATCAAGCCAATAGATTTCATTCAGCTCCAAACAACATATACGCCTACCATTTAGAAGGACAAGACCACTGTCCACAAGAAGACACAGCTGCCTTCGACTTCTCATCAAGCCCCCAGAATCGAGGAATCAAGCCACAGGATTCCCTTCAGCTCCACATCAAAACTTCAAACAAACCCATTGCTTCGTCACCAATCCACCAACCGCTCCCTTCGAGATGACATTCTGACTTCTAAGATAGCAGCTGTGACCTGCAGTTGCACCCCTCTTAGAATTTGTGGTGAAATTGTAAGGCATTCGATTCTAAACCACCTGGTGGCAGTGGGCTACCAATCGGACGACAGGTGTCTTCAGAGAGACCGTTGTCAGAATAGGAGAAAACACCTGTCAACTCAACGCATCACCATATCAAGACTCCAATCCAGTATTTGCACACAACCCACTCGGTAAGCAATACTACTGACCTCTCTATTCCTTCAAACAGAGACCAGACAACTCCAATCAACTGTAGAGACCCAACGTATCGACTAGAAGGCCGACCCTGTATCCCAAACGACTTCAGTCAAGACGCAGTAGACCCAGGCCAAATGAGATTCATCTAAGAGACATCTCTACTTCCGCCGCCCCAACTAAATTCACCATTCACCGTGAGTATACTTCTACAACAGAAGTCAGACGACTCCAATCAACTGTAGAGAACCAGCGCACCGACTTGAAGGCCGACCCAGTATCACGACTTCAGTCAAGACGCAGTGGACCCAGGCCAATGAGACCCGTGTAAGAGACAATCTCATCCACCACCCGGAAGTACCGTCACCAATCACCATGAGTATAAACAATAAACTCCCACCCACCTCCACCCCCCTTCATGAACAGGGAATTCGCAGCAGTTAGGCCCGGACCCGCCTAACATACCTGCTCTTCGCAATGGGTCAGCGTCCTCGCTTACCCACCCCCACTGTCGACTCAACTCCACCCACCTCAACCTAGTAACCACACCCTCCAACTACCACCACCCTTGGCCCGAGTGCCCACCGAGATTTGCAGCACAAGCAATATTCAACACCAGTTAGGAATCAACACCTTCAGCCTACGCCAGTCTCCAACTACCCACGGTGCCAACCAGTTCTACCTAGACTTCAGCGCAGGCATACCATAAGTACCCAATTTTTTTAAATACATTTTTAGTATATCGCAAACGGACCCATAGGTGCATACAAATAACCCATATATTGTATCAAAGAATTCTCTAAAACAACATTCATATAGAGGTAAAATAGGTAATATTCTCTGATACACATAGAACTATCAGAAATAACTACGAATTACAGTAATAGAATATCAGAAGACCACGATAGATAGAACTCAATAACTAAATAATAAAACATCTCCCAGTGCAAATTTGACAATAGAAATACAAGATATTTTTTCAATTTCAACGTAGAGTAACTCACACTAACAAAATGCCCCAACCACAGCTCCCACCGCGAAGAAATCTCACAAGCAGTCACCCGAAACCAAGTAAATTAGGACAGACAAAAGCACAACGACAAATCCCACGATGAACATAACTAACAGATAAGCTATACCATTACACTAATTATTCCTCCTTCGGACGCAGGACGTCATGCGATTTAATAGAACCCCTGACCCACTACCCTTGCATTCACTTCTCGCATCACCCCATCCATATATAGATTGAACAGCCAGGGCGACATAACACATCCCTGACGAAGTCCCATCTTTACCTCAAACCATTCACTCTTTCCATTTCTAATTCTAACACAAGTTCTACTACTCTCGTAAAAACTCTTGACTGCTCTTAACAGCTTTCCTCCTATCCCATATATCTGCAGTACCTCCCACAGAGCCTTCTTCTCTACCCTATTGTAAGTCTTTTCCAGATCCATAAAAATAAAAAAAACATCCTTACCTTTTCCTATAGCTTTCTCACATATCTGTCTTACCACAAAAATCTGATCTACACAACCCCTACCTGTCCTAAAACCACACTGTTCTTCACCAATTGCTCCCTCTGTTCCTCTCCTAATCCTCTCAACCAAGACCCTCCCATAAGCCTTCCCAATTACACTCAACAAGCTGATCCCTCTGAAACTACTACACTCACACTTGTCCCCCTTTCCATTGTGAAGCGGAACTATACAGGCACTCCTCCAGTCCTACGGCACTCTACCCTCTCTCCAAGAAGCATTAAATAACCTCACCAGCCACTCCACCATAACTGTGCCTCCTTTCTTCAGACATTCTGCACGGCATCTATCCAACTCAGGTACCTTGCCTGCTCTCATCATCTTAACAGTTGCTTTCACTTCATCTTTCCCTATTTCTCCTCCATTTTCCTCACTCATCACTCTCATTTTCTTAGTGCTTCCCACTGCAACTACCTTTCCCTCCCTATCCTCTTTCACATTTAGCAATTCCCTAAAATACTCTGCCCACCTTCCTCTCACTACCTTCTCTTTAATGCTAGAGCTAAATTAAGCCAAAATGTGTAGCAATGGCCTACATCATCTTATGCTGTGCCAGAGTATAGTCTTACGATCACGAACACATTGTTCCAAATGAAAATCAAATACAAGACCTCATGAAAACACCCCGATCAGGTCACTGGCACATTCTTGACTATGCTATTGTCCTTCAAGAGAATGTAAAGAAAATACTGATCACTAAAGTCATGAGAAGTGCAGAATGCAACACAGACCATAAGTTCTTGGCCTCTCCAAAATACGACATCTGTACTGGTTTGAGGAAAATTCACCAAGTATCCATGACCTGCTAAAACCCAAACACTTAACCCATGACGCATTGTTATCAAATCCTGTCACAATCAGTGAGAAATTGGCCAACGAACGTCAGGTCTGTCACACAAAAAGCACCACACTACATGGAAAACTAGTCAGTAAGAAAGACACAAGAAATTCAGGTTTGTCCTAATGCCAATAACATCCATGGATTCTATGAAGTACTAAAGTCTGTTTATGCCCTCCCCCAAACAAAAAAGTCAAATCGGTACGATCTTCAGACGGTACTTCGATCTGCAAAGACACTCAGGAGATCATAGAGTGATTAGCTGAATACTGCAGCACGGTTTTGAACCATGAGCATATGGTAATGCGTACAAAATCAGGAAATATTACACCTCTACTAATGCTACATATCCTGGACACTCTCGTAAAAGGTGGAGAATACAATACAAGGGCTTAGCAATACAAAGATTGCTGGACTTGATGGTATTCCTGGTAAAATTCATAAACATGGAGGCCACCACTTTATGCAGCGTCTTTATGGCCTCATTCTTACCATATGGGCAAGAGAGACCATTCCTCAGGACTGGAAATTAATCAATTTCATAAACAACCTCTATAAGAACAAAGATAATAAAGCAATCTGTGGTAACAGCCCGAGATATCTCCCTTCTTGTAATCACTGGCAAGATGCTGTCGAAGGCCATGCGATCAATACTCATCCAAAACCAAAAGTAGTTTATCCTTCTCGAATCACAGTGTGAGCTTAGGAAGGATTGTAGTATGATTGTTTTGATTTTTGTGGCCAGACAAATTAAGAAAAACTGCTGTGAACACAATAAAGAATTGTATATTACCTTCATCGATCCTTCCAAGGCTTTTGACACCATAAACCGTAAACTCTTGAGGACTGTATTGGAGAAGGTAGTGTACCATCAAAATTCTGAACCTTCCTCCGTCAGATGCATGATGGTATGCAGGTCCGAGTCCTTGTTAGCGGCATACATTCAGATCCTCTCAATGTCCGAGCACGTGTGAGAGAAGGCTGTGTGTTGGCAGCTATTTCATTTAAAGACTTTTTTTTTGGGGGGGGGGCTGCAATGCTAATCAATAACAGCACCTTCGATTCAAATATGGGCATAGGCATACAGTGTCAATATCTTGATGGAAATCTTTTTAACATTAGGCACCTGGAAGTCCCACACGAAGACGGTAACAATACAAGCCTTGGAGTTCCAGTATGCAGACTAGCGTGCAATTCTCGGGCATGAACCAAAATCCTTGCAGCGAAGATTGGACACAGTCCTAGACATATACAGTTCTCTTGAACTAAAAATCATCTCACAGAAAGCTGAAATTATCATTCAGTCTGTAGCCCCACATCTAGAAACACTATAATTTTTTGAGAGTTGACCAATTTGAATACCTTAGCAATACTCACAACTACATACTCACTTGATATACAAGTACATTCCAGAATTGGTCTGGACTCAGCTGCTTTTGGACATTGAGAACAAGAGTTATTCTTAACAAAAATATAAGAAGTGAAACAAAGGCTGTAGCCTATCAAGTTTGTGTATCCATGTTGCCGTATGCATCAGAAACTTGGACACCCTATAGACGTCCATACTAAATGCTTTAAGCTCATTTCAGGAATGTCCTGGAAAGACAAATTGACTTACAAAGACAATACCGTCACTTACGTACAACCAGCATCGAGACCATATTTAGCCAAAGGATATATACACTGGCTTGGGTACCTCATCAGGATTCAAGACCACTGGCTTCTAAAGTAAATATTGTACGGCAAACTGTCACAATGAAGCTGTTCTTCTGGAGAACAGAAGAAAAAGATCAAAGATCACTCTAAGAATTTCCTCAGGAGCATGAACATACAACCTGGTACATTAGAACAGCTAGCTTCAGACTACCACATATGGCGTTCAGTCTACCACAAAGTGGTAGACGCATTGGAGACCTCGTTAAACATAAATAGATACATAAAGAGAGCTCGTTGACATCAATGGGCTCAAGGACTTGTCTGGCTTAATGAACAACATCCTTGTCATCTATGTAACAAGGTTTGCACCTCCCGGATTGGAGTTCATAGACATCTACGGTAGCATTATATATCTTATGAGCTCTCATCGTTCATCTTGTTCGGAGCAACGTCAACTTCGACTTGGAT
>NC_134805.1:5013219-5035719 GCF_046742065.1 Oratosquilla oratoria
AAACTGCAATTCCAACAAAACTTCGGACAAGCTAGCATCAAATACAGTTATCCGACAGTACATCTGAACTCCACAGCAACACTAGCCTTAGTTACGTAAAGTACTAAATACAAATTTGTACACATACTCACAATCCTAAGATATCCAAGGACTAATAGATACTGTAAAAATAATTACACACATGCTTCAGTAGATAGATCCACTAAAAGGTATATACAAATATCTTTCTCACCTTTCTCACCATCCGCCCGGTACAATGTAGACCTGTCAGTCTGCGTCAGCCTCCTCCAGTCGGCACGGTCATCATACGTCGCTCTTGTTGTACTTGTTGCAGGGAGGATCCTCTATTCCTAAGCGCTTCATTGATGTTGTCACACCATCATTTTTGTGGTCTTCCTGGTGGTCGTCTACCCCTGGGACGCCAGTTCAGCCATCGCTTTGGTGTTCCATTATCTTCCATTCTCATAGCATGTCCATATCATCATAGCTGTACTTTTTCCACAAAGACTAAGATGCTGTCGATATATAGTTCCTTCCGGATGTCTTCGTTTCTCATTCTATCTCATTACTGCAGCTTGAATTTTACTTCTAGTTTTAGTTGTGAGAGTCCAAGACTTGCACCCATAAGTCAGTATAGATCTCAAGATGGTTTTGTATATTAATATCTTTACCTTTCGTGGTACATGCCGGTCTTTAAGTAGGGGATAGAGAATGTTATAATTTTTGCTGTAGCTGGCAATACGATCTTCTACGGTCTTCTCATTTCTAAATTCTTCATCAAATGTAGCCCCCAGATACTTTACTTCAGTTACTTGCTTCAGTTTCACATCTTCTATTTGTAAGTCAATCTCCTCCTGTTCTCTCCCAGCTAGCATTAACTCTGCTTTCCCAAGGTTTATTTTTAGGCCATGTTCTTTTAATACATCATTCCAGAGGTTATTTATGTTTTCAAACTGCTGCAAATCTTCTTCCACCAATCCCATGTCGTTACCATATATAAAAGTGGCATAGATCCCCCCCTGTCTTCACTTCTTTGCTTCATTACTTTCACGACTTGATCTATCAATAGTATAAATAGAAGTGGTGATATTACGCTACCCTGCCTCACACCAAATGTTACATCAAACCACTTTTCTTCCTTTGCAACTGGTCTTACTAATGTTTCGTTGCTGATATACAAGCTTTTAATTGCTCTTTCCAGCTTTGGGGGAATCTGATATTCAGCTTTCCTCATCGCCCTCCATAACATCTGCCTGGGTACTCTATTGAATGTTTTTTTCTAGATCTAATAAAGCCACATACTTCTTGATGTCCCATTCCCAGGATTTTTCCATGATAATTTTTAGGGCAAAAACTAAACCCGTCGTCCTGCGTCCTGGTCTAAATCCGTGCTGGGCTTCATGTAATACATCTTCCACTATACTTCGTAATTTCTTCTCAAGAATTCTCTCATAAAATTTTTCTATATGTGAAAGCAATTCGTTCTGTCACCTTTTTTGAAGCCGGGGTGTATCACAGCTTTACTCCAGCTCTTGTGGCATTTCTCCAGTATCCCATGCTACATTGAATAGTCTAGTGAGTATATTAATTGCTGCCATCCCCCCAAACTTAAATATCTCGAAAGGTATACCATCATGTCCAGTAGCTTTGTTGCTACGCATTTTCAGTAAAGCATCTTTAAAATCTGATACCGTAACCCTATCTACCATGTCTCCCGTCAATTGCTCATCAAACTCTACATCTTCTTCTTCTTCCTCTTCAGTTGCTCCCCCATTTTCTGGGGCATTCAAGAGGTTCCTGAAATATTCCTCCCATCTTTCATCCACCCTCTCTGGTTCTGTTAGTAATTCTCCTGTAGTAATCTTAACAGAGAACTTTTGTTCGTTACCCCATTTCCTATAAAATTTGGCCATAGAAAAAATAGCTTTCTTGTTCCTTCAACGTCATTTTGCAAGTCCTCACCTATATTCCTCCAAACATTATCTCTAGCCCTATTTTGAATTGCTTTGGCTGTCTACCTTAAATTTACATATCTTTGCCGACTCTTTTCAGTACGTACTTTGAGCCAATGCCTGAAAGCTCTATTTTTATTACCTACGGCTTCTCTTACCTTCTTTGTCCAGTATGCAGACCTTACCTTCTTAGTACCCCCTATCCCCTTGACACCAGCTACTTCCTCTCCGATCTTCAACAAATCCCCTTTAACTTCTTGCCACATCGTTTCCAAGGTAGTTTCTCTTTCAAGTTATTGAATATTACTTAGTCTCGCTTCTAGGTCTCTCTTAACTGCTTCTTCTTGCAGTCTTTCAATTTTGATTCTTTGTTTACAGGGTCTTTTAAGAATCGGAGGAGGCTGATGATTAATTCCACATACTACTACACGATGATCACTATGTAGATAAAAAATTTAACACATGACATGTTGATTATGTTAACCTTATACTTAATATGAATATCTAGTACATAACATATAAATATATATACGGTATATATACTAGATAATTTTGTGGATAACACACAAGAAAACTTAAATATATAAAGAAAATGCCAATTTTATTTACAAATGGTTAATGTATTATACGGTCAAGACGTCGGCTACCCCCTCCCCCTCCCTACCACCCCCTCCCTCTTTCCGCTCTCGATTGCTTAGTAGGATTTCATGCCTGATTTTTTCAGAGTAGCATATGATCTCAATTACTTTATATCTGATGACGAAAATTAAATGTGAAATGTGTGGGAAATAAATCGTGACGTCAGTAAATGAGGTGGAAGAAGTAATCCAGAAAATGTCAATACTTCATTACTAATAATGAATACTGATTGCAAGTAACTCCTTATTACTAATAACTACTAATTACTAATTATTATAAACATAATGCAAGAGTTTCCAGGGAGAGATATGATCCCAGTGTCCTGGGAAAATCATGGGGTCTCACTAAAGTGTTGTCCTCATGGAAAAGTTGGAAATCCCAAGAAAATCCCGAGACGTGTTACATGTGCTTCACTTCGTGTGTGCCGGGAGTCCCGGGAGTATGAAATACTTTTCCCGGGAATGTATGTCTAAGGGAACGACGAGATCCCGAGTCCCGAGATCTCATTTGATGAGCTCTAATCCCAAACCCCACCCGCCCCAAGGCAGACTCACAGGCAGCCACCAAAAGCCAATACATAATAAAATAAACGAATCAAACACCATGGAAAGCACAACAACAAAATCCACAATGAACAAATCAACACATTAAGCATAAACCATGCATTGTCACTAAATATTCCTCTCACGATTTGGAAAAAGTAGTACATTTCAAAAGGTGAAAATGGTACTAACGATCTCTTTCCAAACATATTCTATCTATAAAAATCTTCTCTACCTTCTTTCAGATCGTAACGACCCAGGAATAATAAACGCATTCACAAAGATCAATGTAATAAATAATGTTATATGAACAATCACACTTCAGCAATATCAACCTCATTAATTGCAAACATAATAGAACCATCTACAATATACATTAGTTCAAACTCAAAGTTAGTTTGCACAAACTTCCATGCATTTAACCTGAACATATAAATTAATTTCACCTTACCAACTCATCTCTGATACGATATAACTCTGACAAACCCAACCAAAATTTAAGACATATACTCAAGGTAAAATAAAAAAAATTCCCACACAAATATAGCCAGTCGTTATTCCATACTATAAACAATAATCAAAGCCTATACACCAAACCCAGTACTTTCATACGAAAACCTCCTTCTCAAACATACATTTTTTAAACTCAAAGTCAACTTCATTGAACCTAACACAAATCTCACATATTTCTATTATCAAAATACAAGAGTAATGACAGGAACAGCAACTTACCTTACAAAAATGAAAAATTTCCAAAATTTTGCCAATAGTTATTTACAAAATCTCGACATGACACCCACAAAACAAATATAAGCAACATTAATCTATCACATAGTGAAACAAAAATAATGAACAGACAGATTAAATAAATGAATAAATAAACAAACTTATTTCCCACCAATTAATCAATACAAATATATATTAACAAACAGGCCAATCGATTTTATGCACCATCAGAATAGATGTTAGATATTTATCATAGAGACAACAAAAAACAATTCTAGATGATATTCTTACATAAATAGGTCAATACATTAGAAATAATTCCAAACTCCTACACTATATTCCTACCTGAGCATTATGCAAAATAGGAAAACTTATATCATACACACCACACACTCTCCCAGAAAAGAGATTACCAGTGAAGTGTACAAAACTGACAGTGTAGAGTTCTCGCTGAAACAAGAGAATAGTTCTACCTTTACAGAACAATGTGAAGTACATAAATGCCATTATATTTTAGATATGTTACAATGAACATACTCTTAAATAAGTTCACACAAAAACTAACATATACTGATTTTATGGTTTCTTACATTCATTAAGCTATGTTACCCAGTGCAAATGCTACCCGATTCTCATTTGAACTACAGTGAAAAATGAACTAATAATCTCATTGAAAAGAAATCCGAAACTACAGTGACACATATTCCAATACATTCTCATCGAAAAGAGAATCAATAATGACAGTCAATACTAGTAAAGGGAGGGGTTTACGTATATCATCATATCCTGACAATCAATAATATTGTATAAATCCCAAACCTATAACCTAAATGTTAACAAACTACAGTGACACATATTCCCATACATTCTCATCGAAAAGAGAATCGATAATGACAGTCAAAGTGATAAAGAATTTTAATGCAAAGAAATACATTTTACCATAGCTTACTGAATACATTGCAGGATATGATAATATAGGTAAATCCCCTCCCTTTACTAGTACTCATTCAAGCCAATAATGATTTTTACTAGTCAATGTTTCCCACTAACGACGTGATACATTGTCATATCTCTTTTGCAATTGTATGCCAAACCCTCACCGTCTCGAACTTAACCGAAGGTACGAGGATGTACCACAAAGAGGCAGGGGAGGCAATGTATCAAAATACCATTACTAACCATTACGATATATCACATACCTGACACGTGATTCACATGCATGCAAAGTACCCGACAGGCACTGGCCTTTTTGCAATGTCTCTAATCTTGCTGACATCCACACTCCCAAATCGTAAACATCTGACTTATATATACAACACACATCACGCCATCGCCCAACGGAGAGTTACCAAAACAAGTACACAAAGTCGCCAGACAGATCGTGAACCATTTCCATATACCTACCAAACTACATAATTATAACTGCAAACCATACACCATTTCATGACACATTACCTAATACTAATAGATCCATTACAATGCAACTAACATACAAATTGTATTATATAAATTCCAAACCTGTAACTAAACTGTTAACCTACACCAAATATACAAAGATAGGCATATTCACACACACACACACACACACACACACACACACACACACACACACACACACACACACACACACACACACACACACACACACACACACAACACACACACACACACACACACACACACACACGCACGCACGCACACACACACACACACACACACACACACACACACACACACACACACGCACGCACGCATGCACACACACACACACACACACACACACACACACATATATATATATTCGGGGTTGTGTATCTCTACGTTTAGCACGCTGCACTTTGAGATATTGAAGTCCAAAGTGCCATTTCACCGACCATGTGAATCATTTGTTAAGATCGTCCTGCAGAATCTCAGAGTCGTCTCCTGGATTAATTTGGTGTCCTATTTTAGTGTCGTTCGTAAACTTACTAACATCACTATTAATCCCATTGTCCAAGTCATTTACGTACATAATGAACAATAAGGAACCCAAAACCAAGCCCTGGGGATCCCACAAGAAACACCTCCCCCATTTGGATCTTACACCACTTATGGTGACCCGTTGTTTTCAGTCACTCATCATCATAGCTTATCACGCCAGACAGACAGCCATTCAAGTGACCTTTGGTTAATTTTGACCAGGTCAATGTTGTCTAAATTGGTTGAAAGCGGGCACGAGCTTAGGACATGGTCAATGTTCTGTTCAGTTTCTCCGCACTCGCAGGATGGGTCGATTTTGAGGCCCCATTTAACCAGATTGTCACCAGTTCTGGCGACTCTGGATCTTGCTCTATTTAGTGTGGACCATTCGCGTCTTGGTAGCAGTGCCCCATCTGAGAGCTCTTCACTGGGTCCTTGCACTGTACTGTTAGGGAGAGTTGTGCTGTCAGACTCCTTCCACTGTTGTATTCTGTAATTGTGGGGCAACATACCAGGTGGTATCTCCACCACGGTGGCAAAGCTCTTTCGCGACTTGAGTCTACTTGGGGGAGACACAGGTGAGTGTAGTGGGTGCCTGGTGTCCGAGGTTTGTTTACCCTTTTCGACTTTTGCTAAAGCTCGTCGTCGAATATCTGGGGGTGCTATGCCTGCGATTCTGTACAGGATGTTGGTGGGCGTGGGGCGAAGTGTTCCTGTGATGATTCTGCAGGTTTCGTTCAGTACTGGATCTATTTTCTTTGCGTTGGCTGATCTACTCCACACCGGAGCGCAGTATTCTGCTGTATTCAGTCACTGCTGTATTCAGTCACTGATCCAAGCTCTAATCCATTCTAACACTTTTCCTCCTAAGCCATGGGCTTTGATTTTATTTAGTAGTCTCTGGTGGGGCACCTTATCGAACGCTTTGCTAAAGTCAAGGTAAATAACATCGTAACTATCATTGTTATCTGGCGCCTTATATACTAGGGAAGAGACTCTCCCTTAGAGGGAGCACCAGGAGACTCTCCCCAAAGGGAATTACTTCCCCGATCTGTAAATACCGCAACAGCATTGCTTCAATAAATACAAAGACCAAAGAGGCTTCATCTTCCCTTGCGCCACCCTGAAGTGTAGCATTCAAAGTCTACACACACATGGTATCCTTATAGCAAATGACAAGGTGTAAGCGGTCGTTGATTTCCCTCAATTTTCCTCAGTAGAACACGTCCGCTCCTTTTTAGGCCTCTTAAACTACGCTAGTATAGCCGCACCTCTAACTTCTCTTCCAAAGAATGATACACCCTTCACTTGGACTCCTGAACATGATAGAGCATTTACCTTACTGCCACTATCTTGATATCTCCAAACTCCCAACTTCCCTTTAACTCAGGAAAGAAAATGGAAAAAGCCGCCTAGATAACATGCAGTAGGCATTTTTGAGGAAAAGCATTCTGTGTGTTGTTTCTGAATGATTTTTGGGTGCTGAACTCATATTTGGCATATGCCAAGCTGTAGGAGTTTTTTTTTCAGAAATCACAAAAAAGGAAAATGACAACTGAAACCATCTTGTTTATCTATTACTTGTAAGGAACATAAAAAACAATCAACATTCAGTGAAATGGGTATTCCTTTGGAAACAACAACAGCACCACACACAAACACGCTCAAACACTCATTCATACACAAGAATTTCAAATAATGTGTAATTACTTTTAAATAATACAAACCAATCAGTAACTTGGGTGCCACAGCTTCACATTGTCATTCTGTATAATTATTAAGCAAAACTATTCATTTGAAAGTTCCTCAAGTATGATATGATTCATGCAGGTGTCACTGGACTTCCTGCATTTACAAGATGCTATACATGGGCTAGGCTTGCAGCTGTACCGTGCTGTCTTACATCTGGTGGTGCAGGTACAGGTGATCAACTCCTCACAAGCATTTGGAATGGGGGGGAGTGATGAGAGCTGAGGAATAAGTGAGGTCCCTTCCATCTTCCACCCCATAGTTTCAGGGGGAGGCAGAACTGGGTGTTGAAGGTGTGCCTGTCTCCACACTAGGGCTGGGCGGGATCCGAGTACTGGACCCGAATCCACCGGATCCGACAAGGCAGGAGGGACCCGAGTACCAGATGTTGGTACTCGGATCCGCTGAGACGAGTACAAACGATTACTCAAGGATCTATTTTCCCTGTGGAGCCAAAATTCGTTATAACCACTATCTATACAAAGCATTACATTTATACCATACTTGATATTATCATTAATTAGTTACAAAGTCATATGTTGCAAATGAAATTACAATAAAAAATAAACTATTATTTTCGGCTAGCGATACATGGCATACAATTTCAGTATTGCCATCGGCATCTCAAATTCTTCGGAGACTGATTGGCTGATGCGCTGTGACGTCACAGCTATTAGTAACATTTCTTCCCCTTACATGTGATCCTATTTATTTCTTTTACTCTCTACATTGAAGGAATTACCGTTTGTGATATTGTGTGATATTATTTTAAATGTGAGACAAATAATTACTGTTAAGGAAATACCGTTTGTGGATATTACTGCCTGTGATATGAAAAAAATATATACTTTACTTTATTTGTTATTAATTTGACACAAAAAATACTATTTCCAAGGAACAATTTCCTGTACTATTTTTCCTGAAACAAAAAAAGCATACATTGCTGGTATACATGTATGCTGTATATTATATAGCTGTCAGTGAACAAATAAAACCAAAGGTCCTTAAAAAGTGTTTCAATTATACCACAAGGTTCACCCTAAATATGTTTTGTAACGTGCACCGTGTACAATCTTTTTTCGGTAGAGTATCACTGAACCGTAATATAACTAATGCAAACTTTTTTGTACAGCAGTAAATATGTAACAAATATAAATCTGTGTGCATAACTGACGTATTATAGTGGACAAAATACTTCAGCAGTCAGAGATAATTCAGCAGTCAGATAGAGATTCCTTGGTGCTTGAGTGGGATTCGCCTAGTTGGTGTGGACTCGAGTAGATGTAGCTGTGGCGATTACCAATGCCAGGCGAATACCGCGCGACTGGGATCCGACAGAGGATGTCAGTCGGATCCCGCTCCCAAACGAATCCGTGGACTCGCGCTGCCAGTTCTCCGTGCTGAAGGAAGTACTCGGATCCGGATCCGAATCCCGCGGATCCGCCTGGCCAAGTACTCGGATCCGCGAATACTTAAGAACTCGGATCCCGCCCAGCCCTACTCCACACTAAGGCTTGGTAATGAGAGCGCTGAATGTGAAAATAGAGAGAATCTCTCGTTGGTGGTAATCTTTCTATTGGCATGTCTTTGACGAACATGCTGGATTGAACTTCATTAATGTTGTCAGCATTCATTGCACCATACACTTTGCAGAAAAAGACTTCAGCAGCCTGTACTGTGTGGTCAGTAAGAACAGTGTCAGCACCAAGCCCATTCAGCAGACAGTTATACTGCAAAAACACATCCCAGCATTTCTTATTATGCCCAGCAATGTATGATGGTTGAGTCACTTCCAGTCAGAACATGGAAAGCTGGAAGCAGTTGAAGAACTTGCGGTTTCATCTGCAGTTTTTTCACAATGGCGTGGACTGGGATATACTTCCTTTTTCTTGCTGTTCCTGCTTTCGTCCACAGTTGCTGACATGACATCAAATGGAAATTAGTAACCAGCAGCACCAAGATATCGGTGTCTCTTGACGAGACAACAGTGCTTGTCGATTTACTTTTAATGCACTGAAGAACTGCTCTCGTGTCGGCTTCTTCATGTTTAGCTTCTAAACCATCAGTGCCAATGTTTGCATTAGAAGCCTCAACTTGTTTTCCATTGTTAAAACCACTTGCAGCAATTACGGTCTTTTTGGATGATGCTCTCAAAATCAGCTGATGTGAAAGAAAGCGAGCAAGATCTACCTTGTTTTCTTCATGAGCAATGAAATTTTTCCATTTTGCAGAAAGAGGTACGTCTCTGCTCTCGATTTTTCTTCGGATTGCCACCAAGTCCTTCCCACGTCGTTTCTGCGTGCCACTCTTGATTGAGTGTTCACGATAACGGTCAAATAGGACATCAATGCGCTGAAAGTGTGTTCCACTTTGGAAAACACTTTCTACAAAAATGTCTGAAAGGTCTCCAATTGCAATGACCAGAGCTTGGCCATCAATGACTAGCATTGCTTCATCTTGAAGGTCTGTAGTTTCAAAGCTATTGGGGCAAGGAATACCGGCAGTAAAGATTTCTGCAAGAATAGCCTTTGAACCTGAGCGAAGTTGTCCATTCGTTTCTGTCAAAGAGAGAGGAACAACAAACAGTTCGTGTGTCATGATGCTATTGATGTTGACTGGACGCCCTGCTTCATATGCAGTGATGAGACGCTGAAGAATGTTCCTGTCTGCTTTTACAGTCTTTGCCTTGCCACTTTTTACATCTGATTGTCTCACTTCATATAGAGTAGCAAGTAAGACATATTTGTTTTGCTGCAACCTGTCCCAGGAACTCACCCTTCTCTCTTCAGTTGGCAGCAACCTTTCCTCCACAAAAACATCTAGCTGATCTTGCCCTTTTTATGCAGCTGTCAGCAGATCATTTTCAATGTCTTGGGTAGACAAGTCTTTGTTTGCAATGTTCTGCAGTGTCTGTGGTAGTTTATCTGAGAAGAGGCCAAAACTTTGCAAGACAATGAGCAATGCGTCTTCATCTCTTGAATCCAGCTTCATTCTGCCTTTTGTTGTTTCATTGTGGACATAATCATCATGACCTGCAAGACCAAAAATAGATTTTGTGTCGTAGGATCGGAGACTGAAAGATAGAGCCCATCTGCTGAAAGCTGAATTGGTCCTTGTAATACCAATAATGCCACCTCCCTTCTTGCCAATGCATCCAAGCCATTCCTGACTCTGCTCTGGATCCACTTGGTTGAAGCGTAAAGAGGAGCGCTTGACAACAAGGTTGCCAGCTTCAAACTCTTTCTTAACCTTTTGTGGAAGCTGGTACATTTCCTTAAGGTAAATTGTTCCCCCGCGAGCATAGTTTATATGTTTATAATACATGAAATATGGGGCAACATTTGCTGGAAAGCATAAAGATACAGATCCCAGATTCCATCCCTTTGAGCACGTGTGAACAACAGTAATATTCTGACCATCTGCATGTATCCTAACCAAAACATGAAGTTTGAGTTTGTATTAGCTGCAATGAAAGCTTGCATGACTAATTCAAACTCCTCTGAAGCAAGCAACGAAATGAGTTCTTCAGTAGGGCCATTCTTCATGTTGAAGAGCATGTCCTTCATATCTGGATTATTGTCTTTCATAAAACTAACTAGCTGAGGAAGAAGAATGCGCCACAGGGCTTGGAGAGTGATCTTGTGGGCTCTAATTCCTTTGGTGTAAGATGTTCCTGCCAGGACTTGGTCAGCTGTTTTCTGACCAAGTAGACTGCCTTCAACCCAAGCTTCCAATAGACCTGATGATTGGACATATTTGCCAATGACTTGTAGGAATTTCATGGCAGTGTGAAGTCCACCTAGCCTAACAATAAGGCAATCTTGGTAATCAGCTTTTGCCCACTTCAGTTCCATCAGCTTACAAAATAAAGCTTCATCCACTGTAATGACAACATGGTACTGCCCTAGTTTTCTGGCCACATGCTTACATCTCAGCACAACTGTATTCAATGTATCTAGGTCATGAGCAGGTGCCTGAACGATATGCATGTAACCAATGCTTGTTATTTCAAGGGACATTTCACTATGTCTCTGGTTGAAGCTTGTCCAACCTTCCATTACATCTCTTTCATCTTGACAAACAACGCCATGTATTGAGCAGTAGTATTTGCAGCTGCTTTCTTCTCATTTGATTTTTTGAACCACTCCCGTTTTCTATTTTCTATTGACATAGGGCAGCCCTTTTCTTTTACCGCTCCAGCAGGAAAGAGCTCCTCCATCACAGCTGGGACCTGAAGGCTTTCCTTATTTGATGGTTTCAAGTCCTTCATCATGATGTCACCTTTTGGGCCACGTTGCCATCCTGCCATCTGTGTAGCATGGAAAGTGTTTTTGCCATTTAGCTTGGAATCATTTATGTCGATATTGCCACATGTAAAATGGGTAAATCTGCTCCAGTTTCAGCATCCATGGTTTGCAGTGTTTTCTCTGCTATAGCAGTATCAACCTGCAGCAATCCGTGATAGCTGATTGTGTGCCTTGCATTGTGAAACAAGTTCACTAGTTCCTTTGACCTTGTTGCTTGGTCCAAGGTGCTGGCTAGCCCCACATGCTTGGATGTCCAGTGTTTCCCACCAGTCACGTAAAAAGAAGTTGTAAATAATGGAATGGTTGAATAGATACTGGTAATTATGAAACTTCTAACTGTTTGACAAGACCTTTCATTATCCAGTTATCCAGTTCATATAGACCACTGATAACACTGAAAAGAGCCTTACTTATGTTTTATGATATGAAACTCCATTTATTAATAGAATGCGGGCAACAGCTGCAATTTCGTACAGTGTACAAAAGATAATCCACCTTGTCCCTGTCAATCACAATTCATACAAACCCCCACTGCGGCCATCTTGTTTAAGTGAAAGCTACTTATATCTGAGGACTTAGATTCGATGGCATACGATGGATCCATATTAAGAAGATATTGAACTAGTAAAAAATACTGTATGCCGACTTTTCCTCAAAACTGCCTACAGGGTTACAGAATTTTGAATTTACGGCCCTGAGTATTTGCATTGTTCACTGATACATCCTATTCATGATTAGGTGCAGTTTTCATGCAACAACATAGAAAAAACCTCCGCCCTATTGCATACGCTAGTCGCAGACCAAACAAACTTTCTCCCAAGTTTCTTGGTAATTACAGAATAATTAAAAAAGAATTAGGTAATAAAATCAGAACATACAATCTGCATGACTTCCAGATACCGTATTGCACCTTGATCGCATAAAGAAAGTTCCCCGTGGTCTTGACATAGATGTTATTTCCCCAGTTGACCCTCCTCCTTTTTCCGTGGACCAATTTTCCTCTACTTCACAGTCTCTCTCCACACCCGATGTTCAACCTCGTTACGACCTGGCGTATGCAATGAGGTGGTGTTTTCCATTCCCTGAATAATTTACTCATTCCTAAGGTGTTCCAAAAGTATTGTCTATTTCAAATCTAGTTCATAAGTAATTAAGCTTCATATGTTCAAATGTATATTATGTCCTTCCTAGGTTTGTTAGTTTAGCGTGATATATACTCTTTTACACTTTTTTCCATATGTTCAGTTCACATTTTTCTTTCCTTCATTTCAATGCACTCTAATGTTGCACGTATTTTCCCCCGTACCTCGTTGCTGAGGTCAGCGCCGCATGGTGTGCCAAGCGTTTGTTATACATAAAATCATGTACGCACACACACACAAATACGCGACCACCACGCAGTTCTGTAAATAACATTTACTTTTCAAGACAAACAACTGATTACTTATCATTACATTTAGGTAACATTGTATCCAGAACATTCACAAGACATTCATATTCATACATACACATGAGTATATATCGTAAATAAAATTTATATAGTTTTGTTTATATAAATTCTTCTACTTAAAACAAAATGTTAATAGTTTTCATTATGATGGGCTCGGGTATCCGGAGCTACAGACCCTAAGCATACCATAGCACACTTGTGTTAGTCCAATATATATATATACATATGTATGTATATATACATATATGTATATATATATATGTATATATGTATATATAAATATATGAGTGGAAGGGTGGTGAGATAAACACCGAGTAATGTTGGAGTGTAAATTTACTGACGTTTCGTCCTTAACAGGACTTCTTCAGAGTATTCTGGAATTCTGGAATTCAAGAAAAGACCACCTCGCCTGCGCGGGATCGGGTTTTGTGGGAGGGGAAGAACGTCTGTTAGAAAATGAAAAGATAGTAGTGTATAAAAGAGGGCTATTGCCACCGGGCGAATCGCGAGCAATTAGGGGCTAGATTGTTGTCATGGCATAGGAGGACTTGACCAGGAGCTTGGAGGGAAGCGCCTGACGCCGGAGGTTAGGAGGTTGGGATTACCAACGGGGTTAGGATCACCAACGAAAGTTTAGAAAATGGTAGGAGGCGTAGTAGTAGAGAAAGGTGGAAAAACGGAAAAATCTTTAGTGGGAGGTAAACTGAAATGAGAAGATGTAGTAGAAGAGAAAGTTAGAAAGGAAGCGAATTTTAGTCGAAGAAAAAGTAAGTGTTTATGTTTGTGCGTGATTTGTGGCTCTGTTCGTGAGAGGTGTATGTGTGTATCTTACGAGAAGTGAGTTGATTTCACTTTCCGCGTGTAGAGGGCGAACCTGATAAGCCACAGGTGGGGCGAGCGTCCCCTGATTATCCCCAGGTTTTGGGTTTGAAGTCCTTTTAGATCTGATCAAGGGGCGGAGCGAGGGGGGGCAGACGGGTGGTGTACACCCGCCTGCCGACGCCAACGAGAGATCAGTGACCAGAACGGGAGCGGCAAGGAGATAACTCCCCGCCGCCACCGCTGGCGAGGGCGAACCTGATAAGCCACAGGTGGGGCGAGCGTTGTCTGTTTATCCCCAGACTGGGTTTGAAGTCCTTTTAGAACTGATCAAGGGGCGGTGCGAGGGGGGGCAGACGGGCGGTGTACACCCGCCTGCCGACGTCAACGAGAGATCAGTGACCAGAACGGGAGCGGCAAGGAGATAACTCCCCGCCGCCACCGCTGGCGAGGGCGAACCTGATGAGCCACAGGTGGGGCGAGCGTTGTCTGTTTATCCCCAGACTGGGTTTGGAATTCGGAAGAGTAGATTCAGTGGCGATGCGAGGGAGGGGCAGACGGGCGGGTGTTGTATGGTCTCTTTCCTTCCAATCACAACTCTGAAAACAGAGAATTACGCGATTGGGAATTGTGTGTAAATGTCAGAAGTGTAAACTCGCTCACCAGCGTCAGCGAGAGGCCAGCGTTTGGTTGCGGGCCGGTCGGACAGAAAGGTGTCCCAAGTCTCTCCGTCAACCAGCCCGCGGTCAGATTGGGCGTACTGAGAGAGACGATTGGGCCTCTGCTTTGCTAGCGAGAAAGTGTGCATGTGCCTCTTTTCTTCCAAGCACTACTCTGAAAACAGAGATTTACGTGTCTTGGGAAATGTGTGTGTGTATTTGTATTGGTGTAAACCCGCCTGCCGACGTCAGCGTAGAGGTTGGCCATGCCAGACCGGCGGCAACTAGGAGATGTGTCTCCCAGCCACCACCGGCCGGCGATGATACTTGGAGCTTGTTGAGAGAGCTGGTTGAAGAGACGTCCGACCTCTAGGAGCGGTGTGTTGAATCTTCAGAGTATGAGTACATAAGCATAAAATCAACATATATATACACGCGTTCATGTCCGCGTTCCTGCTAACCCACGCCACTCGAGTCCGCTTGTTTCCTCATCTCCCGGCGGATGAGTTGTCCGGACATTTGAGACAGTTTGATGAATCCGTCCCTGTGATTAAGGCAAGGCTGAGATGCTATATATGCTGCCTCAACTAAATATATATATATATATATATATATATATATACATATATATACTGTATATATGTATATATATATATATATATATATATATATAATATATATATATATATATATATATATATACATATTTGCGGAAAAAACACCAAGGAAAAAGATAAACAGATGTCCAAGCGCTTTCGTCTATTCAGACATCCTCAGGAACGCCCGGTTTCGTTTTGGTTGTGATATTCATATTTGCTATGAAGGGGGGTTGGCACCAATCTCACCTCCATGAGGATGTCTGAATAGACGAAAGCGCTTGGTCATCAGTTTATCTTTTTCCTTGGTGTTTTTTCTGCATATTTAGAAACACAAGTTTATGTGATTTCTCATGCGTATACATACATACATACATACATACATACATACATACATACATACATGCATACATACATACATACATACATACATACATATACATACATATATATATATATATATATATGTGTGTGTGTGTGTGTGTGTGTGTGTGTGTGTGTGTGTGTGTGTGTGTGTGTGTGTGTGTGTGTGTGTGTGTGTGTGTGTGTGTGTGTGTGTGTGTGTGTGTATACATATATATATATATATATATATATATATGCATATATATATACATATATATATATATATATATACATATACATTATCCGAGAGTTGACACCTTGACGTGGTGGATAGGCTTGAGAATCTTGATAATTACAAAAGCTATGCCGATAGAGAGGAAATCTCTGCAGGGTCACCCATATCGAACAGGGTTTGTAAGAAAGATCAGACAAAGAGCAGCTCAAACACACAGTCGCAGGACCCACTGTTAACTTGCAGGTCCCTGATGGCAAACAGGGAAATTCCTCATAGATTTATAGATGTACGGGGTACCATCATAATGACGGTGTGCACCATTGGGCAGCCTGTAGATATAGGGCTTCACCGAATATAATGAATAAGATGACACCAGAGAAATATCTCACCAGAAACCAGTTGGCACGGAGGTGAGATTACTGCCAACCCCCCTTCATAGCAAATATGAATATCACAACCAAAACAAAACCGGGAGTTTTTTTGGATCATTGTCTTCTAAAGGTCCAACCGCATTGCCTCGTGTGCTTACGAGCAGTGTGCCACCGAATATGAGTAAGCACTGTCCAAGCAGATCCAAGTCTTGGACATTAAACAACATGAAGAAAATGAAGATCTATACTTACAACGTAAGAAGTCTCTCGGAAAACTACAGACTGGAGAGTTTAATGGAAGAACTAGACAACATCAAGTGGGACATCGTAGGATTGAGCGAAGGCCGAAGAGCGGAAGAAAAGCTTATACAATTACAAGATGGTCACCACCTATTCTACTATAGAGGTAAGGACAAAGAAAGATCTAGTGGAGTAGGATTCTTGATAAGTCGAGAAGTTGCTGATAACATAGTCAAATTCAGTAGTTTATCGGACAGGGTAGCTTGGATTGTGATTAGGCTGTGTAAAAGATACACTCTAGAAATAGTTCAGGTTTATGCACCAACTTCTCAGAGTTCAGACGATGAAATTGAGTCGTTCTATGATGATCTAAGTCAGGTAATAGATTAATAAAAAAAAAAAGTACACGTTGGTAATAGGTGACTTTAATGCTAAAGTGGGGAAGAAGATGGGAGATGAGACTTGCATTGGGAAGTTTGGAGTAGGTGAAAGAAATGAAAGAGGCGAGATGTTAGTCAATTTTGCAGAGAACTACAACATGAGGATAATGAACACTTTCTTCCAAAAACGTGTAGGTCGTAAATAGACGTGGAGAAGTCCAAATGGAACAACAAAGAACGAAATAGACTTCATATTAGGAGATGAGAGCAAAAGCGTTAGTAATGTTATGGTGATAAATAAAGTTAAAATAGGTAGTGACCATAGAATGGTGTTGCACAGCTAAATTTAATTTCAGAGCCGACAGAAATAAACTAATTTAAAAAAAGAAAATAAGCCTCGCAAAGGTTAAGAAGAATAATTAGAAATTTCAGTTAGAAATGGAAAATAGATTCGAAGCTCTAAGAACTAGCGAGGACAACGTGGAAGACATGAATTTGAATTTAGTGAATATCATTAGGGAATCGGCAGAGAAAGTAGGAAGTACAAAAAACATTAGTGAGAACAAATACTCCAAAGCTACAAATGACCTAATTAAAAGAAGAAGGACCATGCACATCAAAAGCAGGAGTGACGAAATAGAAAAAGTAGAACTAAACAACCTTATCAACAAAATGCAGAGATTAGAGAAAAGAAAGAGAAACATGGATGAAATAGAGGAAACTATTCGGAAAGGTAAAAGTATTAAGATGACCGAGCGCAGACAAGCTTTGGGAAAACAGCAAATGATATGTTTGAAAGATAGAAATGGAGAAATTATTAAATGTAGAGACAAAATGGTAAAAAGAGTAGAAGAATTTTACCAAGAGCTTTACTCGTCGAAGACCGGAGTTGAGTCAGTAAATTCATATGTAGACAATAGTGTACCAGAGATTACAAAGGAAGAAGTAGAAATTGCTCTAAAACTATGAAACGAGGGAAAGCACTTGGGGTAGATGGTATATCAATAGATCTGTTCAAAGACGCAGGTAAATTAGTTCATATCAAATTAGCCGAGTTGTACACCCAGTGCTTACGTTAAGAAAGCTTCCCTGATACGTGATGCAATGTTATAGTGATTTTGCTTCATAAAAAGGAGACCAGAAGGACCTTAGTAACTATCGACCGATTACCTTGCTATCAAACGTATATAAAGCATTCTCCAAGATCCTTACAAATAGATGGAAACCAACCGAGAGAACAGGCAGGCTTTAGGAGCGGATATTCGACTCTAGACCATTTGCAGGCGATAAATCAACCAATCGAGAAAACGACAGAATACAATATACTTCTGTGTTTAGCTTTTGTAGATTACGAGAAGTCCTTTGAATCGGTAGAACAAATAGCAATACCAAACTCGCTACGCAAACAGGGTACAAGCGAACAGATTGTGAGAGTTTTAGAAAAGATTTATACGAAAGGTACTGCTATAATTTGACTACATAAAGATACAGAAAAGATCAAGATCAAGAAAGGAGTACGACAAGGCGATACAATTTCACCAAAATTATTTACAGGTTGTTTGGAAGATATTTTCAGAAGGTTGAGTTGGGAAAAGAAAGATTTGAAGATTAATGGCGAATATTTGAACACCCTAAGATTTGCGGACGACATCATTCTTATTTCAAAAAGAGCACAAGATTTGCAAGATATGCTGAGCGTTCTAAACAAAGAAAGTCTCAAAGTAGGTTTAAAAATGAATAAGAGTAAAACCAAAGTAATGTTCAACACGAAAGTTCAAAGTAAAGAGATTGTAATTAATGGTGACAGTCTTGAGAAAGTTGAAGAGTATTATTATCTAGGGCAGATGGTGAAGGTGACAAAAGATCATGATAATGAAATAAAAAGACGCATTACAATTGGTTGGAAAGTGTTTGGTAGATATAATAAAATCCTGAGAGGCCCTCTACCTTTATGTTTGAAAAGTAAAGTTCACAATCAATGCATTCTACCAGCAATAATCTACGGGTGTGAGACTTGGAAGCTGACGAGGGCGATGGAAACAAAGCTAAGAACTGCACAGAGGAGAATGGAGAGATCAATGATGGGAATAACACAGACAGACCGAAGGACAGTAAGTTAGGCGAGAGGGCAGACTAGAGTGAAAGATACTGTGGAGGCAGTAAAAGAGAGGAAGTGGAATTGGGCAGGTAGGTTGGTGCGAAAGACTGATGAGCGATGGAGCAAGTGTGTAACTGAGTGGGACCATTGCCCCTTTGAAATATTCATGTTGGGCTGATATTCAATGATAGTAGATTCTACCATTTTTCTCCTGAACTCACATCTGGATTTATAAATAAACGTTCTATTAAATATGCATAAGAGAGCTCAGCTGTGTTCCAACATGTTAAGCAATTTAAACATTGTTTAGATTGGGACAAAGCTGAGCTTATTTATAAATCCAGATGTGAGTTCAGGAGAAAAATGGTAGAATCTACTATCATTGAATATCAGCCCAACATGAATATTTCAAAGGGGCAACGGTCCCCGGATATAATGTCCGGACTCTTCATCACCAACCTATTAAAAGTTCATTTGCCTCCTGACCTCACATACGGAGTGAGCCGAGGGTAGAGACATCTTCCCATGTTCCCCTTTCTTTTGTTGATGGTGCTACTTAAGCAGCACGCTCTCTCTTAATTGTATCTACTGAAGAGGATTGCAGTTTGCAATCGAAATATATAGATTCCCCGTTTCCAGTCTTTTCTACTCCAACAGTGGTTTCTACGTTATATATATATATATATATATATATATATATATATATATATGTATATATATATATACATCTATATATATATATATACATATGTATATATACATATATATGTATATATATACATATATATATATATATATTTATATATATACATATGTGTATATATATATATATACGTATATGTATATATACATATATACATATCTATATATCTATATATATATATATATATGTATGTATATATATACATGTATATATATAAATGTGTGTGTGTGTGTGTGTGTGTGTGTGTGTGTGTGTGTGTGTGTGTGTGTGTGTGTGTGTGTGTGTGTGTGTGTGTGTGTGTGTGTGTGTGTGTGTGTGTGTGTGTGTGTGTGTGTGTGTGTGTGTGTGTGTGTGTGTGTGTGTGTGTGTGTGTGTGTGTGTGTGTGTGTGTGTGTGTGTGTGTGTGTGTGTGTGTGTGTGTGTGTGTGTGTGTGTGTGTGTGTGTGTGTGTGTGTGTGTGTGTGTGTGTGTGTGTGTGTGTGTGTGTGTGTGTGTGTGTGTGTGTGTGTGTGTGTGTGTGTGTGTTTTGAAAAAAATATTGAGAGATTTTTTAATAATGGTAGAGAAAGAAATAAGGAAATAGTGGGAGAACTTATTGCTGATGTTTCGATCTCACAGTGTCTTTATCAAACCTTACAGTATTTGGTCACAGTCGGACAAAATATACATACACTGCCTTAATCTCTCGGGCCATCTTGGAGATCTTAATGCACAAGTTTTATTATTTTCTAAAATCATTATCTAGCTGGTAGAAAAAAATTGAAGCTGCTTATATTAATATAAATGCAAACATAAATAACAGAAAAGGCTTCGTATGATTAGCAACACCTATCAGCCGTATAATAATTTTGGAAAATAATAAGATTTGTCATTAAGCTCTCCCAGGTGGCCCAAGAAATTAAGGCATTCTGGGTATATTTTATTCCATTGTGACCAAATATTGTAATCTTTCATAAAGACAATGTAAGTCAGAAATGATAGCAATAAATTCTCCTACTATTTCTTCATTTCTTTTTCCACCATCATTCATATATATATATATATATACATATATATATATATATGTATATATAAATATGTATATATATGTATATGTATATATATATATATATATATATATATATATATATAAGTATATATATATATAATCCTTAAAAAAATGTAAAGGCATTAGAGGGTCTGGGAGTTTTCCGACCAGCACCCTAAGGTTTGGGTCTTTTAATGTGCGTGGATGTGGTACAGATGAGAGTAAAAGGGGAGAGATAGGTAGTATGTTTGTGAGAAGAAAGATGGATGTGTTGGCTTTGAGTGAAACTAAATTGGATGGGAAGGGCGAGTGTAAGTTTGGGAGTGTAAGTGGGAGGTTTTCAGGAGTGAAGAGAGGGTGTGGGAGAGAAGGGGTGGCTATACTAGTAAGTGAAGAGATAGGTAAATGTATAGTAGAGTGGAAGGAGGTTTCCTCAAGGATAATGTGGATGAAGATGAGATTGGGAAAGGAGATGTGGGTTTTTGTAAGTGCATATGGGCCTGGCAGTGAGAAGAGTATAGAAGAAAGGGAAGCTTTTTGGTTAGATTTAAATGAGTGCATAGAGGATTTTGGGAGAAATGTCAATGTAATAGTACTGGGAGACCTTAATGATTGGGTAGGAAATTATCCAATTGATGGAGTGGTTGGGAAATGTGGAGTCCCAGGAAAGAATCGTAGTGGAGAGTTGATGGTGGAAATATGTCTAGAAAGAGAGTTGATGATATCAAATACAGTGTTTCGGAGGAAAGTCAAGCATAAATACATATGGGAGAGGGTGGTGGATGGAAGGGTGATAGATAGACCGTTAATGGATTATGTAGGATTATGATAGGAAGAGTTAAGGATGTACATTTGCTAAGGGGAGAGGGGGGGGAATATCAGATCATTTTTTGGTGGAAGGTAAATTGAGAGTGGAGGATAGATGGAGAAAGAGGAAAGGGACAAAAGGTAGGGAGGTGCTTAGAGTAAACTCTTTAAATGAAAAGGAAAAGAAGAAGGAGTACAAGAAGAAGCTGGAGGAGGAGTGGGAGGGAGTGAAGGATAGAGTAGAGCTAGGTGTGGAGGAGGAATGGGGATGGTTCAAGGAGGGAGTCACAAAGTGTGCAAAGATGGTGTGTGGAACAAGAAGGACAGGAGGAAATAGAAGGAAGGGTAGTGAATGGCAGGATGAGGAAACAAAGAAGGTTCTAGAAGAGAAGAAGCGAGCTTTCTCAGATTGGTTACAAAATAGGAGTCATATGAGAGGTACAAAGAAAAGAAACGGGAAGTAAAGCAAAAGGTAAAGGAGGCAAAGAGGAGAGCAGATGCGAAATGGGATAAGAGTATGACAGAAAAATCTGAAAGTAATAAAAAGATGTTTTGGAAAGAAATTAAGAGAGAAAGAGGAGGCAAATCAAGTAGAGAAGAAAAGGGCGAGAGGTGTAGATGGAGAGATGATAATGGAAGAGAAGGCAGTAAGGGGAAGATGGGCAGAATATTTTAGGGAGTTGCTATAAGGGAAGGAGGATAGGGAGGGAAATATAGCTGCAGTAGGAAATGCTACGGATATGACCGTGATGAGTGAGGAAAATGGAGGAGAAATAAGGAAGGATGAAGTGAAGGCAGTATTTAAGATGATGAAAGCAGGTAAGGCACCTGGTCTAGATGGATGCCATGCAGAATGTCTAAAAAAAAAGGGATGTACAGTGATGGTGGACTGGCTG
>NC_134805.1:5045719-5050719 GCF_046742065.1 Oratosquilla oratoria
AAAGGGTGAATGAGACAGAAAACCTACTTTGAAAAACACCAAGTATAGAAAATGAAAGGAAAAGGCATCTGTCGAGCAAGACCCCGAGGGAGGGAGGGAACTAAAGGGTCGGAGCGTGGGTCAGGCCGACCACGACTCAGGTGTGTGGCGTCGTTGTGTCGGTTGGCTTGGCTGCTCTTGCAACACACGTCAGCCAAGCCAGCCAACAGCATCAGTGCCAGCACCACCATCACCGCCATCATAATCACCACTACCACCACCCTTATCATCACAACCATCATTTCCACAACCATCACATCCCCACCACCTTCACATTATCAATATAATGGTCATCATAATCAACACTTGCCTCCACCATAACCAACCTATCATACCTAAAAAATCATTCTCGAGGGCGATACAGCAGCAATAGCAACGAATTCACACGATCAGACCAAGGTAGCAGCAACACTAGCACTTGCATTAGCACCTCCAGCAGCGGAAGCAGTGGTATCAACACCACCATAACCATAACCAGTACCAGTGTACCAGTACTAGCACTAACAGCACAAGCAATACCACCAGCACCTACACAATTATCATAAACCCCACCATTGGTACAATAATTATTTTCATCAACCCTTTCCGTGGTAACTACAATGACCAACCAATCAAAAACAACCTCGAGAGTGAGACGGCTGTATCAGCAACCAACCCACATGAGTTGAAAATGAAAGTGATCGAGTTAGGGCAATCACCTCCATCCCCCGACCCCCGAGCCCTCTCCGTCATATACTTCCCTAACCCTGTCTACCTCCTCCCCGTCTCCTCGACCCCCTCCCAGTCCCATTCTCTTCCCCCTCAACCATCTTCTACTTTATTTCATATCTCGGACCATCCTCCTCTCTTACTCCCCCGTCTATTCTAATTTCTTATTTTCAAGAACTACTCTGTTCCCTTATCTTCTTCTTTTCCATCTCCTATTTTCCTCTTCTTTCATCCTCTTCCTTCTCTCCTCCAACTCCTACTCCATCTCTTCTTCAACTTTCCTACTCTTCATCTTACGTTTCACTTCTCCATCCCACTCCGCTCTCAATTTTCGTCCCCCATCTTCACGTACTTCTCTCATCCCCTTTCTTCTTCTTTTTTTTTTTCTCCTCCAAATTCTATGCCTATATATTCTATTTTTCCCAGGTCGTAGGCTTTCCATTTTTCAAACCCTGCCCGCCTTCTCCTCCTCCTCAAAACAATGTTTTTAATGTATTTAATGACGATTTTCGTGGTTTCCATAATGCTTATTTAAGCTTGTTACCAATACAATTAATATCAATACTGCCATTGATGATTTGATGTTTTGGATACTTGTATGAATGTTATAGTTGATAATTTTGTTTTCAAACATATTGTTGGTATCTCTAGAAATGTTGGTATAGATAAGTTTGTCATCAATATTTTGTTCATAATATTTCACTGTAGTTGTTTATCATATATCTAATGTTGTTGATTATATTATATTGGTTTTCATTGATAACGTAGTTTTAACGTTGTTTTTAATGTTTTTCTTTATAATGTATTTTAACACTATTTTTAAAGTTGATTAAGTGTTTTAAAGTGTGCTTTTATACACGAGTAGTTGTTTATCTTGTTGTTTATACTGCTGGGTTTATTACTGCTGTTGATAATGTTTCAATGTTGTTTTTCCATACATTTATGTTATAATAATTCTTAATGCTGTTTTGATGTTGCTGCTCATAATATTTTCAACATTATTTCTAATGTGTTCATTATTGTTGATAATGCTGTCTTAGTGTTTTAACAGTGTTTATAGTGTTGCTTATATCAATGTGAATGTAGTTAATGTACTAAATGTTCTTAATTTAATGCAGCTAAAGCTGTTGATGTTGTTAATGCTGCTGTTGGTAATGTCTACGTCGATACTTTATATTTTTAATTTTCTTGATAATGCCCTTTTAAACGTGATTGCTGATACAGTTTTTGGTGATAAAACTGTGATTTATAACGTTGTTGATAATGATGCTGTTGATTTCTTGTCGATAATGTTATCGTTGTTATTGTTGTTGATAATGTTATTACTGTTGGAAAATTATAAGCTGAAATGGTTTTTGATTATATTGATGTTGTCAATGTTGTTGATAAGTTGTTGATGTTAACGTTATCGTTTATATGTTGTTGACAATGTTGTTATTGATAGTCACGTTGATACTGTTTATAATAATATTGCTGTTGATAAATTTGTTGCCGATAATGATTTGATAATGTTATTTATAATGCTATTGGTAACGTTGTTGATGATTGTGCTGATAATCTTTGCAACAATGTTGTTATCGTTGTTGCTCTCATTGTGTAATAGCTAATAGTACTTTTGTTTATCTTGTTCTTGTTGTCCTTGTAATTTTTGTTGTTCTAGTTGTTCTTGTTGCTCTTTTTGTTCTTGCTGTTCTAGTCATTCTTGTTTTTTGTACCTGCTATTCTTGTATTTCAGGTTGTTCTGGTTGTTCTTGTTGCTAATGTTGTTCTTGTACTGTTGTTCTTGTTAATATTTTTGTTCTTGGTGTTCTTGTTGTTCTTGTTGTTCTTGTTGCTCTTGTTGCTCTTATTGCTCTTGTTGCTCTTGTAGTTCTTGTTGTTCTCGTTGTTCTTGTTATTCTTTTTTGTTGTTCTTTTTGTTTTACTATTCTTGTTGCTTTCGTTTTTCTTGTTGTTTCTGTTGTTCTTGTTGTTATTACTGTACTTTTTGTACTTGTATTTGTTGCTCTTGTTATTCTTAATGTTCTTGCTGTACTTTTTGTTCTTGTTGCTGTTCTTGTTCTCGTTCTTGTTAGTCTTGTTGTTCTTATCTTCATACTGTTCTTGTTGATTTTGTTATCGTTGTTCTTGGTGTTCTTTATATTCTTTTTGTTCTTCTTGTTCTTCGTGTTATTTTTGTTCTTCTTGCAAGATTATTGAAAGGAAGAGTCAGTCCTTTAGATATCTAGCGTGCACACGCTTGCACCCACGCATATGGAGTGACAGTGAACTCAGACATCTTCAGCCAACTACCAAGGGACCCTCCATTGTGCTTGGACCTGTCTCCCAAGGGACGCTCCATTGTCACCGGATTTGACAGTGACCAATAGAATCCAGGCGTTTCGGACTACGCTCAAAACACCTAGCGAGACAATAGACACACCCCTTCGTCATTGTCAACCTTTCCCGATCAGCATATGTCGACACTTCTAAATAGATTTTGTAAATAGAGGCTTGGCAACTCCCCGAGTCTTCCTCGGAGGCTGCTCCATGTTTGTAAAGGAGTGATGACTGAGACATTAGAACGAACGGACTTTCACCTCGTTTGCTTCACCCTACACCCAATGTAGATCCTAACTACAAATCTGCATTCTGGTGGCAAAAGAGGTGGGTACGAAACAAGATAGATTTGAAACTCCACTCTACAAATCTACATTCTGACAGCAGCAGTTACGGATTAGAAGTTCAACACTAATTCTTCTGAAGCACCAACGCTCTTCGCTGCATCGCCAGCTAACGTTCCTTGTCCCACATCTAGCTTCGCACGGGTGCGCCAACGCTCTTCGCCGCATCGGCAACGAGCGCTTCAACGCTCTTCCCTGCATCGCCAGTCAACGCTACAACGCTCTTCGATGCATCGTCAACCAACGCTCCACCACTCTTCCCTGCATCGGCAGCCAACGCATTTAGCTTTGCATGTGTGCACACTTCCCTTTTTTTTTCTCTCTCTTATTCCTCGTTGTTTTTACATGTCTATATTGATATATATGTTTTTAACTCACCAGCCAATACAATTTACTAACTCCTTCCCTGTTTCTAGCAGTGTATCTTACCACAAATTCGTCCCACTGTGTCGCCATATAGAGCCAAAACTATCGAAATAAACACCACAAGTGAGGACGGAGCCTTTATTAGTACGACGTTTTGCTTATTACAGCTTTTTCAATTACTTGAAAAAGGTGTAACAATCGAAACTTCGTACGAATAAAGGCTCCGTCCTCACATGGTGTTTATTTCGATAGACTTGTTGGCAACTGCCACTTTCATACAAAGAGCCAAAAATCCTACATCACTTCCAATACTTCAAACATGTCCCTTCCTTCTGCTAGAAGCTCCTCAGAAAATTCACCTACTGCTACTAAAAACCATGGCAACACAAAATCTTATCACCGTAGTCAATGATGAGACAACATTACCTTTCTTTAACAACAAAAAATATTCCTGTACACAATTTCCTCTCTGAGGTTGAATCAGGGATAACACAAAGAAACATCACAGACAAGGAGAGGCAGAATATCTATATCAATATCCAGAATAGATAAGAATAGTACATCAGCTGGTGACGTCATTCAGTCTGATTCAGTTGAGGAAACCTCAAATTATTCGGAATTCGTAAAGCTTTTTAAAAAGTCCTTTGCTTCATTTGAGCCAGTTGGGTCACTTTCCCTCTTATACTTTTTGGCTTGAATTTACAATCATGGTCCACACAACACCAAAGAGAAAGTTGTCAAAATTGCTTCAACATTCAAAAGTGAATTCAGAGAGAGCCCAAAAATCTCAACATATGTCTCAGAAGACAAAATTTCATTGGAACACGTAGTCCCATCCATGACGTACTTTCTACTACTCTTCCAATTACACCCAGGCACACACCAGAAAGCTAGCACAATTTCATTCACACCAGATATCACACTAGGCGAATTCTCCGGGAAATTTTCTTACACGGACAAAGCTATCACCCAAATCCAGAGCCAGCCAGTACCCATTGCACCCACCCACATAATAGCCAAGGTCACACGGTCCCCCTCACATAACACGAGATCAAGACATACATCTCACACTCGATATCGCTCACGCCAATGCTCTCCTTCAAGAACACAAATGGTTTGTACATAATGCCACAAACCAGGACACCTCTTAAATAATCTTACCACAGAATCCCTTCACAGCTAAACCAATAATGGGATTATCACGGTACATGTTTTCACACGGGT
>NC_134805.1:5080719-5085719 GCF_046742065.1 Oratosquilla oratoria
TATATATATATATATATATATATATATATATTTTTATATATGTGTTATATATCTTTATATATATATATATATATATATATATGTATGTATGTATACATATATGTATGTTTATATATATATATATATACATATTTATATGTATGTATATATATGTATATATATTTATATATATGTAGATATGTATATATATATATATGTATATATGTATATATATATACATATGTGTATATATATATATATATATATATATATATATATATATATATATATATATACATACATACATGCTAATAAGAACACGGGTACGTGTGTCCACTTATGCAAAGTAGACCACTTGGAAAAAGAAACTAACGAAGCAGAGTGCTTTCGTATAATACATCTTCAGTGTAACAAGTACATAGTAATAGAAATGCATAGATAATATATACATGAAACAAAGGAACAAGGACAGTTTGAACAAGGGTAGCGGCCAATTACCCCCTGGAGGGCAGAAGGTCATTGTCAATTAACTTATGATGGTGGGGCGACATCAGGTCACAGTCGCCAGGGTCACATAGTCGTGGGTTACATTTTACCTGATACCATCTTACTAATTTCTTGACAAATAAAATTATCAAGTTTGTATAAGCCCTTGTGTAGGTTAGTATTTTGATTACTGGTGGTATGAATCAAACTACACTCTATTGAATTTTTTGCTATTATGTTGGTATAATAGATTGTCTGGGCATTACCCCAATCAACTGAATGATTATTTAATTTAATATGCTTGAATATACCACTAGAATTATTGCCATCCCTAACATTTTTCTTGTGTTGTTCAATTCTAATGTTTAAGGGTTTGGCAGTTTGACCTATGTAAAATTGATTACACATTTTGCAAGGAATTTTCTAAATGCATCCTTTTTTAATTTCAATACTATTGTTGATGAGTTTATGTTTTACTGTACTATCAGTTTTAAAAACTACCTTTCCGTTAAATCTTTTTAATAATTCTGTGATACTTAAATTTTTTTCTTGAAACGGTAAAATTAAAACATTATGATAATTGACATACATACATATACCAAAGGCATAGAAACCACTCTCACCCATTTCAACCCCTACATACTCTACTCCCCTCCACCCCCTTCCCTCCCTCATATCTTGGCACCTCCTGGATAACGGGTCATCCCTGCATCTTGTACACTGGCCTGGTTCAGAAGCAGTGTCGCAAGACACAGCACATCCACAGCAAGGCCGCTTCATTAATTCGGCGACCCCTATCTTCGTCCCCTCATGTAGAAAAGGAGAAAACGGGGAGAAGTTCCTTCGCTCTGGGTCAATTTGTTTCTCTTACATATTCCCTCACCCCTCATCCCTCACCCACTCCCCCTCATGCATCACAGTATCAGTCATACACAACCATTCTCCATTCACCCCTACCTTCTGTCCTCTCCTTCCTTCTTCAAAAGAAATTCCCCTCTTTCCTAATGCCGCTTTTACCCCATCCATCCATCTCATCCTAGGTCGACCCCTTATGTTCACTCCCTCCACCTCTGCCTTCCAGACCTCTTTTACTAACCTTTCTTCACTCATTCTTTACATGTGTTCAAACCATCGTAATACTCTTTCATCCATCCTATCTCCCAACTCTCTTTCCGCCCCTGTTCTCCTCCTCACCTCTTCATTTCTCACCCTATCTAGCCTAGTAACCTCTATCATACCTCTCGGGCATTTCATCTCAAACAAATTCAAACTCCTTCTCTCTTCCTCTCTAATGTTCCATGTTTCTTCCACATACACTGCTGTCGGTACAATCACTCCTTCATACAAGCTCCTCTTAGCATCCATTCCCAGATATCTATTTCTCATTACACTTTTTAATTCAACAAGGCATTTACTCGCTTCTCTTAATCTACATTCTACCTCCATTTCCATTCCTTTTCCTACTACATTCGCATCCAAGTATCTAAAACTATCCAATTCTTCAAGTCTCTCTCCCTTAATACTCACTTTCAGTCTGCTGTCACTTTCTCCCCTTGTACATCTAATCACCTTACTTTTACCCACATTTATCTTTAACTTTCTTCTTTCGCACACCTCCCCAAACTCTGTCACTAATTTCCTCAATCCGTCCTCTGATCCTGCTACAAGCACAGTGTCGTCAGCAAACAACAGCTGGCTTACCTCCCACTTTTCTCCATTTTCTTTAACCATCTCCAATCGCTGACCCACTACCCTTGCATTTATCTCTCACACCACCCCATACACATATAAATTGAACAGCCAGGGCGACATAACACATCCCTGACGTAGTCACTCACTCTCTCCATTTCTAATTCTAACACAAGTTCTAATACTCTCGTAAAAATTCTTGACTGCTCTTAACAGCTTTCCTCCTATCCCGTATATCTACAATACCTCCCACAGTGCCTTTCTGTCTACCCTGTCATAAGCTTTTTCTAGATCCATAAAAGCAAAAAAACAAAATCCTTACCTTTTCCTATAGCTTTCTCACATATCTGTCTTAACATATGATTCTGATCTACACAACCCCTACCTGTCCTAAATCCACACTGTTTCTCACCAATTACTCCCTCTGTTCCTCTCCTAATCCACTCTATTAAGACCCGCCCATAAGCCTTCCTAACTACCCTTAACAAGCTAATCCCTCTTAAACTACTACACTCACACTTGCCCCCTTTTCCTTGTAAAATGGAACTATGCAGGCACTCCTCCAGTCCTCCGGCACTCTACCCTCTCTTAAACAAGCATTAAATAACCTCACAAGCCAGTCCACCATTACTGTACTTTTTTTTTCAGACATTCTGCGTGGCATCCATCCAGCCCAGTTGCCTTACCAGCTCTCATCATCTTAACAGCTGCCTTCACTTCATTTTTCTTTAGTTCTCCTCCATTTTCCTCGCTCATCACGGTCGATTTCTTAGTGCTTTCCACTGCAACTACCTTTCCCTCCCTAGCCTCCTTCACATTTAGCAACTCCCTATAATACTCTGCCCACCTTCCTCTCATTGCCTTGTCTTCCATTACCATCTCTCCATTTGCACCTTTTACCTTTTCGTCTTTACTTGATTCGCCTCCTTTTCCTCTCTTAATATCCTTACTTTCAAAATTTTCTGTCATACTCTTACCCCATTTCACATCTGCTCTCCTCTTTGTCTCCTTTATCTTATGCTTTACTTCTCCTCTCTTCCTAATTTGTAACCAATCTACGAGTGCCTACTTCTTCTCTTCTACACCCTTCTTTGCTTCCTCATCCCACCACTCACTACCCTTCCTTCTATTTCGTCCCATCCTCCTTGTTCTACACACAATCTTAGCACACCTTATGACTCCCTCTTTGAACCATCCCCATTCTTCCTCCACTCCTAGTACTATTCTATCTTTCACTAGTGAGAAATGTAGTGACACATCACAACTAACACCACAGTCGGACGAAAGAAAGAGTAGAGTAAGCGAAACTATATATTTCGATTGCTAACTGTAATCCTCCTTCTTTCATCCTACTGTGGTGCTAGTTGTGATATATATATATATATATATATATATATATATATATATATATATATATATCATATATATATATATATATATATATATATATATATATATATATATATATATATATATATATATATATATATATACTTAAGACTTTTTTCCCCTTACACGGGGGGTAGACAAAAAGAAAAAGGCATAGAAATCACTCGCACCTATTTCATTTCCTATGTATTCCTCTCCCCTCCACCCTCCTCTCTCCCTCCTATCTTGGCACCTCCTAGATGACGGGTCATCCCTCCATCCTATCCACTGCCCTGGGTCAGAAGCAGTGTAGCAAGACACAGCACATCCACAGCAAGGCCACTTTATAAATTCGGCGACCCCCCCTCTCCGTCCCCTCATGCAGAAAAGGAGAAGACGGGGAGAAATCGCTTCGGGCTGCGTCAATTTTTTTTCTCATACATACTTCCTCACCTCCAATCCCCCACCCACTTCCCCTCATGCATCACAGCCTCATCTATACACAACCCTTCTCCATTCACCCCTATCTTCTGTCCTCTCCCGTCCTTCCTCTACAGACATTCCTGATGGATGGGGTGAAAGGGTCTTGTAAAGCCCCTTTCACCCCAACCATCCATCTCATCCTAGGACGCCCCCTCATATTCACTCCTTCCACCTCCGCCTTCCACACTTCTTTTACTAATCTTTATTCACTCATTCTTTCCATGTGTCCAAACCATCCTAATACTCTTTCACCAACCCTATCTCCCAGCTCCCTTTCCTCCTCGCCTCCTCATTTCTCACTCTATCTAGTCTAGTAACCCCTATCATACTTCTCAGACATTTCATCTCAAACACATTCAAACTCCTTCTCTCTTCCTCTCTCATGTTCCATGATTCTGCCCCCGAACATTACTGTTGGCACAATCACTCCTTCATATAACCTCTTAGCATCCATTCCCAGATGTCGATTTCTTATTACACTTTTTAATCCACCAAGGCATTTACTCTCTTCTCTCAATCTACATTCTACCTCCACCCCCACTCCTCCCTTTCCTGTCACATTCGCACCCAAGTATCTGAAACTATCCGCTTCCTCCAGTTTCTCACCCTTAATGTTCACTTCCAGCCTGCTGTCATTCTCTCCCCTTGTACATCTCATCACCTTACTTTTACCCACATTTATCTTCAGATTCCTTCTTTCACACACCTTCTCAAACTCTGTCACTAGCTCACCTCCCACTTTTCTCCATTTTCTTTAATAATCTCCAACCCCTGACCCAATACCCTTGCATTCACCTCTCGCACCACCCCATCCATGTAAAGATTGAACATAACACACCCCTGACGGAGTCCCACCTTTACCTCAAACTATTCACTCACCCCATTTCTAATCCTAACGCAAGCTCTACTACTCTCATAAAAACTTTTGACTACTCCTAATAGCTTTCCTTCTATTCCATATATCTGCAGTACCTCCCACAGTGCCTTCCTGTCTA
>NC_134805.1:5090719-5105719 GCF_046742065.1 Oratosquilla oratoria
TAGTGTTCTCATCATATTTAATTGTAAAATTTCATCATTGTTACGTTAGTCACAATGTAATGTTCACACTCGTCACCAACTATGGTAACACGAGGAGGTAGTGAGGTCCACCCTATGTATATAATACCCACAGCCCATTTGTAAACCCATTCCTTTGAAAAAGCATACCTGCGAAACTAGTCAGGAATATACTCAAGACTAAGACTCCTGTGGTTCCTACTCCGCTTACGTATATATATACATGTGTATATACATATATATATATATATATATATATATATATATACATATGTATACATATATATATATATATATATATATACATATGTATACATACAGATATATATATATATATATGTATATATATATATATATATATATATACATACATATATATATTCACTATAAACCCACTATCGGAGAAATAATATCGGAAAGTACAGGAAAATGTATATTTCAACTACTATCTGTAGTCCTCTTCTGCTGAAGAGGACTACAGATAGTAGTCGAAATATAGTTTTCTTGTACTTTCCGATATTATTTCTCCGATAGTGGGTTTATTGTGAACATTTACAAATGTGTTATAACATACCTATTTCCAATATATATATATATCTTATTACAAGTGTAGAAATTCTTACGTAAGACTTAGAAAAGTGGGAGAGTGGTCTAAGAAGTGGCTGATGCCATTTAATCTGGATAAGTGCATGGTCATACACATTGGGCACGCAAACTAGAGGGCAGACTTTTTCTTTTTGGTCATGACATAGTAAGTATAGAAATGGAAAAAATATTTGGTGTCTTGATTAGCAGCGACCTCAAGTCCTCAAAACAGTGTACTGAAGTAGGAAAGAAAGCAAAAAGGTTTTTAGGTTACATCAGGAGACAGTTTCATTGCCTGAACCAAGAAATAGTCTGGACGCTTTACAATTCTCTTGTTTGTTCACATCTGTAATACGTCGTCCAGTTCTGGCCCCCGAATTTGAGGATGGACGCGCAAAGGCTAGAACGAGTTCAGACACGAGCAACAAAACTTATTCCCACTACTAGACACATGGGCTACCAGAGTTGTCTTAAGGCTTTGTGGCTCTTTTCTCTAGAAAACAGGAGATTACGAGGAAGTTAATAGATGTTTTCAAAATACTTCAAGGATTTGATAATATTAACTATCGACATCCCTTCAGCTTGATAGTAAATGCCATTCGCAATCATGGGTGGGACTTCAATCCCCCTCGTTACTCTTGTGACAAGGTTGGTGACATTTTTACCTATAAAATCTGCAACACTTGGAACAGATTGCCAAAGAACGTAATAAACAGTTCCTCTATTGACAGTTCAAAAGTTGATTATACAAAATGCTACAAACATTAGTGTAAGCACTAGTGTCAATCCCTGGAAACCTTTTTCCTCGGTATGGGTTGTAAAACCTTTTGAGGTAACGAGATTCATTGTAACTCCTTGTAACACTCACTCACTCACTCACTCACTCACTCACTCTCTCTCTCTCTCTCTCTCTCTCTCTCTCTCTCTCTCTCTCTCTCTCTCTCTCTCTCTCTCTCTCTCTCTCTCTCTCTCTCTCTCTCTCTCTCTCTCTCTCTCTCTCTCTCTCTCTCTCTCTCTCTCTCTCTCTCTCTCTCTCTCTCTCTCTATCTCTCTCTCTCTCTCTCTCTCTCTCTCTCTCTCTCTCTCTCTCTCTCTCTCTCTCTCTCTCTCTCTCTCTCTCTCTCTCTCTCTCTCTCTCTCTCTCTCTCTCTCTCTCTCTCTCTCTCTCTCTCTCTCTCTCTCTCTCGTTGTAAAACCTTTTGAGGTAACGAGATTCATTGTAACTCCTTGTAACACACTCTCTCTCTCTCTCTCTCTCTCTCTCTCTCTCTCTCTCTCTCTCTCTCTCTCTCTCTCTCTCTCTCTCTCTCTCTCTCTCTCTCTCTCTCACCCCTTCGCCTAGTCTCCAATTTTCTCATTCATTAACTGCGTTTGTGGTCATCTAAAAGTATCGTTTCAACGAACGCCTGTTGAGCTACCAAACGTCAAAATGAATAAACACAAAATCATGTAACGTCGTCATCACTTCTGTCTGTTGTGGAGCCCAAGGGGCATACCCGCTCCTGTGGACGTTGCTTTAGGTGATAACATCCATGTTTTACAGATATTTTAGTTATCTGTATAATAATTAATAATATTAGTTCTATTCACGTAGGTATTATGCAATGTTTAGTTTTCGTAGTCGTAGTTTTAATGAGGCAAAAAACTTCGAACCTGTAAATGTATCTTTTTCATTCTATGCTCGGAAGAAATTTCTGAATATCATGTGTTGGCGTGGTGTGTAGTGGTAGCCACCCAATACAATCATATTCTAATAAACACTATTTGTTTTATCCCTTTGTTCCATTACCAGTCTTTATTTTGAACACGATGAACAATTCAATTGGATGCATTTGATATATACAGTACATCTTTAATCTAACAATACAGCTTAATTTTAAAGTATAGTTACTGTAGGAGTAATATGTTATGTGCGTCCTCGCACTTATAAGAATTTGGATTGTAAGTCTTCATTACTAATTGGTAAATTCAACAGCGAGTTCAACACTCGCGGGAGTCAATAACTTCGTTAGGCCACCTTTCAAGGCAGGAAGATCATGATCTTTTTTAGCTTTGTCTAGTGAGGCAACATGACAATTGTTGGTGTCTGTACACGAACACACGTATACAAGTGCTCAAAAATATACCCCCACACACTCGCACATCATAAGAAGAATGTATGTAACAAAGCATAGTTACATGAGATAGAGAAAGAGACGGAGAAAGAGAGTGATAAAGAAACACACACACACACCACTAGATTAGACAGACAGGAAAGAAAGCAGACAGAAGGACAGATAAACAGACAGACAGGTGGACAAGTACACAGACGGTAAGGCTGAAACACACACACACACACACAAACACACACACACACACACACACACACACACACACACACACACACACACACACACACACACACACACACACACACACACACACACACACACACACACACAAACAAACAAACAAACACACACTCACAAACACACAAACAAACATGAAATAATTAACAGTCAGTTAGATTGGTAGAGAAACAGAAAGAAATACAACAAGACAGACACAAAGACATAAAGTCAGACAGACACACAGACAGCCAAACAGATAGACAGGCATAGAGGCAAACACATAGACAGTCAATCAGGGAGACAGACAGAAAGACAGAAACAGACACACAGACAGACAGAGAGAAACGCGTGCACACACAGATACACACACACACACACAAACACACACACGATTCGCATGGCACAGTGGTAGCGTCCGCGGCCGCCACCACGGCGGTCCGGGTTCGAAACCTGCCTAGGGCTGAAATAATTCCTGTATCGCTGCACTCTGCACTGCGAGTCGTTACTTCTGCTCGCGTGGGTGGGGGGTTGTGTGCGTGTGTGCGTGTAAGGTCACAGAATTACCCATAGATCGGTAATATATGAGCTCTAAGCTCTCTTCCGGGAGGGAAATAACTGTCGATCACGAGTCCAACATGTGATGCAAGACAATGGTAAATCACACACTCTGTCACGTCCTTAGCGTGAATGAAGTCTCCTGTTTGTATTTTTAAGGCACGCCTTGCATATATATGATGCGTTGTGTATTATCATTACTGCTGTTATTATAATTTGTGAAGAGAAATTTTGTATATCTTTATTCCATAATATGTAAGTATGTACATAAAAATGTATGTTATAAGGTAAACCATTGAGCAATCCCTGTCTGTTGGGGAGCGTTTTGAATACGTTTTGTCAGGTGACGCCAAGCTCAGATAACGTTATATAATTTAGCGTGAAAGCATGTTCTTCTTTCACCTTGGTTAGAAGTAGCTTAACTGCCTAGTTCAAGTACGTATCGACATCCAGAAAACGTAACCACCAAAACCCGAGCTATATAAGGCCGAGCAAAGAGGACCCGAGCAGCGACGAAAGAGAAGCAGAGAGAGCAGAGAGAAGCAGAGACCAGAAAACCTAGACAAGTCGTGCTGAGATACGCCCGCTGTTCACCAATTCCTACGTAGAATTCCTCTTCCCGTCGTTTAGATACAAGTAGTTCTTTAGACCTCCTTTGGTTGCATTTAGCAATCTTCGATTTATAGAAGCCCGTGTATGGAATCTTCCAGTGAAATTACAAGTCTTCGCCATCCGAGATGTTTCGGATATTATCTCAGTGACTGCCAGAAAGCTGACTAGGTCTTCCTGCCCTCTCCCTCTGTGCCAGTAACAAATCTGCAAACAAATCTATCTCCGAAGTGTCTTCTCCCAGACTACCAGGACATCATACGTCTGGTAATCGACTTTCTCCAAATCACCCATTAGTGAAGAGATTGAGAGGCGCGGTACAGACGATTTCCGCTGGCGCGTCACCAGAACCAAGACTCAAGTTCACTCTCTCTGTCAGTGCGTGAGTATTCAGACACACTACTCCCTGCCATAGTTGGTAAAATTTAATCTACTTAAATATTTATGTTTATATTCAATTCATTCATTGTGTTTGCAGCTTTACATTTTTTTAAGTATGTGCATTATAAGTGTTTTTATCTTTGTAAATAATAAGTAATCTTAACGAGGAATTTAATTATCCTTCCTGAACTCTATCATTCGTGCGAGCTGTGCACGTCCTTATTTTTTTAACTATTTATTATTATTTTCTTATCGTATCGTGATAAGCTTGGCCCATGTCTTGACATGAAATTTGGTGAGTCACTTGGCCCATGTCTTGACATGAAATTTGGTGAGTCACTTGGTGAGTCTTTGGTTAGGTGTACATGTACCAATATAGACTTAATAAACCATAAAATCAAGGTTAAGCATAAAGACATATAGGTACTATCTTGTAAGAGATGTTCGGCACACCTACCACCCCTGCTTTCAGTGAATCTTAATGAACAAAGAACATATATATGAAACTGACCTATAATGTAATTGTACATATATTTGGGCATTTGCATAGTAGGGTAATATTGGTGTCTAAAAAATGAACTAACATTCCTCCAGAATACATATTGGGAAAATTTTTACATGGAAGAGACAAAAGTGGAAGAGAAATAGAATATCTTGATGGATAATTATTATGAACGAGTGCATAGGCACGCACCAAGACAGAAACTAGAGAGTGTACATTAAAGGCTGGTTCAACAGAAGATGCAGTGAGGGAAAAGATAGAAGAGACAGAGCTTGAAAAAGATGGAGAAAAAAAATGACGAATATATATATATATATATATATATATATATATATATATATGTATATATATATATATATATATATATATATATATATATATACTATAGAAATGAGTATGTAAAAGTGCGAAGAGAGGAAAAAAGGAAATATGAAAAAGACATTATAGATAAATGAAAAGAGCAACCCAGACTATTCTATAGATATGTGAATAGTAAACTTGAAATAAACAGGAAATGGTGAAACTACGCCAAGGAAATATAGAATACACAGAAGATCTAGAAATGGCCGAAGTCATGAATAATCACTTCAAGTCTGTTTTCACTAGAGAGAAGGCACAATATTGTGACAAAATGAAATGAAGTATGATCTCCCCCTCCCATGAGCGAGATAATACATACATACATACATACATACATACATACATACATACATACATACATACATACATACATACATACATACATACATACATACATACATATACCAAAGGCTTTTTCCCCCTTACACGGGGGGTAGACAAAAAGAAAAAGGCATAGAAATCACTCCCACCCATTTCATTTCCTATATATTCCACTCCCCTCCACCCTCCTCCCTCCCTCCTATCTTGGCTCCTCCTGGATGACGGGTCATCCCTGCATCCTGTCCACTGCCCTGGGTCAGAAGCAGTGTCGCAAGACACAGCACATCCACAGCAAGGCCACTTCATAAATTCGGCGACCCCCCCTCTCCGTCCCCTCATGCAGGAAAGGAGAAGACGGGGAGAAATCCCCTCGGGCTGCGTCAATTTTTTTCTCATACATACTTCCTCACCCCACATCCGCCACTCACTCCCCCTCATGCATCACAGCCTTATCTATATACAACCCTTCTCCATTCACCCCTATCTTCTGTCCTCTCCCGTCCTTCCTCTACAGACATTCCTCTCTTTTGTAAAGCCCCTTTCACCCCATCCATCCATCTCATCCTAGGACGACCCCTCATATTCACTCCTTCCACCTCCGCCTTCCACACTTCTTTTACTAATCTTTCTTCACTCATTCTTTCCATGTGTCCAAACCATCCTAATGCTCTTTCATCCATCCTATCTCCCAGTTCCCTTTCCACCCCTGTTCTCCTCCTCACCTCCTCATTTCTCACTCTATCTAGTCTAGTAACCCCTATCATACTTCTCAGACATTTCATCTCAAACACATTCAAACTCCTTCTCTCTTCCTCTCTCATGTTCCATATTTCTGCCCCGTACAATGCTGTTGGCACAATCACTCCTTCATATAACCTCCTCTTAGCATCCATTCCCAGATATCGATTTCTCATTACACTTTTCAATCCACCAAGTCATTTACTCGCTTCTCTCAATCTACATTCTACCTCCACCCCCACTCCTCCCTTTCCTGTCACATTCGCATCCAAGTATCTGAAACTATCCCCTTTCTCCAGTTTCTCACCCTTAATGCTCACTTCCAGCCTACTGTCACTCTCTCCCCTTGTACATCTCATCACCTTACTTTTGCCCACATTTATCTTCAGCTTCCTTCTGTCACACACCTTCTCAAACTCTGTCACTAACTTCCTCAATCCCTCCTCTGATCCTGCTACAAGCGCAGTGTCGTCAGCAAACAACAACTGGCTCATTTCCCACTTTTCTCCATTTTCTTTAATCATCTCCCACCCTTGACCCACTACCCTTGCATTCACCTCTCGCACCACCCCATCCATGTAAAGATTGAACAGCCAGGGCGACATAACACACCCCTGACGAAGTCCCACCTTTACCACTAACCATTCACTCTCTCCATTTCTAATCCTAATGCAAGCTCTACTACTCTCATAAAAACTCTTGAATGCTCTTAACAGCTTTCCTCCTATCCCATATATCTGCAGTACCTCCCACAGTGCCTTCCTGTCTACCCTGTCGTAAGCCTTTTCCAGATCCATAAAAAGCCCAAAAATAATAGCACAAAAATAAATAATGCAACATTTATCAAACCTTGATGTCAGGAAATCGTACGGTCCGGACGGAATTGCAAATTGGATTCTGAATGAATGCAAAGAAGAACTAATGGACAAAATACATAACATAATAAGTTGTTCACTTAATGAATGAAAAATACCAAAAGACTGGAAAAATACTAACATTGTACCACTATATAAATGAGGAAACAAGGAAGAACCTGTATCGGGGTGGCCAATGAAACCGTTTATATAAATGATTTTTTTTTATTTGATATAAGTTCTACAATAATGAACATGTTGTCGATTTGTAAGCTCGATCACTACTGGTTCTTAGCGACGCGACTACGCCAGACTTGGCGGGTAAACATACACGCCCAAACTGAGCACTTGCTTCTTACAATAATATAGAAAATATATAATAATAAACATATACGTTTAAATGAACACTTGGTTCTCACAATAGTATATTAAATATATAATAGTAAATAAGCAATATTACAATTACGTATGTACAACACACAAAGAATATTCTATGCCACCATTACATAGCTCGGCCACCACCACTCAGTGACCACACCGAGCAAACAAAAAGAAATGACTAGGCAAGACAAAAGCAAACATAACACAATCCACACACATGCAAAGGTGAATACATAAGTGTGGAAAAGAATAACATTAGCACACCCTAATACATAAACAAGAATACAAGAATATATACATAAGAATCACATACAACATAATGAAGGTACATAAGAAACGCATACAACAAAAGGAAATAAGAACTGGCGCCAGTTAACCAAAATACAAAAGACAGCAATTTGGATTGGCGGTCAGGCATGCTCTTATAAACATGATCACCGACAACGATGATAACAGGCTTTGCACGAAAAATGTTGGCCTTGGAAACATCACGTTTATCTTTCACAAAGTCATAAATGGCATGCATCGCGTGACTCTGGAGTTGACTATTGTCATCAAAATTGTAGAGGGGACGAGCAGGGGTGTCAAGCACATCATAAGGGAGCCGTTTTTTAACTCCAAAGATGACATAATGAGGTGTTTTGCCCGTAGAAACATTAGTGGTGCTATTAATACAAGCACTGACATGCGGAAGCCAATCTTCCTAAGACTCTTGAAAGTTACTGGCAACATGTCTTAGTATCTCTAGAATTTTCCTGTTCGTCCTCTCGACAAGACCATTGGACGCCGGATGATAAGCAGTCACGAACGTCTGTTTGATGCCGTAACGTTCACAAATACTAGCCAAAACCTCATTCCTAAATTCCGTCCCATTGTCACTAAGGAGCACCGAAGGAGTAGTGTATGGACACAAAACATGAGAAACTAAAGCATGGGCGACAACTGGCGCAGATTTGTTACGTAAGGGAGCTAATATTACAAAACGACTAAAGTGGTCCACACAAACAAGGACATACACGGAACCTTGAGTGCTACGAGGCAGTTGCAAAAGGTCTATAGCCACAGTCTGAAATAGGCGAGAAGGAGTAGGGTACTCTAAGATGGGAGCAGTGCTCGTAGAACCTTTGTTCTGGGCACAAGAACTACACCGGGCTACATGAGAGGTAATGTCTAGTCGCATTTTAGGCCAATAATACTTCGTACGCGCCATAGCCAGAGTTTTGTCACGACCTGGGTGACCAGCCTGAGGGGCATCATGAGCAAGGGACAAAACAACGGGAACTAGAGACTCAGGGATCACTAGCTGTGCCACATCTTGCTCAAACACTTCCACATTACGAATGAGAACCTTGTCCTGCAAGGAAAATTGGGACAGAGGTACCGGTAAAGCTGGTAAGGTAGTATCATCACCAGACTCCAAAGCATAAATGACCGCAGACCAAACAGGGTCTTTACGCTGAGCTTTGGCCAGATCCTTCAGGGAAAAGTTATTAATTACTGCAACAGCAGCAACAGGGATATTACGTGAAAGTGTATCAGCAACGTGGTTCGCACGCCCCGGGATATGTCTAAGGGTTGGATTGAATTCCTCGATCGTGAGGAACCATCTGGCTAGACGGCCTGAAATATTTTTGCCCTTGAAAAGCTGAGTGACAGCAGTGTGGTCCGTGTAGACTGTACTAGGATATCCAAAAATGATAACACAGAAATGCTTTAAAGCCCACATCACTGCCAGTGCCTCTAAATGAGTAACAGAGTAACGGGACTCAGGCTTATTAAGAATGCGACTAGCATCTGTACAAATTGTAAAGGGAAGACTATAATATGGGAAGGCCAACACATGCGCTTCAGTAAGAGCAAGCTTCAAGGAATCAAAACTATCCTGATGAACATCACGCCACTGGAAAGAATAGTCCTTCTTGAGTAGGCGAGTGAGAGGGGAAGCAATTGAAGCAAAATCGTTAATGAATGCACGATGGTATCCTGCAAGTCCAAAGAAGGAACGTACATTTTCAACTGACTTCGGTATAGGGAAGTCCCTCACCGCCTTGATTTTATCACCTGTGGTGTGGATACCATGTTTGTCTACAACATGACCTAGGAATTGGATACTAGACTTGAAAAAGGAACACTTGGGTAAGTTGAGTTTCAACCCAGCTTCAGCAAAACGTTGCAAGACTATGGACAACTTAGTAAAGTGGCTTTCCACATCTTTGGAAAATAAAATCAAATCATCCAGGTAAACAAAAGGTCCATCCCCAACTAAGCCATGAAAAATGGAGTTAACTAAGCGCTGGCAAGTCAAAGGAGCATTCTGCAAACCCATGGGGCAACGAAGCCATTCATAATTCCCACTGGGAGTCGAGAAGGCCGTGACTTTACGAGACTTCTCCTCCAGGGGTATCTGCCAAAAACCTGCCTATAAATCCATGGTGGTGAACACAGAATTACCAGTGCCAATGGACTGGAGAAGGTCACTTAAGACAGGCAAAGGGTAATGGTCAGGAACAGTGACCTCGTTAACTCACCTGTAATCAATAACTGGACGAAAAGATCCATCTTACTTAGGCACCAGGAGAAGAGGCGAGTTCCACTCTGAGTGGGACTCCTGTACAACGACTTCACGCAATAAATCGTCAACCAAGGACTGGGCTATAAGCCGACGAGAGTGAGGTAACCTGTAAGAGGGGGCGTAAACAGGACGAGTACCTGGCTGAAGATCAATTATATGAACCACACGGTCTGTAACACCTAATGGATCACCGGGCAAAGCCGAAGTCTGACGGTGGGTAACTAACAGTTCAAGGAGACGAGGCGTCTCATCAGGAAAATCAATCTCGTCTACAAATGTAGCAAACTCAGAAGCTAAGTGAGCAGGGTCACGTGTTGGAGGAGACTGTAGTACAGAAGCTGCTATGATAGGCGAGTCCTGGAAAGCAACAATGTCAATCACATCAAAGGAGCCAGGAGAGAGAGGAATAGGATCACCCGTGACGTTTGTTACCATCGCCGTGGTAACATGATCTTCGCGAATAGTGGAGAGAGTTCCTTCTAATGCAAGGCGATGAATACGAATAGAGTCAGGCAAAGAGAGAACTTCAGACCCTATCGGGGCACCTGAAATGCGCACCGGAACTCGAACTGAACTTGAAGGACCAATAAGATGCTCCCCTATAACAACAGCATCACAATGAGAAGCAGGGTGTGTAGGGTGAGAGCGCTTAGAAGCTGGTGAGGGCAAATGTGCGGATTGATCAAGCACAGTAGAATCACAAACAGAAACTGGCCTATCTGATGCAGGGATATCAAAATTCCAGAAAGTCAGTACACGGCGACTAGGAGAAATATCTATGCCATGAGCTGTAAGAGCATCAATAACCAAGAGACAGTCACACTTAAGGGCAATACCAGAAACAACAACGAAAGTTATATGGAAGACTAGCATGCGAGGGAAACTGTAAGGGAAGACAAACAGACCCAAGAACAAGCAAGGGAGAACCTTGCACAGAATGCAAATTGCTACAAAAGGGAGATAAAGGGAGTTTGTACAATTCCCGGAGAGCAAAATAAGCGTTTCTACTTATGAGACTACATTCTGCACTAATATCTACAGTGACTGAAATAAGCGTGTCCCTTGTAAGAAATTGGAAGGTGAGTAATTGAGGAGACTCAACAGCTACTAAGGGGATGATTTGAGACCGAACATTATTGGTCAAATCTTTGGGTTGTGAAACAAGCGCTGGTGAAAATGGGACTGACGAGGCTGATGAGAAGTCTCATCTCTAAGTTTCAAAACCTTGAGACATTGATCAGTTGAGTGTTTACAATTGCCATGGATATGGCATCAACTAAGTTTATCTTGTGGCTCTACTCTAGAAAGGTCATGCGTCATATTAGAAGAAGCATTAGATACATTCCTGCGAACAGGGGACTGTCTTGACTTGTGTACCTGGGGGGTAATTGTAGGTTGAGGGGAGCTATGAATAGGAACTGTAGACTGAGAGGGCTGAGGAGAACAAGGGACATTGGCATGTTGAAGAGCATTGTTAATACACAAAGAACTAGAAGGCATTTCCCTTAGTTTACTGGAAAGCCTTGTCGCAAAAGATAATAGAGTTTCATCAGTATTATAGCTGAGAGAAGATGCAGCTCTTCCCTCAAAAGGCACCAAAAAAAGGATGTAAAGCAAAAATTCCATAATAACACGGAACCTATTTAGAGTGGTAGTGCCATTATCTACCCAGTCTAAATGTGAGAGTGAATCAAATGCGATAACAGCAATTATACTGGCCTGGGCTTGTGCACGTCGGTAGTCAAGAGTACCCAGTTGGGGTACGAGGGTATAAGCCAGTTTGAAACACCATTGGAAAGAATTGCCGACAGGGGTATCTGAAATATTTTTAATGAAATTAGATCTGAAGATGTCATAATTATAATCCAAAGACTTGGGATCAAGGCACGATGCCGATAACAGCTCAGATGGTAGGGAGTTAGGTACAAGTTGTGACCTTACAAAGGAGATCTTCTCAGGCCCAGTTGAAACATTCGAGTTCACTATAGCATCCTCGCATTAGCAAATAAAATCTACAGCCTTATAATGGGGACCTTGGACTGAAAATTTTGTAACGGAGGGTTCTTGATACAGTAAAGTTAAGTATGGGCCATTGTTTCAGATGGTTTATGAGGACTGATAAGAGATGGCACCTTTGGCTCAGACATAACAGGAGGGGGGCCAGATAATTGCATACCACTACGTAATAGCATTCGGCAAAAATGAAAAATAAATGCGATAATAATGAGGATCACCAGAGGCATTTAGATAATATAATTCACTCTGATATACAAAGTAAGAGTACAACTAATATAATACTCTGACATACAAAGCAAGAAAATTCAAGGAAAACTGCTTGTGATGTCACAAAAAAAGTGGCCGCTATGCCAACAACACGATGTATACTAATATGGCAGTCTTGCTAGAAAACGAAATATATATTAATTCACTATAGCCAGAAGAAAACTATGGCATTGTATAAACAACAAAGTTGTACAAGGCTGAGTACTGATATAAAAATCACCAGTGTAGGGGATGACAGTCACCATGGAGTTCAGCGAATACTGGTCAGCGGCCGACGTGAGATTTGTCTGGCACAAATCCGTCCGTCCAAATTCCTCCACCATCTAGGGCTCAAATCACAGCTGATAATACAGAGGAACATAGGACGACCCAGTGATAATCGCAGATGATATCGATGAACGTTTAAACGCCGACGCCAACGGGAAGAAATCACCTGCGCACTCAGAGAAAAATGTTTCTGCGCCTAATTACGCACAAAATGTTCAAGGGAAAGGTATTAATAGTTCCACTGTCACTGAAAAAAAATCACCTGGTTGGAAAGAAAAAAATGGTAGAGAAGCACAAGCGCCAAAAAGTGATATCACCGGCCGGCATTTTTTTTTTTTTTTTTCTTCAAAGTTCACAACGAAATACGATCGTACTGCACTAAGTTCAATACACACGAAACACTTAAGACACTGAATTATTTAAATGCTGCCACCATATATGTATCGAGGTGACCAATGAAACCGTTTATAAAAATGAAGAATTTTTTTTTTTAGTTGATATAAGCTCTACAATAATGAACGTGTTGTCACTTTGCAAGCTAGATCACTACTGGTTCTTAGCGACGCGACTACGCCAGACTTGACGGGTAAACATACACTCTCAAACTGAGCACTCGGTTCTTACAATAATATGTAAGATATATAATAATAAACATATACGTTTAAATGAACACTTGGTTCTCACAATAGTATATAGAATATATAATAATATATAAACAATATTACAATTACGTATGTACAACACACAAAGAATATTTCATGCCATCATTACAATCCAACTAACTATAGACCGGTCTCACTAACAAGCACGATAGTCAAAATTTGTGAGAAAATCATCAAGAATAGATGGGTAAAACACCTGGAAGAAAATGATATAATAGACCCAAGACAATTTGGGTTCAGACAAGGAAGACCATGCACCACAAACTTAATATGTTTTTACTTGAGACTAATAGACATAGTACAAGAAAGGAATGGATGGGCTGGTTGCGCTTTCCTGGACTTGCAAAAAGCTGTCGATAAGGTACCACACAAAAAAATTATTAAAATTACTGGAACATATAGGGGGATAAAAGGGAACCTACTAAAATGGATGGTGAATTTCCTGATTGGTAGAAAGATGAGAGTAGTGCTCAGAGAAAAATATTCAGGTTGGAAGAAGGTGATCAGTGGAGTTCATCAAGGATCTGTATTGGCTCCAATAATGTTTGCTATTTATGTGAATGATATGGATGATGATGTACAATGTTACATGAGCTTCTTTGCAGACAACGCTAAGTTGTTAAGAAAAGCAAAAACCGAAACGGATTGCGAATCACTACAGGAAGACCTGAATAAGGTATGGAACTGGAGTCAGAAATGGGAAGTTGACTTCAATATTAAGAAGTGTAGCATAATGGAGTTTGGAAAAAGTAAAAATAGAATATCAGGACAATATAAAACTGAAACTAAGGAGGTAAAGAAAGTGTGATCTGAAAAAGATTTGGGAGTAATTATCTCAAACGAATTGTCCTATGATAAACAAATAAACAAAATTGTCGGAGAATCCTATACCTTGCTAATGTCAATAAAAGTGGCATTTACATATTTGGAAGAAGAAATTATTAAAAAAATATTAGTTACACTGATAAGGGCTAGGCTAGAATATGCGGCGACATTGTGGTCACCCAGTACCAAAAAGAATATAGAGAAAATAGAAAGAATCCAGAGAGCAGCCACAAAAATGGCCCCTGCACTTTCAAACTTGTCATATAAAGAGAGACTGGCTAAATTGAAATTATCGACTCTGGAGCAGAGAAGAGAGAGAGGCGACCTACCGACCACCTACAGAATCATGAAGGGCACAGAAATATTCGATAGAGAGGACTTGTTAAACTGGGACAAGAGACACACAAGAGGACATGGAAAGAAAATCAAAAACATAGTTACAGAAGAGATCGGAAGAACAGTTTTCCACATAGAGCGATGGACAGTTGGAGCAAACTGGATGAAAAAATAATGTGTGCAAAAACCATTCATGAATTTAAGAGCAAACTAGACACTGCGAGATACAAAGGCGGGACACTTCGAGCGTAGGTCCCCTTCCCGTAAAATACAACGAGGTAGATGCATACACAGACATATACAAGCGTGCACGCACACACACACATACACACACACACACATACACACACACACACACACACACACACACACACACACACACACACACACACACACACACACACACACACACACACACACA
>NC_134805.1:5115719-5120719 GCF_046742065.1 Oratosquilla oratoria
AAATAAGACATTTGATACTACCAAATAGATTTCATTGTTACTATCCACGAAAATTGCATGCTGATGCTGTTGGTGGATATTGGGACTTTTGTTTTGAAACATATTTAGATTTGGGTGGACATTTAACCTATTATCTCCCATTATTTGAAGTTTTTTTTTTTTTTTTATAATTTCCGAATTTTCCCATAAATTTGGGTTGCAAACACATTGCAATAATCAGAATTTCTTGATATTCGAAAATAAACAAGATACGAGGTGATCTCATATGAGATCAGTGGTATCATGAGGTATCAAAACTCATTGTATCCAAAAAAACATTTATTAAATAATGCGACTAGAAAACTGGAGACACTGTGGTAAACGCTGCAATAAAGAGCCAAGTAAACAATATATTCATCAAAATGAACAGTATAAAAATCAAAATAAACATTATATAACGCAAAACAAACAGGATAAAAATCAAAATAATCTGTACATAAACTAAATAAACAGTATAAAAATCATAATCCGTGGTATATAAGCATTGCATAAAGTGTTTTACTCATTATTTCAGGTGTTATTCTTATGGTAGGAAGAAAAGCAGTTTACACATAAGGTAACATAGCATTTAGAACAGTATGTCTTCGGCCTAGCAGTGCATGGCTTGTTCTGACATCTTCGTTGTTAAGTTTGTTTCATAACGATGTGTCCTGTGGAGGAAAATTGAATGTCCGAGGGATTGGCCATGATCGCTTTTTATCGGGAGGGACTCTGTTACTGGTCAATCTCAGATAAGACCTGCATCTGTCTCTTCTAAATGATAGCAGATCTTTACAGGCAACATTATCTTTATCGTCAGCGTGAACAGATTTATATTTAATGAATGCATTCACAACTGCCATGTCCAGAATGAGAGTGAAAAGTGGCCAATACCATTTCTTACTTCTGATTGCTATTGCATATTTACTGATGAGCCAATCGTGTTTATCAACACCGCCCATGAAACTGCAGTAGTTTTTTAACACATTAGGTTGAGGAACCAAACCTTTTCCTTTCTTTTCTTTCAGCCAACGTTGCGCATTTCGTAAAGGTTCCACTGTGTCATAATTAGTTATAGCAGTTACTCATGTATTGTCAACCTATTTCACAAAGAGAATTTCCTCGTTAGTGTCGAATTTGTTGTCGCATATTCCTCTCTTTTTTCATTTTATTTGAGCCTTCCAGAGGGCATTTATTTAGCCTGTTTTCGCCCACTGTTCCAGTTGCTTGAAAGCCAGTGTTGCGAAGATGCACTAATAATTCATATACAATGAATAAGTTATTAATATTAAAAAACACACTATGCGATTGGGGGTCCTTCACAACATCTAGCATATTCAGTACAACTTTTGATCCAAGTAATAAATCTGCACGTTCATCTTCAGAGAAGCTCTTGCCACAATAAAGGTCAAACTTGTAACAGTAGCCCGAGACGCCGCATAGCGCCTAAAGTTTATATCCGAATCTAATCGGTTTACCTCTAATGAATTGCTTCAGGGCATCATGTCCGTAATACTTCATTATATATAAGGAAAACAAAGAAACAGCTAAATAGGTTTATGCATTACTCTATCAATATTCAAATACCTTCTACGACGAACGCCATTGAGTCACCCGGTGACTTAGGTCCTCAAAGCAAGAAATGAAGAAGAAGAAGAAGAAGAAGAAAAAAAAAGACGTCCTAAAATTACGTCATCGTTACACGGCAGAAAACGAAGTCAAAACATTTGTGTCAATTGGGAGAATGACGTAACAAAAGTATCGTCACAACGGTGACGTCATGAATGACGTTACAGAAGCAACCAACATTACTGAGAAGTTGCGTCTCTTTCCTCGTTCTCAGCGAAGCGATGATTCACTGTCCATTTGTATTATATGCATCAAGTATATGACCACAATGTGTTATACAACAATAAAGAAAAGAAACCCACAACTACCATCTTTGTCTAATGTATTACGATAGCCTGAACAAGCGGCCCTTACCGGTGACCATTGGGGGAGGGGCGAGACGCCCCTAGTCGCTTACCCTCACTTGGAGAACACACGTTCCTATGACGTAAACCTCTGGTGGTGGTGATAGTGGTTGTAGTAGTGTTGGTATTTGTGGTATGGAAAGTGGTATAGGCAATGAAAGTGACAGAAAAAGCAAGAGAATGTGAGAGGTGTGTGTGTGTGTGTGTGTGTGTATAGATATATTGCAGAAGTAAGGGAGGAGGTTCTCTTGTATACACATAGAGTTGAATACGACATCATTCTCACAGTTATTTAACTTTTTCATAACGTTTACCTAAGTTTTTATTAATCTTCTTGCATTAGGGCTATGAGCAGATATTAACTTACCTAATGTAGCCATGCGATTAATTTTGACGTTTCGTCCTCAGGGGGCCATCATCAGAATTACATCTGTAACAATGAGTATAAGAGTAAAATATTACCAACAATAAATCACTCATATTTGGACAAAGACAGTATTACATACGACGTAGGATACTTACAATGAGAAATGTGTACCTTCGCCATGCTTTTGACAGATTATATACTAGGGCTGACCTCACCGGTTAACCTCTCCCCGGCTGGCCGCAAGCTGAGGTTATGGTTGGTATGTGGAGGTGTGGTGGTTGGTGTATATTGATTGATGGTGAGCTCTCTCGGATTAATAATACTTACAACATTTGCAATTTCCGGAAGTCTCCACTGCTAGCAATTATTTTGGTGTCACTTATTAACTCTTCTCTACTGATATATTTATTATGGTGCTGTTTCATATGATGCTTTATTGCGCCTTTCTGTATACGTAAAGATAACCTATTTGAAAAACATCTAGTATTACCTATGTATGTACTAATGCGGGGTGCACAGTTCTCGGTATAACAATGGAACTGGCACTCTACATTTGTCTTAGATATAGTCTTAGTGGGGCTATACAATTTGTTATTGATTAGTAAGGAGCAGGATTTAGGGCTGTTGTAACAGCAAAGCAACCTTATTTCTTCATTCTCATGAATTGTTTTACATTTTTTAAGTTATATATCTTAATATCATTTTACCTATTTTATATGTCTCTGCATAGGTATGAAGACGAGACCCTACGAGCATAGCTCCCCTTCTCGTAAAATACAACTAGGTAAATACAACTAGGTAAACACACACACACACACACACACACACACACACACGCACACACACACACACACGCACACACACACACACACACACACACACACACACACACACACACACACACACACACACACACACACACACACACACACACACACACACACACACACACACTCAACACAACTCGGTGGCGCGGTTGGTAGGGTACCCGACTGTCACTACGGCGGTCCAGGTTCGAATCCTGCTCAGGGCTGAAATAATTTCAGTATCAGTGCGCTTCGAGTCGTTACTCCAACTCTCGTGGGCGGGGAATTTGGGGTGTGTGTGCGTGTAAGGTCACGGCATTACCCATAGATCGGTCATACGAGCTCTGAGCCCTCTTCCGGGAGGGAAATATCTGTCGATCACAAGTCCAGCACGTGATTCAAAGACCAACGTGAAAACACACACACACACACACACACACACACACACACACACACACACACACACACACACACACACACACACACACACACACACACACACACACACACACACACACACACACACACACATACACACTCACACACACACACACACACACACACACACACACACACACACACACACACACACACACACACACACACACACACACACACACACACACACACACACACACACACACACACACACACATATATATATATATATATATATATATATATATATATATATACTGTATATATATATATATATATATATATATATATATATATATATACTGTATATATGTCGAGACATTGTGATATGTTTGAGGAAGGTGGAAGAGTAGTACATGGGTCTAAGGCCGAGTTTATTCCTGACCCGTTGCACTCATAGTTTCTTTAGAGGAATGATACTCCTGGATGACGCTGGCGGTATACATAGCTGACCCGATAGTAGTAATTACACCAACTAGGCAGGGGACGCGGGTCAATGGATAGCGACCTGTAATTGAATAAATAATTAATTCATTAATCTACTGAAAATATATTAAATTGAAATAAAATGCGCTTCCCAAATCATGTATTAAAATGAGTAAAAGTGTAAAAAACTAACTTGAGTGTAGAACATAATTGTGGAACCTGCCGGACAAAACACCATCGGATATTTCTCCACCGATTTAAATTGGCGCCGTCTTTGTGAAATGTACAGTAACCTAACATCTTTAATTCTAAATGCACAAAATTAATTTATTCACCTCGAGTCAATACGGAAGGATAGTAATAATCCCAAATGAATGACGGACAGGCTGAAATATGAGATCGGAATGAAAAGAGGACTGTACGCAAGAATTAAAAGCTGGGAAATATACCTTAGCTCCAAATATAACGATATGGTAAGACTGGTTAAAAACAACACGCGCACAGCGAAATGTAACTATGAAATCAATGGTGCCAGAAAAACTAGATCTAACCCAAAGGGCTTCTTTCATCTCTACAGAACAAAAAATAAGGAAAGGATAGGCCCGATTATAAACGACGAAAATTTCATGATAGAATCGGAGGAAAAAATGAGTAAGGCGTAGCATGCGGCTGATGCTTTATGGACCAGAGCTACACATAATTTTGTCTGTGATAGAGGAAATCTCTATTCATAGAGAAATTATGGTACTTTATTATACTGCGCCTGTCCCTCCATTATGCTGTCCCCCTACTCTTAATACTGTCCTGTACCACTTATCTGAATATTCATTTCCTTTTTCGCTAAACCCTGTGGTAGGGGAGAATGAATACTGACACCGAGTGCTCCCATTTGAGTCATAAAAGGTGACAAAAAATGGGACGGTAATAGGACTAGGCATCCTATTCTCTGTAACCTCAAAGGGACATTCCTAA
>NC_134805.1:5125719-5133219 GCF_046742065.1 Oratosquilla oratoria
AAAAACTCAGATGGAGTGGCCACGAAGTGAGAATGTCTGACGATTGCCTTCCCAAGTAGATATTCTACTCCCAACTCACGGGTGGCAAGCGTACAAGGGGAGGCCAAAAAAAGTGTTTTAAGGACGTCCTCAAAGGAAATCTAAAAAAATGTAACGTAGACTTCAACAATTGGACGGAAACAGTAAGAAATAACCCCTCTGGAGAACCACCATCAGAGAAGGAACAGCGATCTTTGAGTCAAAAAGGTCTGCACAGCTGGAGGAAAAAAGAAAACGACAGAAAGAGCGACAACATCAGCTACGGCGGGTAACGTCCTCCCGGAACTGTATGTCCACACTGCTAGTTTCCCTGTTTTTTATAAGACATTCTCTGATGTCGTTTGTGACCTGAATTTAACTTCATTTGGTCTAGTTTTGTCTATACTGTATTTCCCTAGTCTATATATTCTTCAATTTCTTTCCCTTTTTCCTGTTCACCTTATTGAAATATTGTTGATACCTTGTTTACCTTTTCTTTCTCATCTCTTATTCTTGTAGTCCTATTTTGATTATACTTCTCTTCCATTCCTGATATAATTATATATTTCTTTTTATCTGCTAAGTCTCTTACTATATTCTCCTTCTCTCTCATCACTTTAATAACTGTGTCCTTAGTGTGTTCCTTCATCTGTTGTTTCACTATATCTCTAAATTCAATTTTGTTATCCTCCTGACTTTTTCTCCAACCCTTTACCTCTTTTGCTAAGGACTCCTTATTTTCTATATTATTCCTCTTTAACTCCTCATTCTCATCCTTTACTTCTTTTAACTGTCTTTTTAATTCTTCTATTTCTTTATTTAGGTTTTGGTTCTCCTTCTTTAGTTCTTCCAATTTATCAACTCTCTGTGGAATTAGCGCGAGTTGGCTAAACCTAACTTCCCATGATTCGTTCATTTTTGTTAGTTTTCCTATAGACTTGCTAATCAGGGGATGTTGTCATCTCCTCCCTCATTAAATCCATAGAAATAATTATCTCCACTTTCTCTTGAATTGCTCTTATCTATTTCACCTCCCCTTGTCACCACTGTCACTTAAATTTGACTTGTAATATCACTCGTCTCAAGGCCCCTTGCCTTCTTTTCCTGTAGTCTCACTATTTTCTAGGCCCCGTGCCTAGTTCTCTCGTCCTTTGGGTTAATAAAAGGGTGGTGAATTTTCTTTCTTCTTTCACTGTAATTTCACCTTCTGCTTACACTCGGGATCTCTTTTCTCTCGTCTCTACATCGTCTCCTGATCCTCCCTCCACACCCTCTCTATATCTTCTCCCACGAGATCCCGTATCCTACGCTAAGCTACCTTCGTCTGACGTCTCTACATCCTCTCTCTAGATCGTCTCCTGATCCTCTCTCTTGATCCTCTCTCTAGATCGTCTCTTGATCCTCTCCGACGAGATCCCGCATCCTGCGCTAAGCTACCTTCGTCTGACGTCACTAATTTTTCTAATCCAATCTCCGGTGACTTTTCAAATAAATGTCACTCCTTATGGGCGTGACTTTGAATTCATGCACCAATAGTTTTTTCCTCCTTCTCCACCTTGCACCAATCCGGAAAGCCATTCCAATGCCACTAGCAAAATTGTTTACCTCAGCATTAGTCAAACGAAGCTAACCTGCGCTTACAGAGTTTTGATTACAACATCGATTATAAAACAGTCACCACCGTCGGTGTGTTTACATAGACATAGCGTCACCTCAATGTTTTCAAAACAACAGGCGAGCAGGCAGGCTCATTTACATTCGTACAACTACCGGCCTCTTACAGGGCTCGGCAGCTACCCTTGGTCGTCCCGCCCAATTTCTTAAAATGGTCACAATACTCATGTGTGTACTCAGATGAGAGGTCCTTAAGTCCTTAAGATTCCAAGTCTGACCACAGCAGATCCTAGGTTTTAGGTTTCCATGTATCTGCTTGACACCAAGTTCCAGTTGTTTAGGTCTCCCATCCCAAATACATACAAATGGTCAATACTATCTGTAAAATACATCAAGATTAATGTTCAACTCTTGAAAAATATCATTATAATATTCTCCATATTCTCCAGGGTTATTAATATTTATGCACAAAGTATTACTATAATCATCTTCATAGATCTGCAAGCTAATTTTCCTTATGTCATCTAAATGTCCTATCAATTCTTCTCTTGATTCTAAATGTTTAAGTTTAAACTTGTTTCCACCTGCAGAATCAATTACCCTATATGGACCAGTGTACCTTGGTGAAAGTTTATTATTGGGTGAGGTTAATTTGACCATTACTAATTCTCCAATTTTCAGTTCTAGTTTATGAGCTATTTTGTGTTGTTGTTCCTTCATCTTTTGTGAATACACCTGCATATGTTTCCTAACTCTTTGGTGAATACTTTGAAGAGTATTTATCCTATTGGATATATAATCATCCATATTATATATGGGTTTTTGCTCTGCAGTCAACATTTCATATGGCAGAGTTTTGTCCTCCCCAAAAATTATAAAATGAGGTGTATCCCCAGTTGCTACATTAATTTGATTGTTCAGGGTACACTTAACACAAGGAATCCAAGTATCCCAAGTTACACTATGAGGACTTATTAGGGTTCTAAGACATATAATTATCTTTTTGTTTAACCTTTCTACTACTCCATTACTTTGGGGATGGTTAACGAGTATATTGACTTTCTTGATGTGGAATACACTACATAGATTTTCCAAGATTTTGTTATTAAATTCAGTCCCATTATCTGAAACTAGAATGTTAGGTGTAGTAAAATTACAGATTATCTGATCATAGATTACGGAAGCAATAGTTTCAGCTTTCTTATTGATTATGGGTTGTAATATACAAAATCTTGAAAATAATCAATAGCAACAAATAGGTATTTAAAGCCGTTCTCGGATAATGGTAATTCCAATGTATCCATGTGAACTCTTTCCCAAGGTTTCTGTGGAATGGGATAGGTGAGTATAGGAGCAGGTTTTGGTGTATTTCCCTTCACCTTTACACATTTTACACACTTTTCTATATAATCATATATAGTTTTCTTCATTCCTAGCCAAAAGTATTTAAGTTGTGCTTGTCTATAAGTTTTATCCTTTCCAGGATGTGAACTACAATCACTATCATGAAGTAACTTCAATATCTCATTTACCAGAGTTTGTGGTATAACCAACTGATTTACTTGACCTCTAGAAATATCTTTCCCATTTACAAATGTTTTCCTATACAAAATTCCATTAATCAAATGAAATTCCTCTATCTTATACCCCTTTGGTAGCTTTGGAGGATCTCCTCTTGGGTTCATCAAATGCTTGATTATTGAATCACATGTCTCATCATCTCTCTGTTCTCTTATTAGCATTTCTTCATCTAAAGTTACTAATTCTTCTATACTACAAACAAAATTAATCAACCCAGTCCCAGTCATTGGTTGACTAATGTTTCTAGAAAGTGGATCTGCTACATTCCTTCTACCCGGAATATATTCAAATTGAACTTCATAGCACTGAAGTATCGCAAACCATCTAGCAAGTCTGCCTCTAAGATTCTTATGCTTAAATAAGTTCTGAATAGCTGTGTGATCAGTCCAAACTCTGATGGGATACCCTAGTATCATATCCCTAAAACTTTCAAAAGAATAAATTACTGCTAAAGTTTCTCTTTCAGTTATAGAATAGTTTCTCTCCGCACTATTACAAAGTCTGGATGTGTAAGCTATGGGTTTCAAAGTTCCATTTCTCTCTTGCATTAGTATGCCTCCTAATCCTATGTCAGACGCATCAGTACAAAGAATAAATTCTTTTTCATAGTCGGGGAAAAATTAAAATAGGTGAACTCGTGAGTTTATCTTTCAACTTGTCAAAAGCTTGCTGTTGCGCAGGTCCCCATATGAACTTTGAGTCCTTTCTCAACAAAGAACTTAGTGGATTAGCAATGTCAGCATAACTTTGAATGAATTTTCTATAATATCCTGTTAATCCCAAAAAGCTCCTAACCTTGTCTACATTGGTCGGAACTGGAAAATTCTTGACAGCGTCCACCTTTGAATTTACTGTACTCAGCCCGTGTCTGTCTATCTTATGTCCTAAGTAAATGACACTGTCTTGCAAGAACTTACATTTTTCAAGTTTTACTTTTAACCCAGCTTCTCCTAGTCTTGAGAATATCAAATCTAATTTCTTAAAGTGCTCCACTGCAGTCTGAGAAACTATTAAAATGTCATCTAGAAATACACTGGCAGTGTTTACTAACAATCCATCTAGAATAGTATTCATTAATCTCATGTAAGTTAATGGACTATTACATAACCCAAATGGCATTCTCTTGAACTCATAATGTCCTGTTGTAGTAGAAAATGCTGTGAACTCTCTTGAATCTTCATGCAATTCTATTTGCCAAAAAGCTGATTTGATATCTATAGTACTAAAATATCTATTCTCAGTTCCCAAACTTCTCAAAATGTCACCGATAATGGGTAATGGTAACCTGTCACGAATGGTGTGCTTATTCAGTTCCCTGTAATCAATAACTGGTCGCATAGTCCCATCAGACTTTGGTACTAAGATCAACGGAAAATTCCACTCACTTTTACTATGTTCAATAATATCCTGTGATAACATTTCAGTGATGAGTTTATCTACTACAGCTAATTTAGAGTGAGGAACTCTGTAGGCTGGTATGTAGATAGGTTGTGTTCCTGGTTTTAACTTAATGTGATGTTTTAAAACAGTTGTTTTGCCTAAGGCGTCCCCCGGCAAAGCAATTGCTTTTTTATGTTTCATAAGCAAAGCAAATAAAGCTTCATCCAACTCAGGGCAATTAGTTGATTGTAATAATTCTTTATATCTATTTCTTAAGTCTATGCCTTCTTGTACTGAACAAATTGATGAAGTTGGTAATTCTGTCTCCTCACTATTCTCATTTAAAATCTTAATAGGTTTAGTACACACCTGAATACATCCTATTTGTGTACCTTTCTTTAAAACTATCTCTTTATTCATAGTATTAATTACTAATACTTCTACTCTGTTCTTATTTGTCTTATAAATCCCTGAGTCCCACTTCAATCCTTTAATTTTAACTGAATCTGGGACTGTAATTACTTCAGAGTCTACATTGATTCCTTTCAAACACACTTCAACCTTATTAATTGACATGGGATGTAACAATGTCGACCTTGTTAATCCGCAATCTGCAATTCTCAAGGCATCTGTGGTTGATAATTTAGTAATCTCTGGGATTTCCTGAACTTCTGAGTTGGGTTCACAAATTGTTTTACTTTCTGTAGGGTTGGACCGCTCGGCCTCGCTATCTAGGATAGAAATGTTATCTAAGGATTCATTGATTCCTGTCACTGGTCTTAAGTCTGGTTGATTTAAGAATGGGATTAACTGTGACTTCACTAAAATTCCTAAGTCAGCAGGACAAATTACCATGTTTTCTTTTCTCATAGTTGCAAATCCTATCAATAAATCTCCTGGAAAAACAGACTCTTCTACAACTATCACTGGGATGTACAATTGTTCATTTGTATATAAGGCAACTTCTAGCTCAATCTTACCTAATGTTTTTAACTGATTTCCAGTTACACCTTGCAATGTGTAACGGATTGGTTCCAACATTTTCACTCCTGGGTTCAACTGGTTTAAAACTTTACTAGTAATTACATTAACTACAGACCCTGTATCAATAAAAATTTGAATAGGCTTATTGAACACTTTACCCGCAATGAGAGGTCCTACAGGAGTTTTACCAACAGTAATTATCAGTTTGTCAGTTTCTTTCATCTCCCTTGCATTCCCATATTTAACACAATACCGTCTATCGGTATATATATGGGGAGGTCTGAAATGGTTTATTCTGTGTCTGGGGGTTTTCCTCTTAGCCCTGGGGGTACCCGAAAATTTCGGCATTCATGAGTTCTGTGTCCGATTTTATTATGGTAAATACAGAATGGAGGGTTCCTACATTGATACTCATTGTGACCTTTGTATTTGCAATTTCTGCAAATAATCCCAAAAAACATTCTTGTGCCTTGTGTCCCCATGCATTACAATTAAAACATAGGATTCTGGTATCCCTATCCCTAGATGGATTTCTAGCATGCCGCCTATGTCCTACTTCTGTTTTCTTAAACTCTCTAGAGTTCCTATATTGGCTATGTTGATTTATAGGAATTACATATGGGTTTATTGTTCTGGTCTCACTGTATCCTTGAAGAAGATAATCTACTTCTCCTAAACAGATATTTGATTTTAAATCTTTGTACAGCCTTTCTGCTGTTAAGTCATCAGAATTCTTTGCCAATAAGCTAAATGTAATCAATTTGATTACCTGTGAGATTTCCATCTTCTCACTAGATCTTTCTATCCAGTCTGAATCTTTCAAGATAGAATTCATGTCTTTTGACCATCTATCTAATCTAGCTAAGTACTCTGTGTCAGTTTCACTTGTCCTAACTTCCTTAATCATTTTTACCAATGATCTAATAGGATCCTGATCACATTTGGACATGAAATGTTTAAGAAAGGCTTTCTTGTAATTATCATATTGATTAATTAATTCCATTTGCTGGAAGTTAATGACAAACCTCGCCCTTCCATGCTCTGGATCTATATTCTCCTTGAGAATCTCAATCTTACGATTCTCATTTGTAATGTTTTTACTAACTATAAGAGTGTCAATGAGGTTCAGGAACTTGTTTACACCATATGTGTTAGACTCTCCTGTGAATTTTGGAATATTTGTATTTGATGTGTGAATTTTGTGTCTCAACACGTTAGAATTCTGAGGGGTACTCATACTTATTACTAATACCTTGCTTTAGCCTGGCTGCTTGCGATGTCGCTTCGTGATGTCAATGTCTGGTTTGACGTCCTTCTACGGTCTTGTCATTCGTCAACGACGTTGTTCCTTCTCCATCACACACTCTGCCTTGAAGACCGCCTTGTAGATGATGATCACCTTGAAGAATCTTGAAGAATGCTTGTTCCCAACGTAGCAGTTACTTGAAGTTGTAGATTTCTCTCGTAGTCGTAATACACTCTTGATTTTGGTTGTCTTGTTCCCGTAGACTTCTTGCGCCACTTCTCTTCGGAGGTGTTTAACACCCAGTTCGTCGCACCGCTGTTCACCACTTTCACCTCCCGTTGTCACCACTGTCACTTAAATTTGACTTGTAATATCACTCGTCTCAAGGCCCCTTGCCTTCTTTTCCTGTAGTCTCACTATTTTCTAGGCCCCGTGCCTAGTTCTCTCGTCCTTTGGGTTAATAAAAGGGTGGTGAATTTTCTTTCTTCTTTCACTGTAATTTCACCTTCTGCTTACACTCGGGATCTCTTTTCTCTCGTCTCTACATCGTCTCCTGATCCTCCCTCCACACCCTCTCTATATCTTCTCCCACGAGATCCCGTATCCTACGTTAAGCTACCTTCGTCTGACGTCACTAATTTTTCTAAACCAATCTCCAGTTACTTTTCGAATAAATG
>NC_134805.1:5135719-5143219 GCF_046742065.1 Oratosquilla oratoria
TTAGCCATCTTGTGTGACCTTTTATCACCTGTGTCAATTGTCACCCATTTTATTCATTCTTGTTATTATTTCTTATTTTCATTATTTCTATTTTTGTCTCTTTTTAAGACAATCCTTATGTATTTATGTTGAGTGACCTCTCTGTTCCCTACACTATTGTATTTAAGCTGTACTTTGTTGTGATACTATGTACTTTGAAAATGTCTTAAATAGAGGAAAACGTTCAGTATTCCGATCTTTGATTTTCTCGTGGTTTCAAGCAATATATATACAGTGGAACCCCGCCATTCGTCCCAAAGCTCCGCCTTAGCCATCTTGTGTGACCTTTTATCACCTGTGTCAATTGTCACCCATTTTATTCATTCTTGTTATTATTTCTTATTTTCATTATTTCTATTTTTGTTTCTTTTTAAGACAATCCTTATGTATTTATGTTGAGTGACCTCTCTGTTCTCTACACTATTGTATTTAGGCTGTACTTTGTTGTGATACTATGTACTTTGAAAATGTCTTGAATAGACGAAAACGTTCAGTATTCCGATCTTTGATTTCCTCGTGGTTTCAAGCAATATATATATATACAGTGGAACCCCGCCATTTGTCCCAAAGCTCCGTCTTAGCCATCTTGTGTGACCTTTTATCACCTGTGTCAATTGTCACCCATTTTATATATTCTTGTTATTATTTCTTATTTTTATTATTTCTATTTTTGTTTCTTTTTAAGACAATCCTTATGTATTTATATTGAGTGACCCCTCTGTTCTCTACACTATTGTATTTAAGCTGTACTTTGTTGTGATACTATGTACTTTGAAAATGTCTTAAATAGAGGAAAACGTTCAGTATTCCGATCTTTGATTTCCTCGTGGTTTCAAGCAATATATATATACATATATATACAGTGGAACCCCGCCATTCGTCCCAAAGCTCCGCCTTAGCCATCTTGTGTGACCTTTTATCACCTGTGTCAATTGTCACCCATTTTATTTATTCTTGTTGTTATTTCTTATTTTTATTATTTCTATTTTTATTTCTTTTTAAGACAATCCTTATGTATTTATGTTGAGTGACCTCTCTGTTCTCTACACTATTGTATTTAAGCTGTACTTTGTTGTGATACTATGTACTTTGAAAATGACTTAAATAGAGGAAAACGTTCAATATTCCAATCTTTGATTTCCTCGTGGTTTCAAGCAATATATATATATACAGTGGAACCCCGCCATTTGTCCCAAAGCTCCGTCTTAGCCATCTTGTGTGACCTTTTATCACCTGTGTCAATTGTCACCCATTTTATTCATTCTTGTTATTATTTCTTATTTTTATTATTTCTATTTTTGTTTCTTTTTAAGACAATCCTTATGTGTTTTTGTTGAGTGATCTCTCTGTTCTCTACACTATTGTATTTAAGCTGTACTTTGTTGTGATACTATGTACTTTGAAAATGTCTTGAATAGACGAAAACGTTCAGTATTCCGATCTTTGATTTCCTCGTAATTTCAAGCAATATATATTTATATATATATATATATATATATATATATATATATACTGTATATATATATATATATATATATATATATATATATATATATATATATATATATATATACACACAGTGGAACCCCGCCATTCGTCAGCCTCTCTATTCGTACAGCTCGTTATTCGTCCAACTTGTTCAAGGTAAAATTCAACTCGTCATTCGTACTTGCCCCGCAATTTGGAGAGCGTCACCTTGTTACTGGTCGCGCCATGCGAGAGCTTCAGCTTAGTCTTGTAAGTGGAACTCGTATCTCCGACCTGGCAACTCAGTATGGCATGGCGAAATCAACCATATCGTCTATACTGAAAAATAAAGACATAATAAAAGAGGCTAATGCGGCAAAAGAAGTGACCGTTCCTGCTGTGAACAGGTCACCTATAATTGAACAAATGGAAAAACTGTTGTTAGTTTGGATTAACGAAAAACAACTTGCTGGTGACAGCATTTCTGAAACAATAATTTGTGAAAAAGCAAAGCGGTTTCATGATGACCTTAAGTGAGACAGCTCTGGAACCAGTGCACAAAGTGATGAATCTAAAGCAAGTAGGGGGTGATTTGATCGATTTAAGAAACGAAGTGGCATTCACAGTATTGTTAGGTGTGGGGAGGCTGCCAGTGCAAACAAAGATGCTGCTGAAAAGTTTGTTGGGGAATTTAAAAACTTTGTAGAGAGTGAGGGATTTACTCCTCACCAAGTTTTTAATTGTGACGAAACTGGCCTCTTCTGGAAGAAGATGCCTAAGAGGACCTACATCACAAAAGAGGAGAAAGCATTGCCAGGACACAAGCCTATGAAAGACAGGTTTACACTCTTGTTGTGTGCTAATGCCAATGGGGACTTCAAAATTAAACCTTTGCTTGTCTACCACTCAGAAAACCCGAGAGTGTTCAAGAAAAATAATGTTATAAAAAGTAAACTCAGTGTAATGTGGAGGGCTAATAGTAAGGCTTGGGTAACAAGGCAGTTCTTCACCAAGTGGATATATATAGTGTTTGCCCCGAGTGTGAAAAGATATCTAGAGCAGAAAAAATTCCCACTCAAGGCCCTTCTGGTAATGGACAATGCTCCTGCTCACCCTCCAGGCTTGAAGGAAGATGTGGTGGGTGAATACAAATTCATCCAAGTGAGGTTTTTGCCCCCTAATACCACTCCTCTAATCCAGCCCATGGATCAGCAGGTCATTTCAAACTTCAAAAAGCTTTATACAAAAGCACTTTTTCAAAGGTGCTTTGAAGTGACCTCTGACACAGAACTAGCCCTCAGGGACTTTTGGAAGAACCATTTCAATATCCTTCATTGGGGGAAGTTTCTTTCAGGACACTGAACTCTGCCTGGAAGAATCTGTGGCAAGACTGTGTGGCAGCCAGAGACTTTGAAGGCTTTCATACGGAGCCTGTAGTGGTGGATGATATTGTGTCCCTGGGGAAGTCCATGGGATTGAATGTAGACAGTGATGATGTAGAGGAGTTGGTCGAACACCATAGAAATGATCTGACAACTGAAGAACTCTAAGATCTGCACAGGGAGCAGCAAGAAGAAGTGGTTGAAGAACTTTCTTCTTCAGAGGAGGAAAGTAGGGGAAGCATTTCCACAGCAGAAATTAAAGAACTGTGTTATCACTGGGAGAAAACACAGAGAGTGGTGGAAAAATAGCATCCTAACACTGCTGTGGTCAACAGGAGCATCAATTTGTTCAATAACAAAGTTATTGACCATTTTAGAAAAATTCTGGGAAATCGTCAAAGGCAGACAATATTGGACAGGTTTTTAAAGAAAGAATCCCAAGATTCTTTTAGTGCAAAAAGACAGAAAAAAGAAAGAACACCAGAAAGAGAGAAAACACCTGAAGGGATGTTACCTGATGTTTATATGGAAGGTGACTCCCCTTCCAAACAGTAACATCAACATCCCTCCTCCTCCTCTACACCTTCCACTTATGCCATCAGCTCACCTCAGTACAGGTAAAGTCCAGTTAGATTTTTTTTATTTCATGTACTGTACAGTACTGTATATTTATTGTTTTTCATAGTTTTTATGTATTCTATGCTTAAAATATTATTACAATAAGCAATAATCTGTGGGTCTGGAACGGATTAATCCAATTTACATTATATCTTATGGGAAAAAATGATTCGCCATTCGTACAAATCGCCATTCGAACAGCCTCCTGGAACGGATTGTGTACGAATAGCGAGGTTCCACTGTATATATATGTATATGTATATGTATATGTATATGTATATGTATATATATATACATATATATGTGTGTGTGTGTGTGTGTGTATATATATATATATATATACGCATATATCACAGTAAAGTAATGTCGCAGCATATTGGTCAAATAAACTTTTTTCCCACCGTCGAAAAAGAGGACACTAATGTCGAAAGTTCTGTATATTTCGATCACTAACTGTGATCCTCTTCAGCAGAATGAGCACATAGTGGAAGTCATATACATATATACAAAAAATGTGAGGTGAGAAGAAGGAACAAGGGGAGAGCTCAGGTTACGTGACCGACGCTCCACGGGTCTTGTGAGTTTTTGTCCACTTAGAGTAAAGAAGGTAGTAGTCGATTGACAGCTGAGGTGGTAATGCAGTCAGGTGACCATTGACCATTTGAAATATTAAAATTAGGGAAATATTTTATCCGGGAAGACTCAATTATTTTCCTTCTGAAACTACATTTTGACTTATAAATTATTTCAACATAATCCCAATGTATGTGATGATCTTTCTTTTCAATGTGCTGAAATACCGAGGAGCTTTCTTGACCAAATTTTACTGAATGCTTATGCTCTTTGATTCTAGTTGCCAAGTCTCCTCCAGCTTGTCCCCAATAAACATTATCACAATCTAGACATGACAACTTATAAACACCTGGGTTGATGTCACTTAATGGTCTACGGTGTACATTGACTATTTTTTCTGAACAAGGTATTGGGATAGTTGAAGATGAAGTTGATTTTTTTTAGATAATAATTGAGACATTTCATTTATGGGGTTACTGAAAGGTAATTTTATACATTTGTTATCCAATTTGTGCTTGTTGGTAGAATGGGGAGTAGATTTGTGAAAACTTATCTATGCCTTGCTAAGGGCTTTTTGTAAGAACCAATCCGGGTATCCTAATATTGATAGTTGTTTTCTTATGGACGTTATTTCAGAATTTAAAAATTGTGGGCTGCAAATTCTAAGTGCTCGTAAAAATAAGCCCGAAGCAACACTATATTTTATTTTGTCCGAATGGTGGCTGAAAAAATGCAAGTAACTCCCTGTATGAGTAGGTTTTCTGTAAACTGTGAAAGACAAACAATTCTGATTTCTGATTACTAAAATATCTAGAAAAGGCAATTTATTATCTATTTCCCATTCTACTTTGAATTTTATGTTGTTAGCTAAGTTATTAAGTTTTTCATAGAATTCTTTAAAAGAACCCCATTCTTCGTTCCAAATCGTAAAAACATCATCAACATATCTATACCAGAACATTTCGGGTGGTTTGATATCTGGTAATAATACTGACTCAAAATATTCCATGTATAGATTTGCTAATATTGGAGAGAGATCGAACAACCATATCTTTGCACAAATGTTTTCTTTTTCAAAGATAATTTCTTTGAGCAAAAATATGGGTGTTCGATGGGATCAAATCTCTCTCCAGTATAAATGTAAACATAAATATAGATATAAATATAAATATAAATATAAATATAAATATAAATATAAATATAAATATAAATATAAATATAAATATAAATATAAATATAAATATAAATATGAATATAAATATAAATATAAATATAAATATAAATATAAATATAAATATAAATATAAATATAAATATAAATATAAATATAAATATAAGTATACATATAAATATTATTATGAATATAAATAGAAATATAAATGTAAAAATAAGTAAATATAAATATAAATATAAATATAAATATAAATATAAATATAAATATAAATATAAATATAAATATAAACATAAACATAAACATAAACATAAACATAAATATAAATATACATATAAATATGAATACAAATATATATAAATATAAATATAAATATGAATATGATTATGAATACAAATATAAGTATAAATATAGATATAGATATAAATACATATATGAATATGAATATAGATATCAATATAGATATAAATATAAATATGAATATGAATACAAATATAGATATAAATATGAATATAGATATAAATATAAATATTTATATAAATGTACATATACATATACATATAAATAAATATAAATATAAAAATAAATATAAATATAAAAATAAATATAAATATAAATATAAATATAAATATAAATATAAATATAAATATAAATGTAAATATAAATATAAATATAAATATAAATATATAGATATAAATATAAGTATAAATATAAATATGAATATAGATATAAATATATATATAAATATAAATGTAAATATAAATACGAATGTAAATATAAATGTATATATAAATATAAATATGAATATTAACATAAATATAAATGTAAATAGAAATAGAAATAGAAATAGAAATAGAAACATTAACATAAACATAACTATCAATATCGATATTGATATTTTTATCAATATATAGAAAGACAGGTATATAGTCAGATTAATAGAGAAAGAGAGAGAAGGTGGGATGGTTAGGAGGAAGAGAAAAAACTGAGAACAAGAATGCACAAGGTTAAGATGATAGGCTCTGAGAGTGAGGCAGAAAAGAATACAAAAAAAAAATGGCGCATAAGGTTCGAAAAAAATGCCAAATGTTGCTTTGATCTATGTTTATCTGGTACTCCTTCACTCTGCCTCTCTCCCTCTTCTACTGCCACCCTCCCGAACCAAAGCCCAGTATCCACTTGCTTGAGGGCTCGGCAGCAGCGAGAGGCTGCCAAGGTCTTCAATTGGAGCAGCAAAAGAGAAAGGTGGGACAGGGCATTGGGACTGGGGAGACGGAGGGGAAAGGGGAAGGGAGGAGATGGGGAGGAGGAAAGGGAAAAGGTGGTCCGCGGATTAAAAAAAAAAAAAAAAGTTATGATAATTCAGAGAAGTATGAGGGCAGTTACTGGTAAGCTAAAACAGAAGTAGAATTTTTTTACAGCTCTACTTTATCTAACTTTATTTTTTCACCTTGTTCTACATCCAAACATTTATTTACAGAGGAAGAAAGAAGGTCCACAAATATGGAACTGTGAAGGTTCTGTCAGATGCCCGTGAAAGTTGTCCCAATTATGATAGGAACGTCAGGGGTGATCTTCTGGGACATGAATAAAAAATTGGAGATCGTGTAGTGCCGAATATCATCTGAATTACACTGTAGAAGAGTGCAATGATTGGCACGGCACACATTCATTTTACGTTGTTGGACTCATGAGATTCACTCCTCTATGCCTGTTCTCATGGGCCAGTGTGTGCGTGTTGTGTATGTGTGTGTGTGTGTGTGTGTGTGTGTGTGTGTGTGTGTGTGTGTGTGTGTGTGTGTGTGTGTGTGTGTGTGTGTGTGTGTGTGTGTGTGTGTGTGTGTGTGTGTGCGTGTGTGTGTGTGTGTGTGTGAGTGTTTATGTGTGTGTGTGTGTGTGTGTGTGTGTGTGTGTGTGTGTGTGTGTGTGTGTGTGTGTGTGTGTGTGTGTGTGTGTGTGTGTGTGTGTGTGTGTGTGTGTGTGTGTGTGTGTGTGTGTGTGTGTGTGTGTGTGAGTGTGTGTGTGTGTGTGTGATTCACCATGGTCTTCGATCACGTGTTGGCTCGTGATGAACAGCTATTTCCCTCCCGTAAGAGAGCTCAGAGCTCATACATGACCGATCTATGGGTAATGCTGTGACTTTACATGCACACACACCCCAAACTCCCGGCCCACGAGAGTTGGAGTAATGACTCGCAACGCAGTGATACTGAAATTATTTCAGCCCTAGGCGGGATTCGAACGCGGACTA
>NC_134805.1:5150719-5153219 GCF_046742065.1 Oratosquilla oratoria
TGTGTGTGTGTGTGTGTGTGTGTGTGTGTGTGTGTGTGTGTATGTGTGTGTGTGTGTGTGTGTGTGTGCGCGCGCGTGCGCGCTATATGTTTGTGTTTATATTAAGGTGTGCAAGTTTTGCTCCCGCAGTATATAACCAAAGCGCATTTTAGTTTTATTAACTATAAGCACAAAAAAAATTATGGTTTAAATTCAAGTTTGTCTGCATGGGTGTCAGATCTAAGTGCATTATATGTTTTATAGCTATTACGCATTATGTATCGGTTTAACAGAACATGAACCATTGAATCACGTAGCAACCTGTTATGATGGGGTAAATTTTTGTCTGTTGTCGTGAATTTGAATAGTTATAAAAAAAAAGTTCGTTTGAAAGATCTTAGACTCTTCTGATAAAGTGCCAACAGCATGAAGAATTGTTTAATCCTTTAATTTAAATGTAATTAATATTCGTTTCTTTGTAACAGAATAGATCTTGGCATAAGGTTGGTAAAAAGGATTTTTTTTTTTTTTTTTTTGTAATCAAAGCCATTTGTGCTTCATCATATTCAAACGAATACACCAAGTGACCAACGAGATGTAACATGAACTTAGCTGTGATTATAAAGAAAAGCACACGTTCTCGTTTACGGTGAAGTGTCACGACCATTTAGCTCAAGAACTTCTACATGATTTCAAAATTCCTCAGTTTCGTGCTTTATAACATGACCAGCAAGAGTTGTGTACCTCGTTGCAACGGAATTATCCTATTGGTCCTAAAGTGACTATGTTTTCTTTCCCAAAAGATGAAACATTGGCACGTGAATGGGTTAGAGCCATAGAGACAATTTTACACCTAATCAAAACATCAGGGTAAGTACATAAGAACATAAAAATAAAGGAGACTGTAAGAGACCATAAGGCCTACACTATGCAATTCCATGTCCATTACCACCTATCATCCCTATAGATAAAGTTGTCTAACCGTTTCTTAAAACAACCGATAGTTTCAGCGCTCACTGCATGTTTACTAAGTTTATTCCATTCGTTAACCACCATATCAGAAAACCAATTCTTTCCTATTTCTTTCTTAAATCTAAATTTGTCCAATTTAAATCCATTACTGCCAGTCCTGTCCTGTTGTCTTAATATGATGACCTTGTCTGCGTCACCCTTGTCTTTAATCCACTTGAACACCTTATCAAATGATCCAGCACTCTGCGTCTTTATAAAGAGTGTAAGTTAAGATGCCTAAGCCTTCGTAAGGTAAATTTCTGAGCCCACATATTTTGGTCATTCTCCTCTATACTGATTCTAGTGAAATGATGTCCATTCTATGAGACGGAGACCAAAACTGTACCGCATAGTCAAGGGTCAAACTAACGCTAGATTAGTTTGATAATTATCTCTGTACTTCTATTCGTAACCGTACTAGCAATGAAACCTAATGCTTTGTTCACTTTATTCTTGGCGCTAATGTTCTGGTTCACTAGAACTCCCAAGTGTCTCTCGCACTCAGTTTTCTCTAAAAACGTGTTATCTAAGCTGTATCTATTTTCGGGGTTGTGTAGCCCTACGTTTAACACGCTGTACTTTGTGATATTGAAGTCCATTTGTCATTTCACCGACCATGTGAACAATTTGTTAAGATCATCCTGCAGAATTTCGGCGTCGTCTCCTGACCTAATTAGGCGTCCTGTTTTAGCGTCGTCCGCAAACTTACTAACATTACTATTAATCCCATTGCCCAAGTCGTTTATGTACATAATGAACAATAAGAGACCCAAAATCGAGCCCTGGGAACTTCACTAGAAACACTCTTCCATTTGGATTTTACACCATTTATGGTGACCCGCTGTTTTCTGTCACTCTTCTAACACTTTTCTTACTATTGCTTGGGCTTTTATTTTATTTAGTAGTCTCCACCCCCCCTTTCTAAATAGCCATTCTAAAATAATGCTATATTGCATTCCATTAAGAAATTACACTCGATTTCTGCTGTGCAGATCGGTATAATTGGTAGTCCAGCAGACTCCTGCTCGACACAGGCACGCAAATTCCTCACCTCCTTCAGAAAATGCTATATTTCTCCATTTTGTGCATAAAATAGGAAATTTATGTTTCAATCATTAAAAAAAGCAGTAATTCTACAGCTATTATATAATTTTTAGTTTTTAAAACTCGATAGGGTAATAACCTAAGTAATTATGTAGACTTGAAATCCAGGAAAAGAAATGATCAGTTTATACACGATGGTTCGATGATTTCTTAGTTAAAATATATGCTGAAATATATGCTGATTCTACAGTTCATATATCTCAAATAAGAAATCATCGAACCATCGAGGAGGATTTATCAACTTAGTAAAACAAACTAGTATTTTAATTCTAGAACGCGCCAGAAAAATGACTTTTCCCAAGTATCCGACAAGATAACTAAGTTTAGTACATAAGCTTCAATTGCAGTTTTCCATACACTCACTGAAGAAGTTCTACGTAAACGAAACGTTAGAGTGTTTAGGGTT
>NC_134805.1:5178219-5193219 GCF_046742065.1 Oratosquilla oratoria
CATCAGCTATGTGGAAAGGTGTGAGACCTACCTTACAATTATTGACTTCAATGTTTAAGTCTATGGTGTCGTGTAGAGAAATTGTGCTCCCTTCTATTAGGAGTCCTTCCATATTGGAAAATTGAATTTGGGGTGGGTCATTTAATGCTTCATACAGAGCTCTTGGGATGATGTTCAGGTTTGTTCCTGTATCAACCATCATGTCAACTTTAAGTTGGTCTACACTTACTTCTAGGGTGAGGTATTTGTGTTGTGTATGAGATATTCCTATGGTGGTTTGGTGCGTGAGGCTGGTACACGTTCCCCCAATCGTTGTTGAGTATTGCGTGTCGTGTGGGAGGGAGCTGTTTGTCGAGGGGTGGTGAATGGTTTGTTAGTTCTCTGATTTGGTTGTTGTTGTGTTTTCTGTAGGTAACACTCTTTGTTGGAGTGAGTTGATGTTTGGTGTAGGTTGCAGTATTTGGTTGGATGTGTTGGTGTAGGTAGGAGTGGGTGTTTTTTTTGCTGTGTCCAACACTGGGCATCTGTGTGGGAAATGGTTCCATGTACTGAACAAGGAATAGGGTGGTGTTGTACCTGCGTGTGTTGTTTCTGCTGTGTCCAACACTGGGCATCGGTGTGGGAAATGGTTCCATGAACTGAGCAAGGGATAGGGTGGTGTTGTACCTGCGGGTATTGTTGTTGCTGTATGCAGTCTTTTGTGTTGTGACTGTTTGATGAATGGTAGGAGCACCACTTAGAAGGTTGTCCTTGATTGGTGGGAGGGGGTTGCTGTGAGTGAAGGCTATTTAGTCTGGGGAGATGGTTGGGGGTATCTAAGGATACATTGCAAGCATTCATGATATCTAAGATATAGGTATAAGCTAGAGGATTTCTAGTGTCTAGTTCCCTTTTGGAGGCTTCCTTTAAACACTTTGGAGGGAGTTGGGAGAGATAGGAAGCTATTTCAAGGAATGTTAGTAAGTGTTTTGTTGGCATTACATTTTGACCAAATTGGTCAGTGTGAGTCCAAGGAGAGTTATTCTCTAGGTCTTCTCTGACCTCTTTCATTCCGTTTGCCACAAAATCCATTATATTAGTAATGGAATGTGGTTGGACTCTAGTGTTATTGAGGAAAGTGATGAGAAATGAAATGTTATTTGGTTGTTTGTTATGAAAAACCTTAAGAAGGTGACGTTTATATTCCTGATATGTGATTCCACATGCAACTAAGCTGTCTAGCATCCTTGCCTTTGAACGGCAAATGTCAGATGGGTTTATTTTCTGACGGCACAAATTTATTTTATCTGTCTCCGAGTATTGGGGGTTCTTGGAGAAGAACAGGTCACATGCTGTCAAGAAATCTGTAATGGATAGTCCACTATCTTGGGAAAAGGTTGGGATTTCTGTGAGGGGGGTTATGGTTTGATAGTTGTTAATTATTGTTGGTTGAGGTTGTGGGTAAGGATAATATTGTGGGTTTGGGGGAAGGTTAGGTGGTGGTTGGTGGTATGGTGTGGAGTGGGTTTGAACAGGTGGGGTATGGGGGGAAGGAAAGGGGAAGGTTTGGTACTGTTGCTGAATGGGAGGGGGGTTATTATGTGTTGGGATATGGGGGTTGGATGGATTATGGTTTATAGGAGGTTTTGTTTGCATATTTGGTTGGATGGGAGGAATGGGTGGTTGTGATTGTGAGGGGTGAAAGGGGTCTACTTGAGGAAGCTGGTTGAAAGGCATGATATTAGGAGGAGCAACATGAGGAGTTGGTTGGGTGGGTTGTTGTGGTTGAGATGGGTTGGAGGTGTCTACTTGAGAAAGCTGGTTGAAAAAAGGTAAGACATATTTCTCATAAAGGGGAGCTATTGGGGTATCTGCATTAGGATTAGTTTTGTCATTGCCAATTAAGTCTTCTGTGTGTATTTCCTCTTTGTCACTGGATATGTCATTTTGGTGTTTTTCTTCTCTAGACTTTGAGAAGACGCTATGTAAGCTTTGTTTTAGTTTTGATCTGGTGGCAAAGGCCATGTTGTTAAGTCATGTATTAGTTAATAGTTTTGATTTGTAATCTAAGAAAAAAAAGGTTGTTAAAATATGAATAATAGGTATATAGTAACTAAGGGTAATATGTTATGCTTAGATATGGGAGGGGGGATATAGTATGTCAACGGTTATACAGTATAATGGGATTACAAAAATCATAAAAATATGTATATACATAAAATAGTAATAAAATGTCATAAAAAAATTTACAGCAGTAAAATAGGTTACATTGATAAAAATGTATAAGTTTTATGTAAATATTGAATTTCAAACATATAAGAGCTATTTGTTTAAACAAGAATTACTTAACTAGAAGAATGCATATGAATATGATATTATGTAATAATATTTACTGTTGAATATATATGTATATTTGTAATTGGCAGATTAAAGAGTATTACTTAATGATAATTTTTGGAGAGAAAAAAAATTCTAAATGACAATATGCTAATATAAGTGCGAGATTACATAGTTATATGGCTAAGGTGTACGTGCGTTGAGCACGTGGGTATCTAAGGGCGTATAGGTTACCTTAATACCGTGCTTGAAGCGATTTGTATTATGACGTGCAGCTGGGAAATTTGCTGATGTTGTGGTTCTCGGTGGAACACGACACTCGGATGAAGGTTTGTCCTCAAACGATGACTCGTTGAATGATGTTCGCATAGAAAAAAAAAAATGCGAGTATCAGGGATGGTTTGAATGGATAGGTAAGGTAATAGTAGTAATGATACTATTACGTATTTGAAAAGGTGTTGGATGGGTTACCTTATTTAGAGGCTGGTAATTATAGTTGAGTCGGCGGCGATAATCGTACTTATATGCACTGGGTGACGGAATGATTAAAATAGGTAGGTGTGCGTCTGGGAGGGAACGGTTGGTGTGGAGTGGGTTTGCCCGGGCCGTCGTGTAGGGTGTGGTAGGTGCGAGGAGGTGTTTTCTTCAGAGACAGGCGGTTTTCTTCAGAGACAGGCGGTTTTCTTCTGAGACAGGCGGTTTTCTTCAGAGACAGGCGGTTTTCTTCAGAGGTGTGAGTAGGACGTTTGCTGCCACCATTTTTTATGTGTCCGTACGTGGTCCCGTCCCTATCCAGATGTGTAGGCGAATATATCAAACACTATATGTCACCTTAGTTCTATTTTAATCACTTATTGTCACTACACAGGAATGTTTATATTTAATAATAATGTCTCACATGTTCCTTATCACTACAGTACACATTGTAAGTTATCGACCGACTCCCCTCCGAGCTCCGTGCATCGCCTTAAGAAGGCCGGAAACTCCTTTTGTGAGGTGCCACGCTCGTATAACTGAATTGTTTATGTGAGCGAGATTTAGTTCGTCACATCTTATTTTAATTTACATAATTAGTTTATAATTTAGTCTGACAGCCAGACTATAATATATATCCAGGGGAGGTTCGTTAGTATACGTAATAATGTGTTTATTACTGTGTGGTTATTTGTGTGATCGCGTGTATTCGTGTGTGCATGTCAACTGGTGGCGCGGCAGGAAATGCTTTGTCGGCAGATTGGTCAGCTAAATGGTGCTTGACCGTCGGTGTGCTGAATGTGGTTGGGGTAGTTGAGATGGAGGAGTGTGTGGGTCATATGACTGACTGATACTTACAAGTGTATGGGCGTATACATTCTTCTTCTTTGCGTTCTTCTTCTTCTTCATCATCTTCTTCTTCTTCTTCTTCTTTGCGTTCTTCTTCTTCTTCTTCTTCTTTTTCTTCTTCTTCTTCTTCTTCTTCTTCTTCTTCTTCTTCTTCTTCTTCTTCTTCTTCTTCTTCTTCTTCTTCTTTTTCGCGTTCTTCTTCTTCTTCTTCTTCTTCTTCTTCTTCTTCTTCTTCTTCTTCTTCTTCTTCTTCTTCTTCTTCTTCGCGTTCTTCGCGTTCTTCTTCTTTTTCGCGTTCTTCTTCTTCTTCTTCTTCTTCTTCTTCTTCTTCGCGTTCTTCTTCGCGTTCTTCTTCTTCTTCGCGTTCTTCTTCTTCTTCGCGTTCTTCGCGTTCTTTTTCGCGTTCTTCTTCTTCTTCTTCTTCTTCTTCTTCTTCTTCTTCTTCTTCTTCTTCTTCTTCTTCTTCTTCTTCTTCTTCTTCTTCCTCTTCTTCTTCTTCTTCTTCTTCTTCGCGTTCTTCTTCTTCTTCTTCTTCTTCTTCTTCGCGTTCTTCTTCTTCTTCTTGTTCTTCTTTTTCTTCTTCTTCTTCTTTTTCTTCTTCTACGCGTTCTTCTTCTTCTTCTTCGCGTTCTTCTTCTTCTTCTTCGGGTTCTTCTTCTTCTTCTTCTTCTTCTTCGCGTTCTTCTTCTTCTTCTTCTTCTTCTTCTTCTTCTTCTTCTTCTTCTTCTTCTTCTTCTTCTTCTTCTTCTTCTTCTTCTTCTTCTTCTTCTTCTTCGCGTTCTTCTTCGCGTTCTTCTTCTTCTTCTTCTTCTTCTTCTTCTTCTTCTTCTTCTTCTTCTTCTTCTTCTTCACGTCTTCTTCGCGTTCTTCTTCGCGTTCTTCTTCACGTTCTTCGCGTTGTTCTTCTTCTTTGCGTTCTTCTTCTTCGCGTTCTTTTTTCTCTTCGCGTTCTTCTTCTTCTTCGCGTTCTTCTTTTCTTCGCGTTCTTCTTCTTCTTTCTCCTCGCGTTCTTCTTCTTCGTATTTTTCTTCGTCTTCCTCTTTGCGTTCTTCTTCTTCTTCTTCTTCTTCTTCTTCTTCTTCTTCTTCTTCTTCTTCTTCTTCTTCTTCTTCTTCTTCTTCTTCTTCTTCTTCTTCTTCTTCTTCTTCTTCTTCTTCTTCTTCTTCTTCTTCTTCTTCTTCTTCTTCTTCTTCTTCATCTTCTTCATCTTTTTCTTCTTCTTCTTCTTCTTCTTCTTCTTCTTCTTCTTCTTCTTCTTCTTCTTCTTCTTCTTCTTCTTCTTCTTCTTCTTCTTTGCGTTCTTCTTCTTCTTCTTCTGCGCGCTTTTCTTCTTCTTCTTCTTCTTCTTCTTCTTCTTCTTCTTGTTCGCGTTCTTCTTCTTCTTCTTCTTCTTCTTCTTCTTCTTCTTCTTCTTCTTCTTCTTCTTCTTCTTCTTTGCGTTCTTCTTCTTCTTCTGCGCGTTCTTCTTCTTCTTCTTCTTCTTCTTCTTCTTCTTCTTCTTCTTCTTCTTCTTCTTCTTCTTCTTCTTCTTCTTCTTCTTCTTCTTCTTCTTCTTCTTCTTCTTCTCTTCTTCTCTTCTTCTTCTTCTTCTTCTTCTTCTTCTTTTTCTTCTTCTTCTTCTTCTTCTTCTTCTTCTTCTTCTTCTTCTTCTTCTTCTTCTTCTTCTTATTCTTCTTGGCGTTCTTTTTCTTCTTGGCGTTCTTCTTCTTCTTCTTCTTCTTCTTCTTCTTCTTCTTCTTCTTCTTCTTCTTCAGGTTCTTTTTCTTCTTCTTCTTCTTCTTCTTCTTCTTCTTCTTCTTCTTCTTCTTCTTCTTCTTCTTCTTCTTCTTCTTCTTCTTCTTCTTCTTCTTCTTCTTCTTCTTCTTCTTCTTCTTCTTCTTCTTCTTCTTCTTCTTCTTCGCGTTCTTCTTCTTCTTCTTCTTCTTCTTCGCGTTCTTCTTCTTCTTCGCGTTCTTCTTCTTCGCGTTCTTCTTTCTCTTCGCGTTCTTCTTCTTCTTAGCGTTCTTCTTTTCTTCTTCTTCTTCTTCTTCTTCTTCTTCTTCTTTCTCTTGGCGTTCTTCTTCTTCGCGTTCTTCTTCGTCTTGCTCTTTGCGTTCTTCTTCTTCTTCGCGTTCTTCTTCTTCTTCTTCGCGTTCTTCTTCTTCTTCCTCTTCTTCTTCTTCTTCTTCTTCTTCTTCTTCTTCGCGTTCTTCTTTTCCTTCGCGTTCTTCTTCTTCTTCTTCTTCTTCTTCTTCTTCTTCTTCTTCTTCTTCTTCTTCTTCTTCTTCTTCTTCTTCTTCTTCTTCTTATTCGCGTTCTTCTTCACGTTCTTCTTCGCGTTCTTCTTCGCGTTCTTCTTCTTCTTCTTCTTCTTCTTCTTCTTCTTCTTCTTCTTCTTCTTCTTCTTCTTCTTCTTCTTCTTCTTCTTCTTCTTCTTCTTCTTCTTCTTCTTCTTCGCGTACTTCTTCGCGTTCTTCTTCGCGTTCTTCTTCGCGTTCTTTTTCTTCTTTTTCTTCTTCTTCTTCTTCTTCTTCTTCTTCTTCTTCTTCTTCTTCTTCTTCTTCTTCTTCTTCTTCTTCTTCTTCTTCTTCTTCTTCTTCTTCTTCTTCTTCTTCTTCTTCTTCGCGTTCTTCTTCTTCTTCTTTTTTTCTTCTTCTTCTTCTTCTTCGCGTTCTTCTTCTTCTTTTTCCTCTTCTTCTTCTTCTTCTTCTTTTTCTTCTTCGCGTTCTTCTTCTTCTTCTTTGCGTTCTTCTTCTTCTTCTTCTTTTTCTTCTTCTAGTCCCGGTTTTCATCTCTACATTTCCTCGTGTAATGATTAGTGTTTAACCAAGAGCACCTCCAATGGGAGTGATCAGAGATATCCACATAAGGACGATTTGGGAAATAAGATATCAAGCTTGATTATTTAAAGGTATACACTGCCACCACCCAATCGTCTATATGGATATATCTGACCATAAATGGAAACTGCTCCTTGTTATTCACGTCTGACTCCGTCCCCTTTCCTCAGGTCGTTCGGGGTTGGTTCTGGGTAGCGAAAAGGCCTATGTCCAAGTGGGGTAGTAAAAGAATTTAAGTGAAGGTTTTCTGTGTTGATTATTACACTGAAGCAAAAATATAGTAAGAAATTCAAAAGTATATTGTGGATTTCACTTTTTTTTTTTTTTTTTTTTTTTTTTTTTTTTTTTTTTTTTTTTTTTTTTTTTTTTTTTTTTTTTTTTTGCTTATGGACATCATAAGTAAAGTCACAGGCACGTGGAAAACGTGGTTATTTACACTCCAACCTTCTGGTCAGTGTATAAGTCTACTTACAATATTGAGTCTACCTTCAACCCCGTATTCTTATTAGAGAACGATCACAGACAGAATTGTACTCCAAGGGTTACACTCTCATAGCCGTCGAACTCCTTTCACGCAAAGTGTTTGTGGAGTACACTCCCTTAAACTCTTTTTTCCCTGTTATCGGGATAGCTCTTGGCATCAGACTAAAATTTTAGCTGCGCACAAAAAAAAAAAAAAAAAAAAAAACGAGACGGCTATGTGTTCGTATCTATGGATAAACCACTAACCTCCCTGTTGTACTATTTCGTAAAACTTCATTTCGCTTTTCAACACAGCCCCTAGCTGCTACAATCTCTCCCTAAACTATTTCTCTAGTGGAATCCTGAACTGAAAGTTGGGAATTTTTCCTATTCCTCTTAAAGTTAATGGTCCTAGTTTACGCCTCCGTCCGAACGTGTCAGTGACGTCACGGGTGGGCTGAGCTACGGTGCGCTCGCTATGTTCGAGAACATTCTAATGTCGTCTCCAAGATTTGTTGAACCAAAATCAGTTGAAATATATTTGTAGCTACCTCCTATTGTATGTTTTTCTTCATTGATTATAGTAAGGCTCCTTGCCAACACATCTTGATGGGTAGACACAGAACAAAATAAATTCATGATTAATTAAGGCTCTATTTTCTACTTTGCTTCTTGGTTGAATAAAACCGTCACGACGTCCATACTACCCAGTCTTTCAAGTCAACACTCAAATAAATAAATAGATAAATAAAACGAAATTCCAAAAATAATATCCCTTCAAAATTCCTGTCCTTACACTGGCACTCATCAGGTATCTCTTATTGTGCATAAGTCAGGTTGAATATATCGGTTAACCACCTAACCATTTCATTTACACCTGCTTTATATATTTCAGCTTGTATTCCATCTTCACCGGCTGCCTTCCCACTCTTCGTACTGCTGAGCGTTACTTTCACTTCCTATTCTCTGAAACTATCTGCTTCTTCCTCTTTCTCTGCTTCTTTTTCTTTTCTGTCGGCTTTATCCTACTCCATTTCCTCCACTACGTTTAACGACTACTGAAAACATTCCCTCCAAGAACTTGTAATGTGTTCTTTCCCACTAGTAATATTCCATTTTCACCGTCAATAGTATAGGTTTTTCCTGCTACTCTTCCTCTATATTTCTAGTCATGTTGAACGGTAACTTTTTCGTTGCAATTATATCTTCTTCCAAGACCCTTCCGATTTTTTCCCAAGCTTCTCTCTTACATCTCTCTCCAACATCTTCACTCGTTTTCCTCTCTGCTATGTATGCGGCCCTATCATTTGCTGCCTTGTCTTCATCCATCTCCGGAAAGCCTACATTTTTCTTCTAACGTCCACTTTAACCTCTCCAGTTCGCCATGGTGTTTGTTTTTTGTTCATTCCTTTTATGTTTTTTGTACCACCCAGCGTTTCGGTGCATATCTGTATTAGTGTTTCTTTAAATGTCTCCTATTGGTTACTGAATTGTTCTTCTCCCTATGTTCTTACATGTTGTTTTACTTTGCTTTGTAATCCTTTTCGTTTATTTTCTTTCTTTAGGTTTTTTGACTTGAGCTCCATTCTAATTTGTGTTGTTTTTTGTTTTGGTTTGGTTAGATTGAGTTTAGCAACAATAATCCATTGGTCTGAGTGTGCTGATACAGATGGTATAGCTTTGACATCTTTAAAGATTTTTTGTTTGTTTGTAGTAAACAAGTCTATTGTTCCTCCTGTCTCCATGCATATTAGATCCACATATGCGATTCCTGATGATGAGGTGGTGAGGGATAAAGGGGAGATAGAAGTAGAAATGACAAAGTGTTCAAAGATAGTATGTGAGACTGGAAAGATGGGAAGGAATAAAAGGGAGGTTTGTGGATGGTTGGACGAAGAGTATAAGACGGTAGTAGAAGAGAAGAAGAGAGCATGTATGGTTTGGTTAGTTAGAGAGAGAGGAGGAAAGTGGGATGTGAGCCAGTTGTTGCTTGCTATTGACATTGAGGCTGCAGCTGAGTCAGAGGGTCTACGGCAGTTAGTGACAGCATTTGGGAAGGTGCGTGGAAGGAGAAAATTGAAATTAGATATGGGCAAAAGTGAAGTGATGCGATGTGACAGGATGCAATAACTTTTGTGTTTTGCCATTCAATATTATGGGAAAACTCTTTTTGGTGGACGGAAGACTCCACTTGACATTTGACCCGTTCTTCTTTTGTATTCATGTTGACTAATCCTTTTGCTTAAGTCTTTTCCTGTTTGGCCTATGTACTTAAAATCACATACTTTACAAGGTATGCTGTAGATATATCCTTCTTTGTCTTTAGGAGAAAGTTATTGCATCCTGTCACAAAATTGTAGAAAGGAACCTAATTGAATCATTTTATATCAAAAACAATTTTGAAAATAATATGAATTTAAGCTTAGGTTTGTATAAGTTAGATAACTTTATCATTAAAAAGATTGTAAATAATTCTCCTGTGTCGGGTAACATCGGACCTTTCCCAGTTCCTCTGACACTTTTTATATATTACGACCTTTGGTCATTTTCTGTATTCTTTGTACCCTAATGACATCTTGAATAGACGAAAACGTTCGGTATTCACTTCTTTTATTTTCCAATTGGTTTTTGCAAGTATTGTTATCACGTGTACTTAGTGATTTGTTTTGCATATATATATGTGTGTGTGTGTGCGTACACACACACACACACACACACACACACACACACACACACACACACACACACACACACACACACACACACACACACATATATATATATATATCAAATAATTCCGACTGTCGTCCCCGGATTCGAACCAAGGCTCGCGTGATTACGATACTGACACTCTACCACTAGGCTATCGGTTTTCTAAAATTCTTCATTCTTCATTCCCAGGTTGAAGAATTTTAGACCACCGATAGCCTAGTGGTAGAGTGTCGGTATTGTAATCACGCGAGCCTTGGTTCGAATTCGGGGACGACAGTGGTTGTATATGGAAAATGATGTGATTGCATGAGGTGGAATGGACGGGGGAATGGGGGGTGAGGTAGTGTGTGTGAGCAAAACTTTTGACGCAGCCCGAAGGGATTTCTCCCCGTCCTCTCCTTTATATGGAGGGGCGGAGAGGGGGGGGGGGTCGCCGATTTAATGAAGCTGCCTTGCTGTGGATGTGCTGTGTCCTGCGACACTGCTTCTGACCCAGGGCAATGGACAGGGTGCAGGGATGACCCGTCATCTAGGAGGTGCTAAGATGGGAGGGAGGGTTGAGGGGTAAGGAGTGTTTTCGGGGATGGAATAGGTGGGAATGATTTTATGCCTTGTCCTTTTTGGCTACCTCCCTTGTTAGGGGGAAAAAGCCTTGGTATATGTATGCATATATATATATATATATATATATATATATATATATATATATGTATGTATGTATGTATGTATGTATGTATGTATGTATGTATGTATGTATGTATGTATGTATGTATGTGTGTATGTTTGTATGTATGTATGTATGTATGTATGTATGTATGTATGTATGTATGTATGTATGTATGTATGTATGTATGTATGTATGTATGTATGTATGTATGTATTGTATGTATGTATGTATGTATGTATGTATGTATGTATGTATGTATGTATGTATGTATGTATGTATGTATGTATGTATGTATGTATGTATGTATGTATGTATGTATGTATGTATGTATAAGGACATAAGAAGAAGATAAGAATGAAGGAGACTCCAAGAGACCATAAGGTCCACACTAGGTAGTTCCGTGTCCAATACGACCTACCATCTCCATCCATAAAGTTGTCTAACCGTTTGTTAAAACAATTGATAGTTTCAGCATTCTATTCAATTCGTTGACCACCTTATTAATAAACCATTTCTTGCCTATGTCTTTCTTAAATCTAAATTTGTCCAGTTTAAATCCATTACTGCGAGTCCTGCCCTGTTGTCTTAATATGATGTTCTTGTTTTTGTCACCATTGTTAAAGCCTTTGATCCACTTAAACACCTCTATTAGATCACCCTGCACTTTATGGAAAATAAAGTGTAAGTTAAGGTACTAACCCTCTCTTCGTATTATAAATTTCTGAGCCCATGTATCATTTTGGTCATTCTCCTCTGGAATGCTTCTGGTGAATTGATGTCCATTTTAGAGGACGGATACCAAAACTGTACCGCATAGTCAAGGATGGGTCTAACTAATGCTAGATACAGTTGCACTTCTTTTCGTAACCGTCCTAGCAACGAAGTCTAATGCTCTGTTACCTTTATTCCTGGCGCTAATGCACTGTTTCCTGGATTTAAGGTCAGGACTCACTAGAACTCCCAAATCCCTATCGCACTCAGTTTTCTCTAAAAACGTGTTATCTAAGCTATATCTATTTTCCGGCTTGTGCAGCCCAACGTTTAACACGCTGCACTTTGAGATATTGAAATTAATTTGCCATTTCACCGCCCATGTGAACAATTTGTTAAGATTATCCTGCAGAATCTTGGCGTCCTCTTCTGACCTAACTAGGCGTCCTAATTTAGTGTCGTCCGCAAACTTACTCATATCATTATTAATCCCATTGTCGAAATCGTTTATATACATAATAACAATAAGAGACCCAAAACCGAGCCCTGGGGAGGGCCCACTAGAAACACTCCCCCACCTGGATTTTACACCATTTATGGTGACCCGCTGTCACTCATCAAAGCTCTAATCCAGTTACAATTCTCTTCCTATGCCTTGGGCTTTGATTTTATTTAGTACTCTCTGGTGGGGCACTTTGGCGAACGCTTTGCTAATGTGAAGGTAAATAACATTGTAACTCTCATTGTTATCTGACGCCTTATATACTATAGTGTAAAGGAATGGAAGATTAGTCACACATGACCTTACCCTTGGAGAAACCATGTTGTGTGTCACGAATCAAATTATGTCTCTCGATGTGTTCTCTGAGTTATTATTATTTCAAACATTTTACCTATAACTGATATTAAACTGATTGGCCTGTAGTTGAATATAGATTATTTATCTCCCATTTTGAAAACAGGAATAATGCCTGCCCCCAAGCAATAAGCACAAATCCAGTGTCTACGACTTATCAAACATTTCTGCTAATTGGTCGCAAATTTCAAATTTACACTCTTTAAGTATACATACATCATACACTGTCCACTGCCCTGGTTCAGAAGCAGTGTCGTAAGACACAGCACATCCACGGCAAGGCCGCCTCATTAATACGGCGACCCCCCTCTCCGTCCCCTCATGCAGAAAAGGAGAGGATGGGGAGAAATCACTTCAGGCTGCATAAATTCATTTCTCATACATACTCCCTCACCTCCCATCCCCCACCCCCTCATGCATCACAGTATCATCCATACACAACCCTTCTCCATTTACTCCTATCTTCTGTCCTCTCCCGTCCTTCCTCAACAGACATTCCTCTCTTCCGTGATGCCCCTTTTACCCCATCCATACATCTCATCCTAGGACGCCCCCTCACATTCACTCCTTCCACCTCTGCATCCCACACCTCTTTTACTAATCTTTCTTCACTCATTCTTTCCATGTGTCCAAACCATTCCAATACTTTTTCGTCCATCCTATCTCCCAACTCCCTTTCCTCTCCCCTTCTCCTCCTCACCTCCTCATTTCTCACTCTATCCAACCTAGTAACCCCTATCATACTTCTCAGACACCTTATCTCAAACACATTCAAACTCCTTCTCTCTTCCTCTTTTATGTTCCATGTTTCTGCCCAGTACAGTGCTATCGGTACAATCACTCCTTCATACAACCTCCTCTTAGCGTCCATTCCCAAATGCGTATTTCTCGTTACACTTTTTAATCCACCAAGACATTTACTCGCTTCTCTCAATCTACATTCTACCTCCACCCCCATTCCTCTCTTTCCTGCCACATTCGCACCGAAGTACTTAAAACTATCCACCTCCTCCAGTCTCTCTCCGTTAATACTTATTTCCAGTCTGCTGCCACTCTCTCCCCTTGTACATCGCATCACCCTACTTTTGCCCACATTTATCTTCAGCTTCCTTCTTTCACACACCTCAAACTCTGTCACTATCTTCCTTAGTCCCTCCAGTGATCCTGCTACAAGCGCAGTGTCGTCAGCAAACAACAACTGGCTTACTTCCCTAACCCACTACCCTTGCATTCACCTCTCGCACCACCTCATCCATGTATAGATTGAACAGCCAGGGTGACATAACTCATCTCTGACGAAGTCCCACATTTACCTAGAACCATTCACTCTCTCCACTTCTAATCCTAACACAAGCTCTACTACTCTCGTAAAAACTTTTGACTGCTCTCAACAGTTTTCCTCCTATCCCATATATCTGCAGTACCTCCCACAGTGCCTTCCTGTCTACACTATCGTAAGCCTTTTCCAGATCCATAAAAGCTTCAAAAAACATTCTTACCTTTTCCTATAGCTTTCTTACAAAAATCTGATCTATACAACCTATACCTGTCCTAAAACCACACTGTTCCTTACCAACTACTCCCTCTGTTCCCCTCCTAATCTTCTCAATCAAGACCCTCCCATAAGCCTTCCCAATTACACTTAACAAGCTGATCCCTCTGAAACTACTACACTCACACTTGTCCCCTTTTCCCTTGTAAAGTGGAACTATACAGTCACTCCTCCAGTTCTCAGGTAGTCTACCCTCTCTTAAGCAAACATTAAATAACCTCACCAGCCAGTCCAACATAAATGTACCTCCTTTTTTCAGACATTCTGTATGGCATCCATCCAACCCAGGTGCACTACCTGCTCTCATCATCTTAACAGCTGCTTTCACTTCGTCTTTACCTATTTCTCCTCCATTTTCCTCACTCATCACTCTTATTTTCTTAGCGCTCTCAGAAAAAATCGTCTGGACCGGGGATTTTGTAGCTTTAAGTCTTTCAATCTGCTTCACTACTTCTATTTTACTAACGCTGATATTAGATAGTCTACTTTCTTCATCCCCACTAAAAATCGGATCGCAGTCAGGTACCTTAGCTAACTTCTTCTTAGTAAAGACCGAAAGATAATATTTGTTAAGAGCACCACTTTTTTTTTTTTTCTTCCAATTCTATCAAGACATTTTCGTCATTTTGAATTGGGCATATCCTTTCCTTATTTTTTGTTCTGTAGAGATGAAAGAAACTCTTTGGGTTAAATATCGCTTGTTTGGCAATCTTCATTTTATTGTTACGTTTCGCTGTACGAGTATTCTTTTTAACCAGTCTTGCCATACTTGGATCAAAGGTGTTTCTCCGTTTCTTATTCCTCCGTAAAGTCCTCTTTTCATTCCAATCGCATGTTTCAGCCTGTCCGTCATTCATTTGGGAGTATTACTATTCTTCCGTATTGCCTTGAGGGGAATAATTCTATTTTGTGTATTTAGAATTAGATATGTTAGGTTACTATACATTTCATCTAAATCATTGACCTAGCTGTTGACTCCGCGCCCGCAAGGGACCTGACCCAAGGTATGCATACCCTCTGTGACCCTACATCTGACCGAGCTAATGACGTCCAGACAGACCGTGTATCTGACCCCGTCACAGTCCCCTTGGGTCGGTCCCGTAAGTGATCATATGTCTCATATAGTCTCTCGTCTTGTCGAAATTGTCTCTCCTGAAGTCCGGTATTTGGACGTTATTCGTAATTTTCATTTTTTCCCAGATAATATTAAATTTTATTGCTTGATGATCGCTAGAGCCTAGTCTATCTCCCACTTTTATGTTACTCGTTAGGTGCTTATTATTAGTTAAGACTAAGTCCAGAATATTCTCTCCCCTCGTAGGATCGGTAAACATTCATTTTAGGAAATTATCCTGCACCACATCGAAGAAAAGTTTTGCTTCCTAATCTCCTACTAAAATATTCCAGTCAATGTTTCTGTAATTAAAACCTCCTATGTTTTGTACCGGGACGTCCTGCAAATTATATGAATCAGGGATCAATCTGCTTAATGCTGAGGTTAGGTCTATATAGGACGCCAATAATAATTTTCTTATTCTTGCCTATAATCTCCACCAAATAGATTTCGTACTTAATAGATTTA
>NC_134805.1:5198219-5218219 GCF_046742065.1 Oratosquilla oratoria
TGATTGGAGGGCAAGGGCCCATCGGAGGATTCGTTGATTGGAGAGTCGGGCCCTCTCGATGAAGGTGAGAGGGTTGTGGTCGGAGTAGACGAGTGTTACATGGCCAGGATACGTCAAGTAACACTCGAAATGTTTGAAAGTAGACACTAGGGCCAATGCTTCCTTCTCCACTGTAGAATAAGACCGCTGGTAGGGGAGCAGTTTGGCAGAGTAGTAACACACGGGATGTAAGGCCCGGGTGTCGTCGTCTGTCTCCAGCAAGACCCCTCCTATCCCCTCTCCCGATGCGTCTACGTGAAGGACGAAGGGTTGGGAGTAGTCAGGGGTCTTCAACACCGGTTCGCTGCTCAGGAACTGCCGGAGGGTGTCGAAAGAGCGTTGGCAGGCTGGGGACCAGACGAATTTCTCCTTGGTACTGGTGAGGGCGGTGAGGGGAGCCGCGATGGAGGAGAAGTTACGACAAAAACGACGGTAAAAGCCCGTCATTCCTAAGAAGCGTTGGAGAGACTTCCTGGTGGTTGGTACTGGGAAGTTCAAGATGGCTTCTACGTTTGCTTGCTGCGGTCGGTACTGCCCGTTTCCCACCTCGTGCCCTAGGTATGATATCGTCGCACTGCCAAAGACGGACTTTGACAGGTTGACGACGAACCCAGTGGTGGCGAGTCGCTCAAGAAGGGCGTCCAACTTGCGTAGATGTTCTTCCCATGAATCTGCTAGGACGATAAGATCATCGAGGTAAGCATAAGTATCAGGGAGGCCGGCTATAGTATAGTTGATAGCACGTTGGAAGGTGGCAGGGGCATTGCAAAGCCCGAAAGGAAGGACAAGAAAATTAAAAAGGTCAAAAGGGGTTATAAAGGAGGATAAGGTTTGGGCTCTGGGGGTTAATTTAATTTGGTGATAACCTCTAATCAGGTCCACCTTAGAGATGTAAGGAGCCCTTCCCACTTGATCCACGAGGGCGTCGATACGGGGAAGCGGGTAGCAGTCCTTGACTGTCACCGCGTTTAGCTTCCGATAGTCGACGCAGAGCCTCCACTCGTCATCACCTTTCTTCGTGACTAGGAGCGCCGGCGATGCCCAGGGGGAGCAGCTAGGTTCAGCAAGTCCGTTCTCCAACAAGTAGTTCACTTCTTTCTGCATTCTCTCAGCTTTGTGGGGGTTGAGGCGGTAAGGGGTCTGGCGGATAGGAAGAGTATTAGATTGCAACTCTATGTCGTGAGTAATGGTGGTGCACACTCCTGGTTTATCCGCGAATACCGAGGGGTGCTTCTCGAATAACCGAATTATGCTAACTCGTTTCACTTCGTCTAGGTGCCCAAGGCACGGAGTAGGGTCTGCCAGGAGGGCAGAGTTGGACTTGAGAGCCGTCGTATCGGCTTCTCGTATGTTAGGTTCATGTGTAAGGGGTGATTTTACAATGCATGATATAGGTCTCTCTAGCGCATCAGTAGGCTTTCTGCGAATGTACTCTTTCATTAGGTTGATGTGTACTAGTCTAGAATCTTTACGACGGTCAGGAGTGAGGACTACATAGTTTTGTTTATCCAGCCGATGAGAAACTACGTAAGGGCCCTGAAATTTGAGAGAAAGAGGGGTCCCTGGGACTGGTAAGAAGAGTAGTACCTCATCGCCTGGATTGAATTTCCTAACTTTAACTTTCTTATCAAAATGAGCCTTCATTTTATGTTGAGAAGTTTTTAAATTTTCCAAGGCAATGCTCCTTACTTTGTGTAATTGACTTTTTAATTTATCCATGAATTTATTGACTGTCTGATTAGGATATTGTGGAGTTTCCTGGTACCACTGTTCTTTCAGAACCTTGAGGGGCCCTCTGATCTGGCGCCCATAGAGCAGTTCAAAGGGAGAGTATCCCAATGACTGTTGAACCGTCTCTCTGACAGCGAACAGCATTAGAGGCAACCCCTCATCCCAATAAGAAGAAGATTGATTGCAATATTTTTTGAGCATTGACTTGAGGGTTTGATGGAAACGTTCTAATGCCCCTTGTGATTCCGGATGATAAGCAGAGGACAGGATTTGGGAAATACCTAGCTCCTTTAGGGTACTGGCAAAGAGGTCACTCGTGAAGTTAGTTCCTCGATCGGATTGTATTTCTTTTGGCAATCCTACTTGAGTAAAAATTTTTAATAAGGTGTCAGCTATAATTTTGGCATTTATTCTCCTGAGAGGAAAAGCTTCAGGATACCTCGTTACCGGGCACATGACCGTAAGAATAAATTGGTTTCCTTTCTTGGTCTTAGGCAGGGGTCCAACACAGTCTATAATGATTTTATCAAAGGGCTCATCTGGAACTGGAATGGGGTTTAATGGAGCCTGGGGGATTTTCTGGTTTGGTTTGCCCACCATTTGGCAAACGTGGCAAGACCTTACATACTCTGAAACTGACTTTTTAAAACTAGGCCAGAAAAAATGATTTTGAATTTTCTTGTAAGTCTTACCGACTCCCATATGCCCTCCAGCTCCATCATGGGCTATTTCAATCACTCTATTTCTGATAGATAAAGGGATAACTATCTGGTGGACCTCTGCCCAAGAATCTTGGTCAGAACAGTTAGAAGATTTATCACATCTCATTAAGATACCATCCTGGTAATAGTATCCTGGGAAATGGTCGACCTCTTCCCTGGAATCGACCGCTAGTCTATGGAGGTTCTGTAAAGTCGGGTCATCATTTTGAGCTTTGATTAAGTTTTCTCGGGAAATTAGTTGGTTGGGAAGATCAAACTTATAGGTTACATTACTATCAGAAGGGGGAGTTTGAGACCTGGTGACTGCGCACAGAGGAAAAATGTTAGGGTGAAGGTGATCTTCCACCACGGTAGGGGTCTCATTACTAGGTAACTTAGTAATATCTGGGGGAGGAACAACCATAGAACCAGCTAGATCATTTCCTAGGATGAGATCAACCCCGGGGACAGGCATAGAGTCTTTCCAAACACCAACTTCCACTTCTTTCTGGAACAACTGACACTTCAGAAATATTCGTGCTATTTCAATGGACTGGGTAGATGATAGATCACTTACAGTTACTTTCTTTCCAGTCATGCTCTTAGTTATCTCAGGCAAAGCCTGCTTGCTCACTATGGACTGAGCTGCTCCAGTGTCTCGTAAAATTGTAATAGGGAAAAGGGGGCTTTTTTCATCAGCAGAAATTTCCCCATGGGACTTGAAGTCTTTAAAGGCATCTTCACAGGGGGGAGAGTTATCTTTCACTACATGGGTCACCGGTTTATGAGGACCGTATGATTTAGGTCCAGTATATTGGGTAGGTGCTTTTGACGCACTTTGGTACTTTGATAACCTGCAGCCTGGTTCTTGGCATCGAGTGATGTGATGGCCAGGTTTCTTACAGTAACTACAGGAAGAGCAGAGGGGGGTAGGGGTAGAGGCCTTTTCTGCCTGCTTATCATCGGGAGTGACAGGGAGACCTACTGATCGCTTTACAGTATGGCTACCACGCTGTACATTCAACCTGTTAATTACTGCGTAACCATCGGCAAGTAATGCTGCTTCAGTTAAATCAGATACATTTTTCCCATCTAAATGAAGCACGATTTGGAATGGAATTCTGCGCTTAAATTCCTCGAAGGCCATCAAGTTAACGAGTTGATCGTATGTATTTACTTTGGTGGCAGAGAGCCATTGCTTAAGGATTCTGAGTTTTTCAGAGGCAAATTCGACAAATGTCGAGTTAGCAGATTTGGTCAAATTTCTGAATTTTTGACGGTAAGACTTTGATAGGCATTGAGGATGCTAGATTTGACTATTTCATAGGAAGAGTATTCCTCAAGACTGTTGAAGACTTTGGCGGCTGTTCCTACCAATTTGCTTTGTATAAACCAAACCCATTCTTCTACTGGCCAGTTTACGTGCTCAGCTAAACGTTCAAATTGTCTAAAAAAGTATTCTGGGTCTGACTCATTGAAATTGGGAAGGGAGGCAATTTGGTTATTTAACAGGTGGGTAGATTTATTTTTCCCATCTATGTCGGCCAATTTCAACTTTCGTTCGTACTCGACTTCGAGTTCTCTCTCACGTTCACACTGTCTTTCTCTGTCATGCTCACGGTCTTTCTCTCGCTCTCTTAATTTTAGTAATTCAAGCTCCCGCTCTTTCTCTTTTTCTTTTAATCTCATTAATTCAAGCTCCCGTTTTTTCTCTTTTTCTTCTCGTTCGTGTCTCATTCTCTCTCTCTCTAATTTAATTTTTTCTAATTCTAAAGATACTACTGATTTATTGAAGGGAGATTGGGGGGGAGCGCGTGCTTCAAGCTGCAACGGGGGAACACTATCACTTACAGGGTCTCCTTCAGTTATGTCACGAGCACTTTCTTGACTCAGTAGTTGGAATGCATCTGCGTCGAGGATGAGCAGGTCTACAAGGGATTCGATGACCACTCGTTTGAGTTCATCTTTACGTAATCTAGTAGGAGCATTAATTTGGTAGGTTTGAGCCAACAGTCTCCAATCATCCATTTTGAGATCATACTCTAACTGATCCACTGAGGGATTTTTTATGAAAGTTTCTATGTTAAAAGGCATGGTTGGTGTATATACACGAGAATTCCACTCCAGGGATTTTTAGTATAAACCAATTCTTGGACTTCACACACGAAAAAATTGACTAAACCCCTGTTCGGGGGGAGTGAAATCTATGATGGGCCTCTATAAGAACCCGGTCTATGAACATTTATCCTATAGACGGTGTGTATACTATGGTTCAGCGCTCAAACTACACGCCCGTAACTTCCGTGTAGCTTGCTTCGAGGTTTCCCGATAGGAAAGAGGGTAGTTCACACATAGACTGTCGCTGAATCAGAATATGGCTAACTAATGGTCTGAATCTTAGAATACACGGCTTACTGTGCAGGTATAGTTAATTTTCGAAGCTGTGGGGGGATAGTATAAATCTCCTAGGCACAGTTACTGAGGAAAGGTCACTATAACGGGGTCGTAACTTTTGTTCGACGTTAGGGCTACAGCAAGTGGGTAATTTAGGAAGATCGCTAGTTAACTCGGGAGGGAGGTGGTAGTCGAGTACCGGTAAGTTACTTGGATGAGTTACGTAGTATTGAAAATTTAAATAAAACATAAATAATTCAGTGACGGTGAGTGTACGGTAATAGACAAAGTGACAATCGCACGTGTTACTGATACTTGACGTTAAGAGGTTAGCAGACTTCGATCTTACCTACGGGTCACTAATCTATTTCACGTAGATATAGAATACCATATATATATATATATATATATATATATATATATATATATATATCTCCCGGACGGGCCCCCAAATTGTCATGGGTTGCTCGCTGAGTTTGGCCTGAGTTAACGTAATGAGGGGAACTTTAGTCGAAATCTAGGGGTAAGTCGAGTTCCAGGTAAGAAGCGGACCCACAACAATAAAAGTGGAACGTATAGGTAAAATACGTTCCGAGAAAGATTTCTATTTTGAGACTGAATGTAAGTAGGAATGGTGAGGATTATGGTTGAGGTAAGATATACGTCTGCACGAAACTTAACTAATTATATTTTACACAAACAAAAATAAAGTTTTAATTATCATTTACGTACACTTAACGAACACTGGGACATTAATAGACAAAATACATACAAGACAAATAAAAGTTCAATACATCAAAAACACATAACAAAGATATACAAGTCCAAGTTGGCCTACACTAAATACTTGCGTACAAAAAACAGCAATGCACCAATGTACAGCGTCGAAGCGGTGAGACTTATGGTGGGTGGTGAAGGTATGAGAGAGGGTGGACAGCCGGGGAGGCTCTTTTTATACCCAAGGTGGGCGGGGTCAAAGCTTCGTGGCGAGGTTCGAACTCGAACGTTGTACGTAAGTACATCGGCTATGAGTCTTGTTCGAAGCAGTGAGTAGTAGGCGGGCGATTTGAAAATAGTCTTGATTCACGGTTGGCTATAACAGTATGTATGTATGTATGTATGTATGTATGTATGTATGTATGTATGTATGTATGTATGTATGTATGTATGTATGTATGTATGTATGTATGTATGTATGTATATATGTATGCATGTATGTATGTATGCATGTATGTATGTATGTATGTATGTATGTATGTATGTATGTATGTATGTATGTATGTATGTATGTATGTATGTATGTATGTATACACTGCTTTTGACCCAGGGCAATAGACGAGATGCAGGAGGAGCCAAGATACTAGGGATGGAGGGGTTTGGATGTAAGTGGATTATGTGGGGGTGGAATAGGTGGGAGTGGATTTTATTCCTTTGTTTTTTTGGCTACCTCCCTTGTAAGTGGGAAAAAGTATTTGCTCTATATATGTAAGTATGTATGTATGTATGTATGTATGTATGTATATATATATGTATATATATGTATATATATATAGATACATATAAATATATATATAATTATATATATATATATATATATATATATATATATATATATATATATGTTTGTGTGCGTATGTGTGTGTGTGTGTGTGCGTGCACATATATATACATATGTATATATATATATATATATAAGGTGATGAGATGTACAAGAAGTGAAAGTGGCAGTAGACTGGAAGTGAACATTAAGGGAGAGCGACTGGAGGAAGTGGATAGTTTTAGATACTTGGGTGCAAGTGTAGCAGGAAAAGGTGGAGTGAAGGTGGAGGTAGAATGTAGATTGAGAGAAGCGAGTAAATGCCTTGGTGGTTTAAAGAGTGTAATGAGGAATAGACATTTGGGAATGGATGCGTAGAGGAGACTGTATGAAGGAGTGATTGTGCCAACAGCACTGTATGGGGCAGAAACGTGGAACATAAGAGAAGAAGAGAGAAGGAGTTTGAATGTGTTTGAGATGAGGTGTCTGAGAAGTATGGTGGGGGTTACTAGGCTAGATAGAGTGAGAAATGAGGAGGTGAGGAGGAGAACAGGGGTGACAAAGGATTTGGGAGATAGGGTTGATGAAAGAATATTAGGATGGTTTGGACACATGGAAAGAATGAGTGAAGAAAGACTAGTAAAAGAGGTATGGAAGGCAGATGTGGAGGGAGTGAACATGAGGGGACGTCCTAGGATGAGGTGGATGGATGGGGTGAAGGGGGCTTTGGGGAAGAGGGGAATGTCTGTTGAGGAAGGAAGGGAGAGGACGGAAGACAGAGGTGAGTGGAGAATGGTTGTATATGGATGATGTTGTGACTGCATGAGGAGGAATGGGCGGGGGGATGGGGGGTGGGGTAGTATGTGTGAGTAATTTTTGACGCAGTCCGAAGGGATTTCTCCCCGTCCTCGCCTTATATGCAAAGGGGGGCGGAGAGGGGGGGTCGCCGATTAAATGAAGCGGCCTTGCTGTGGATGTACTGTGTCTTGCGACACTGCTTCTGACCCAGGGCGGTGGGCAGGGTGCAGCGATGACCCGCCATCCAGGAGGTGCTCAGATGAGAGGAGGGGTGGGAGGGGTGTGGAGTGTATTTAGGGATGAAATGGGTGGGAGTGTTTTTATGCCTTTCCCTTTTTGGCTACCTCCCTTGGAAGGGGGAAAAGGCCTTGGTATATGTATGTATGTATGTATGTATGTATATATATATGTATATACATATATATGTATATATATATATAGATATATATATATATATATATATATATATATATATATATAGACTCGTCTATACTATACATATATATGTGTATCTAAACATATATATATATATATATATATACATATATATAATATATAATATACATATTTATATATATTCACATATATGTATGTATATATACATATATATACATACATGTATATATATATATATATATATATATATATATATATATATATATGTATATATGTATATGTATGTGTATATATATATATACATACATATAATATACATATTTATATATACACACATATGTATATATATATATATATATATACATACATACATATACCAAAAGGTTTTTCCCCCTTCATAGGGGGTAGCCACAAAGAAAAAGGCATAGAAACCACTGCCACCCATTCCATTTCCTCTGTATTCCACTCCCCTCCACCCTCCTCCCTCCCTCTTATCTTGGCACCTCCTGGATGACGGGTCATCCCTGCATCCTGTCCACTGTCCTGGGTCAGAAGCAGTGTCGTGAGACACAGCGCATCCACAGCAAGGCCGCTTCATAAATTCGGCGACCACAAAACTCCGTCCCCTCATGCAGAAAAGGAGAAGACGGGGAGAAATCCCTTCGGGCTGCGTCAATTTTCTTCTCACACATACCTCACCCCCACCCCCACCCACTTACCCACTCTTACCCCATTTCACATCTGCTCTCCTCTTTGCTTCCTTTATCTTATGCTTAGCTTCCTTTCTCTTTACTTTTTACCTCTCATACGATTCCCTCGTCCTAATTTGTAGCCAATCTATGAATACCTGCTTCTTTTCTTCTATACATTTCTTTGCTTCCTCATCCCACCACTCACTAGCCTACCTTCTTTTTTCCCCCGCCCTCCTTGTTTCACACACCACCTTTGTACACCTCATGACTCCCTCCTTGAACCATTCCCATCCTAATACCCTTTCATCAACTCTATCTACCAGTTCCCTCTCCACCCCAGTTCTCTTCCTCACCTCTTCATTTCTTACTCTATCTAGCTTAGTAACCCCTATCATACTTCTCAGACATTTCATCTCAAACACATTCAAACTTCTTTTTCCCCCCACCCTCCTTGTTCCACACACCATCTTTGTACACCTTATGACTCCCTCCTTGAACCATCTCCATCCTAATACCCTTTCATCAACTCTATCTACCAGTTCCCTCTCCACCCCAGTTCTCTTCCTCACCTCTTCATTTCTTACTCTATCTAGCCTAGTAACCCCTATCATACTTCTCAGACATTTCATCTCAAACACATTCAAACTTCTTTTTCCCCCCACCCTCCTTGTTCCACACACCATCTTTGTACACCTAATGACTCCCTCCTTGAACCATCCCCATCCTAATACCCTTTCATCAACTCTATCTACCAGTTCCCTCTCCACCACAGTTCTCTTCCTCACCTCTTCATTTCTTACCCTATCTAGCCTAGTAACCCCTATCATACTTCTCAGACATTTCATCTCAAACACATTCAAACTCCTTCTCTCTTCCTCTCTTATGTTCCATGTTTCTGCCCCATACAATGCTGTTGGTACAATCACTCCATCATATAACCTCCTCTTAGCATCCATTCCCAGATGTCTATTTCTCATTACACTTTTCAATCCACCAAGGCATTTATTCGCTTCTCTCAATCTACATTCTACCTCCAACCCCACTCCTCCCTTTCCTGCCACATTCGCACCCAAATATCTTAAACTATCCACTTCCTCTAGTGTTTCACCCTTAATGCTCACCTCCAGCCTGCTGTCACTCTCTCCCCTTGTACATCTCATTACCTTACTTTTACCCACATTTATCTTCAGCTTCCTTCTTTCACACACCTCAAACTCTGTGACTAACTTCCTCAATCCCTCCTCTGATCCTGCTACAAGCACAGTGTCGTTAGGAAACAGCAGCTGGCTCACCTCCCACTTTTCTCCAATTTCTTTAATCATCTCCAACCCCTGACCCACTACCTCTCACACCACCCCATCCATGTAAAGATTGAACAACCAGGGTGACATAACACATCCCTGACAAAGTCCCACCTTTACCACTCTCTCCATTTCTAATCCTAACACAAGCTCTACTACTCTCGTAAAAACTCTCGACTGCTCTTAACAGTTTTCCTCCTATCCCATATATCTGCATTACCTCCCACAGTGCCTTCCTGTCTACCCTGTCATAAGCCTTTTCTAGATCCATAAAAGCCCAAAAAACATCCTTACCTTTTCCTATAGCTTTCTCACATATCTATCTTACCACAAAGATCTGATCTACACAACCCCTACCTGTCCTAAACCCGCACTGTTCCTCATCAATTACTCCCTCTGTTCCTCTCCTAATCCTCTCAATCAAGACCCTCCCATACGCCTTCCCAACTACACTTAATAAGCTGATTCCTCTGAAACTACTACACTCACACTTGTCCTCCTTTCCCTTGTAAAGCGAAACTATACAGGCACTCCTCCAGTCCTCCGGCACTCTACCCTCTCTCAAACAAACATTGAACAACCTCACCAGCCAGTCCACCATCACTGTACCTCCTTTTTTCAGACATTCTGCATGGCATCCATCCAGACCAGGTGCCTTACCTGCTCTCATCATCTTAACAACTGCTTTCTCTTCACCTTTCCCTATTTCTCCTTCATTTTCCTCACTCATTACTCTCATTTTCTTAGCGTTTCCCACTGCAACTACCTTTCCCTCCCTATCCTCCTTCACATTTAGCAACTCCCTAAAATACTCTGCCCACCTTCCTCTCACTGCCTTCTCTTCCATTATCATCTCTCCATCTACACCTTTTACCATTTCCTCTCTACTTGATTCGCCTCCTTTTTCTTTTTTAATTTCCTTCCAAAACATCTTTTTATTGCTTTCAATATTTTCTGTCATACTCTTACCCCATTTCACATCTGCTCTCCTCTTTGCTTCCTATATCTTATGCTTAGCTTCCTTTCTCTTCACTTTTTACCTCTCATACGATTCCCTCGTCCTAATTTGTAGCCAATCTATGAATCCCTGCTTCTTTTCTTCTACACATTTCTTTGCTTCCTCATCCCACCACTCACTAGCCTACCTTCTTTTTCCCCCCACCCTCCTTGTTCCACACACCATCTTTGTACACCTTATGACTCCCTCCTTGAACCATCCCCATTCCTCCTCCACTCCTAGTCCTACTCTATCATTTACTCCCTCCCACTCCTCTTTCAGTTTCTTCTTGAACTCACTCTCCTTTTTTCCCTCATTTATGCAGTTCACTCTAAATACCTCCCTACCATCTGTCCTTTTCCTCTTTCTCCACCTATTCTCCACTCTCATTTTACCTTCCACCAGAAAATGATCTGATATTCCCCCACTCTCTCCCCTTAGAACCTGTAGAGCCTTAAATCTTCCTACCATACTCCTGGTCACCACTATATAGTCCATTAACGCTCTTTCTGCCACCCTTCCATCCACCACTCTCTCCCATGTGTATTTATGCTTGAATTCTTCTTAAATACTGTATTAGCTATCATCAACACTCTTTCAAGGCACATCTCCACCATCATTTCTCCACTACGATTTTTACCGGGAACTCCATACTTCCCAATCACTCCGTCTATTGGCTCATTTCCTACCCTAGAATTTAGGTCTCCCAATAAAACTACACTGACATTTCTCCCTAATCCCTCTATATACTCATTTATATCTACTCAAAAAGCCTCCCTTTCCTCTAAGCTCTTCTTACTACCAGGTCCATACGCACTTACAAAAACCCACATCTCCTTTCCCAGCTTCACCTTCATCCACATCAACCTTGATGAAATCTCCTTCCACACCACTACCCGCTTCCTTATCTCTTCACTTACTAGTATAGCCACCCCTTCTCTCCCTCGTCCCCTCTTTACTCCTGAGTACCTCCCAGCAACACTCCCAAACTCACAGTTGCCCTTTCCTTTCATTTTAGTTTCACTCAAAGCCAGCATATCCATCTTTCTTCTCACAAACATACTGCCAATCACTTCCCTCTTACTCTCATCTGTACCACATCCATGCACATTAAAAGACCCAAACCTTAGGGTACTGGTTGGAAAACTCCCAGACCCTCTTATGCCTTTTCTTTTGTTTTTAGGAATGTCCCCTTTCGGGGCTACTGGTAGTAGGACTCCTAATCCCATCCCCTGTCCCATTTTTGGTCGCCTTTTACGATTCAAGTGGGAAAACTTGGTGGTAGCATTCTCTTCCCCCACCACAGGGTCGGCGAAAACAGAAAATGAATACCCCACTCCTCTATAATCATTAGGTTAAGTATGCTAGGTGGACCCTAGTGGTAACAAGTGGTTCTGGTAGGCATATAATAAGTGTGTGCTTAAAAGTACTGCACTGGGATTTATATTTGAGGTGTAGTACATTGCTAACGTATATATATATATATATATTTTTATATATATATATATATATATATATATATAAATATATATATATTACAAAGGGTTACAAAGGCGGAGCATGCCGACAGGAGACCTTTTGATCCATATCTAGGTCGAATGCGAAAAAAAAAATCATATTAATAAAATAATAGATAAAAACTATAATAATGTAAATAACAAATAAAATACATAAATAAATGCATAGGTATAGTTAAATAATAAACAAACAGGTATATAATAAATAATAATAAATTGACATATAACTAATAATAAATGAAAATCAGACAGACAAATCATAACAAAACAAAAACAAAATAATATAAGATAAATTATAATCATTACAGCATCTTACTTAGATATTTATCTAAATGATTCTTAAAGCTTCGAACTGAACTACATTGCACTACCTGTGCAGGAAGTTTATTCCATTCATTAACTACACGGTTGGCAAAGTTGTTTCAACCCACTTCCAAATTGAATCTATTTCCGGACAGTTTGAGACCATTGTTTCTTGTCTGATTCTCATTCAATGTGAAAATTTTGTCACTTTTGATGTTGTCAATTCCCTTTAAAATCTTAAAGACCTGTATCAAGTCAGCTCTGAGTCCACGCCTTTTTTAGGTAAAACAGATTTTTGATATTTGGAATCAGGTTTGTGGCTCGCCGTTGTACTTTTTTCAGTCTGTCAATGTCTTTAATGAGATTCGGTGACCATACGGAAACAGCATATTCCAAATGTGGACGAACTAACGATTTATATAGCTTGTTAATGAGTGATGGACTTTTGAAATCAAAAGATCGCGCAATCAGTCCCAGAATCTTATTTGCTTTCTCAGAGGCTGAAATACACTGCTTGGATGATTTGAGGTCGTTACTGATATTTACGCCGAGATCTTTTTCACTATCCACTTTTGTTAATGAATTTCCAAATAACTTGTAATCGTACTTACTGTTATTTTTACCTATGTGCATTAACTTGCATTTACTTGTGTTGAATTTCATTAGCCACTTTTCAGACCATTGCTGAAATTGATCTAAATCTTCTTGAATATCTAATTGGTTTGAGTGATCATTTGCCACTCCGCACAGTTTTGTATCATCAGCAAATTTGGAAACAGTAGATTTTAGTCCATGGTCTATATCATTTATATATACTATGAATAGAAGTGGCCCAAGAACGGAACCCTGAGGAACTCCACTCGTAACATTTTTCCATCTAGAAGTTTTTCCATTTAAAACAACTCTCTGTTTTCGACCATTCAACCAATTACTAGTCCAACTTAATAGGCTACCATTTATTCCGTGTAAAGCTAATTTAGTAAGTAGTCTTTCGTGTGGGACGGTATCAAAAGCTTTTGCAAAGTCTAGATATATTAAATCTATATTGTTTCTTTTGTCATAATTCGAGATAACTGTGTTGTAGAATTCGAGTAAGTTAGTCACGCAAGAACGTTTCCGTCTGAAACCATGCTGGCTATCATTTATCAAACGGTTACTTTCTAAATGATGTTCGATAGCATCTCTGATGATAGTTTCCATTATTTTTCATACGATTGAAGTCAAACTTATAGGCCTATGGTTATTTGGTTTCTTTTTGTCACCTTTTTTGAATATGGGAGTAACGTTAGCTAGCTTCCATTCTCTTGGGACATCTCCGGATATGATGGATTTCTTGAAAATAATTTCTAATGGAACAACAATCTCATTTTTCATTTCCTTTAAGATTCTTGGATGCTAACCGTCAGGCCCTGGTGTTTTATTAACTTTGAGTTTGTCTATACACCTTTTGATTTTTTCTTTTGTTATATTTACCGTAGTGAGTAAGTTTACCCCAGACTTTTCACAGGTTTCAGTTTGGAATTCACTTTGAGGTGTTTCGTTTACGAATACCGAGCTAAAATAATTTTTTAAGATATTACACATTCCTTCATTTGAATATTCAAGTTGACCGTCAGCAGATAATAGTGGACCAATTTGATTCCTAACAACCTTTTTATCTCTAATGTAACTATAGAATTCTTTGGGATTCTCTTTGGATTTATCAGCGATGTTCATTTCGTATTGTCCTTTTCTTTTTCTTGTTGTCTTTTTTAAATCTCTCTGTATTAATACATAACTTTCATAGTCATTAGATGCACCCGAGCACTCATATTTCTTATAAGCCTGTCTCTTTTTAGCAATACTTTTTTCAGTTTCTTTGTCGAACCACTTTGGGCGAGCCTGATTTGGGGGACGTCTGTCCTTAAAAGGAATGTAAGTTTGAATAATCTTAGTGAGCGTATTTTGAAATATTTCCCACATCTGATCTACAGGTCTCTCGTTTAATTTTGCCTCCCAATCTGTAAGTTGAAGCTCCTGACGTAGTCCTATGAACTGAGCTTTACTGAAATCGGGTATTCTAGAAACACAAGTATCTATTCTAAAACTGTTTAGGAGTTTGAATCTAACTAAGTTGTGATCGCTATTTGCAACAGATTCACCGACTTCTACATCAGTTACCATACTTTCGCGGCTAGTGATCTAAAGATCGAGTAGGTTTCCATATCTTGTGGGCTCTTTTACATGCTGAATTAAGTAATTGTCACCAAGAAAATCAATCAAGCGACTACCTATATGGTCATGTTCAAGGGTCATCCAATCAATGTCAGTAAAATTGAAATCACCCATTATCAATAAATCACGGTTGCAGAAACTAGACAGTTCTTGAAATAACAGTTTGTCGTTTGCTGATGATAATGTCTTTGGCCTATATATTACACCTATATTCATTTTTTGTCCATTTGTTTGGGTTAACTCAACCCACAAACTATCATATGCATCCTGTTTCACTTTCTCTAAAACACAAGCATGAACATTGTTTTTAACGTACAATATATATATATATATATATATATATATATATATATATATATATATATATATATATATATATATATATATGTATATATATATATATTTATATGTATATATATGTATATATATATATATATATATATATATATATATATATATATATACACGTTAAGATCTGGAGTCTAAGATCTATATCATCGCAGAAACGAAAACATCAGATTAGATGAGAGAAATTTATTACCTGACGTTTCGACCCTAGTTCTAGGAATGTCTTTAGGGGTGTCATGGGATACAGAGAGCTGAAATAGTTTGTGTTGTTTGCTGCTGAAACTGGAGCAGGAAGTACATGGGTGGGGCGTACCATGTTTCTTCCATGCTACGTGCCTATTGACACTTTTAACTATATACAATCAGCAACTATTTACATTCATTTGCTCTCTTAACATTCTTGGCTAAAAACTTGAATACACCCATTTCAGCTCATCCACATATACCCACCTACACATATAGCATGTATATCTAATGAGTATTTAAGTCTGAATTAATTTTTAGATGTTGGAATTAACGGCTAATCCTTGAACAGGAAGTAATCGCCCTGAAAATTTCCGTGTTCCTTAATTGCCAAGGGCCCTTTAATATAGTTACACCCATGTATCCCTGGTTTGAATTTTATTTTATCAATAGGTCATTGGTGACAATTCACTCTCAGGATAACGTTATTGAAGTGGAACTCCAAATATACCGATCTACAATTCAGTGATGGAATTTAAACATGCTTGGTCAATCAATTAGCCGTGGAGGGTGTGGGCAAATTATATCATCACGAAGTTAAAGAAAACGATATAAACACCCCATGCAGTTCACTCCATCGTTTTTCTTTTCAGACAGCCTATAAAAGACCCATACTCTGGTATCCTCAGTCTGCTCATTCAATAGGTTGCTAGTGTGAACAAATGATTACAAGACCTTACTACTAAATTTCTATGGGTCTCACCTAATCACTCGGACCAATAAATTACCCCCCCCCAATCTCTTAATCTAATTTACCCGCTCCATTTGTTCCCAGATAATGGCAGCCCACCCACCATAAATAGAATTGTATTAACCCTTCAGAACTCAGAACAGAGGATCTCGGTCAACGAAAACTACCTTCCAGGAGTTATCATCTCCCTCAGATACATGAAATCGCCTGCCCTTTGTTGTAGAGGAAGCCATTGAATACGTATATATTCGCTGCATCACTGTAAAAGGCTGGGAGATGAAGGTGGACAAGTAGTAGACAAGTAGGTAGATAGAGGGGTAGGTGGCGAGAATTAATTTTTTTACGAGTTAAATGTTTTGAAAACAATAGACGCGAGGGAGTCTTCTATTGTACCAAATCAAACTAAGTTGTAGAAGTAGTGAAGAAAATAAAGATTTTTTTTTTACAAAGTTTTAAATATCCTACGAGCAGCATATATTAAGTGAAACTTGACTAAGTAGGATGCAAATGAGTGACTATCTTACATTAAGGCAATGATGAAAAGAAATTGAATGGAAGAAAGAATACAAAATAATTTAAAGGAACAGTTAACAGAATTAAATAAATAATTACGGAGAGAAGGGAACTGAAAGTGAGGGAGTCGACAGTGGTGGCAGGTAGGGATGTAATGTAAGTCTACGGGTACACCAATCTACAGTGCACTCAACCACAACCACGCAGTGCACAATCACAACTACGACCGCGACCACGACGACGACGACTGCGTATGCTGAATCCAAGGGACAACAAGACGAGTGTGCGAGGTACGGCTATCTACAAGGCAAAGGATGAGCCACTGCAAGCAACAGTGAACAAGGACTGGCGAGGGACGACGAAGTTGACGTACGCAAGGAAGACCATGTGGAGGCAGTCAAGTCAAATCGACTTTAAAAACACTGAAAGTATGAATAACACTAATGTACTTAGACATGAGGTTCATACCTCGAATATCAATATTCCCAAATTCGCAGGTGATGAAAACACCTTAGGAGTTAATAGATTCCTTAGTTTAATGGATACTTTAATTATAAGCAAACATATAACAGATGAAAAAAGGAAAATGGAAAATTTAAAAGAGAATGAAGACCCTGAGAATGGTAGAGCTAGTCTTAAACATAAATTTCCAGCAAATGAAAGATATAAACAATTATGAAGCTTATAAAAAAGCCTTCATTAAACATTTTATGTCAAAATGTGATCAGAATCCTATCAGGTCTTTGATTAGAATGATAAAAGAAGTTAAAACAAGTGAATCAGACACAGAATACTTAGCAAGATTAGATAGATGGTCAAAAGACATGAATTCTACCTTGAAAGATTCAAGTTGGATAGAAAGCTCTATTGACAAAATGAAAGTTTCTCAGGTAATTAAATCAATCACATTAGCTTGTTAACAAAAAACTCAGATGAATTAACGGCAGAAAAGCTATATAAAGATCTCAAGTCAACTATGAATTTAGGGGAAGTAGATTATCATCTTCAGGGGTACAATGAAATAAGAATCATAAATCCATATGTGATCACAGTGGGACAACAAAAAGAAACTAGGAACTCTAGGAGTGATTATAGAAAAAGATAATTTGGACATAGAGTTAGAAACCCTTCAAAGGATGCTAGAATTGTATATTACAATTGTAATACTTGGGGGCTTAAAGCACAAAACTGTTATCATGGAACTATTTGTAGAAATTGCAAGTATGAGGGTCATGATGAATATCAATATAGAAACCTACCTTTCTGTATGTATCATCAAAGGGTAGGACATAGAACACATTAATGTAGATATTTTCGTATGCACCCCGAAATAAGAGGAAACCCCCCCAGACACAGTGATAGAAGGGTGAAAGAAAACTCCAACATCAAAGATAGTTATAAGCTGACTATTACATTTGTAGTTAATATTATAACTAGTAGAGTTTTAAACCAATTGAAACCGGTAGTGAAAGTCTTGGAACCAATCCATTACTCATTGCAAGGAGTAACTGAAAATCAGTTAAAAACATTAGGTAAGGTTGAGCTAGAAGTCATCTTATACACAAATGAACATTTGCACATTCCAGTGATACTTGTAGAAGAATCTGTTTTCCCAGGAAATTTATTGATAAGATTTGCAACTATGAGAAAAGAGAACATGGTCAAATGTCCTGCTGACTTTAGGATCTTAGTGAAATCACAGTAAATCCCATCCTTTAAATCAACCAGACTTAAGGCCAGTGACAACAATTGCTTTGCAAAGGAACACCTTAGGCAAAATAACTGTTTTAAAACATCAGATCAAATCAAAACCAGGGACTCAACCCATATATATACCTGCCCACAGAATTCTACATTCTAAATTAGCAATTGTAGATAAACTAATCACTGATATGTTATCGATGTATATCCTTGAACATAGTAAAAGTGAGTGGAACCTCCCTTTGATTCTGGTACTAAAATAAGATGGTGCTATGCGCCCAGTTATTGATTATAGGAAATTGAATAAGCATACCATACATGACAGATTGCCATTACCTGTGATAGGGGACATTCTGAGAAGTTTGGGAACTGAGAACGAATATTTTAGCACTATAGAGATCAAATCTACTTTTTGGTAGAGTTGCATAAAAGCGAGTTCACAGCATTTTCTACTCCGACGGGACACTATGAGTCCTAACGAATGCCATTTGGGTTTTGTAATAGTCCATTAACTTACATAAGATTAATGAATACAGTTCTAGATGGGTTGTTAGGAAACAGTGCCAGTGTATTTCTAGATGATATTTTAATAGTTTTCCAATCACCAGCTGAGTACTTTCAAAAATTAGATTTGATATTCTTACGACTAGTTGAAGCAGGATTGCAAGTGAAACTTGAAAAATATAAGTTTTTGCAGGACAGTGTTATTTATTTGGGACATAAGGTAGGCAGGCATGGACTTAGTACAGTAAATTCAAAGGTTGAAGCAGTAAAGAATTTTCCAGTTCCAAACAATGTAGAAAAAGTTAGAAGTTTTTTGTGATTGACAGGATATTATAGAAAATTTATCCAAAGATATGCGGACATTGTTAATCCATTAAGTTCTTTGTTGAGGAGGGACTGAAAATTCATGTGGGGACCTGCACAACAGTAATTTGGTGTACCAAATTAAACTAAGTTGTAGAAGTAGTGAAGAAAATCAGAAGAAAACATTTTCAAATTTTTAAATATCCTACGAGCAATATATATTAAGTGGAACTTGACTAAGTAGGATGAACTGAGGCATGAAGCCTACAGATGCGTGACTAACTTACATTAAGACAATGATGAAAAGAAATTGAAGGGAAGAAAGAACACAAAATAATTTAAAGGAACAGTTAACAGAAGTAAACCAGTAATTACGGAGAGAAGGGAACTGAAAGTGAGGGGGTCAACAATCACACTTCATTAGATATCTTCATACCTGTGATAGTGTTCAAATGTCTTATCATCTCTAACGCCAAATGATTTTAGTCATTTGGGTGTGGTTTTCATGTTGAGCTTGGTCAACGCCTCTTGGATTACGTCTGGTACAACAAAATTTATAAAATGCATTAGACTGCAGAAAGGCTGTAGAGGTTATACAAAATGATAACTCACTTTATCTGAGGCCCACTCTGTACCTGCATTAGATCTTCTGGTGATATAAAAAGATTTGTAAAATGTGGTCATAAAGTGATGGAGTTATAACACATACATGAGTGTCATCTCCTTTTATAGGAAAGTTTTTTCTCTGGCTGCAACGAAGTTGGATAAAATACCACCCTAACAGGAGAACTAGAATTACGGAAAGAGTGACACCCATTATGGACTATTAATTGATTGAATGGTCGAAAACAAAGTTGTTTTAAATGGAAAATCTTCTAGATGGAAAAATGTTACAAGTGGAGTTCCTCAGGATTCCGTTCTTGGGCCACTTCTATTCATAGTATATATAAATGATATAGACCATGGACTAAAATCTACTGTTTCCAAATTTGCTGATGATACAAAACTGTGCGGAATGGCAAATGATCACTTAAACCAATTAGATATTCAAGAAGATTTAGATAAATTATACCAATG
>NC_134805.1:5230719-5258219 GCF_046742065.1 Oratosquilla oratoria
TATTTACATAGAACTTATACATTTTTATCAATGTAACCTATTTTACTGCTGTAATTTTTTATGACATTTTATTACTATTTTATGTATATACATATTTTTATGATTTTACATATGTAATCCCATTATACTGTATAACCGTTGACATACTATATCCCCCCTCCCATATCTAAGCATAACATATTACCCTTAGTTACTATATACCTATTATTCATATTTTAACAGCTTTTTTTTTCTTAGATTACAAATCAAACCTAACTATTAACTAATACATACTAACTATTAACTAATACATGACTTAACAACATGGCCTTTGCCACCAGATCCAAACTAAAACAAAGTTTACATAGCGTCTTCTCAAAGTCTAGAGAAGAAAAACAACAACATGACATATCCAGTGACAAAGAGGAAATACACACAGAAGACTTAATTGGCAATGACAAACCAGACCATTTTTACCTATATCCACAGGTTGACAATACCTCTAAACAGTTAACCAATGACCAGTTAAATAATCCTGACAAAACTAATCCTAATGCAGATACCCCAATAGCCCCCCTTTATGAGAACGATGTCTTACCTTTTTTCAACCAGCTTTCTCAAGTAGACACCTCCAACCCATCTCAACCACAACAACCCACCCAACCAACTCCTCATGTTGCTCCTCCTAATATCATGCCTTCCAACCAGCTTCCTCAAGTAGAGCCCTTTCACCCCTCACAATCACAACCACCCATTCCTCCCATCCAACCAAATATGCAAACAAAACCTCCTATAAACCATAATCCATCCAACCCCCATATCCCAACACATAATAACCCCCCTCCCATTCAGCAGCAGTACCAAAACTTCCCCCTTCCTTCCCCCCATACCCCACCTGTTCAAACCCACTCCACACCATACCACCAACCACCACCTAACCTTCCTCCAAACCCACAATATTACCCTTACCCACTACCTCAACCAACAATAATTAACAACTATCAAACCATAACCCCCCTCACAGAAATCCCAACCTTTTCCCAAGATAGTGGACTATCCATTACAGATTTCTTGACAGCATGTGACCTGTTCTTCTCCAAAAAAAACCAATACTCGGAGACAGATAAAATAAATTTATGCCGTCAGAAAATAAACCCATCTGACATTTGCCGTTCAAAGGCAAGGATGCTAGACAGCTTAGTTGCATGTGGAATCACATATCAGGAATATAAACGCCACCTTCTTAAGGTCTTTCATAACAAACAACCTAATAACATTTCCTTCCTCATCACCTTCCTAAATAACACTAGAGTCCAACCACATTCCATTACTAATATAATGGATTTTGTTGCAAACGGAAGGAAAGAGGTCAGAGAAGACCTAGAGAATAACTCTCCTTGGACTCACACTGACCAATTTGGTCAAAATGTAATGCCAACAAAACACTTACTAACATTCCTTGAAATAGCTTCCTATCTCTCCCAACTCCCTCCAAAGTGTTTAAAGGAAGCCTCCAAAAGGGAACTAGACACTAGAAATCCTCTAGCTTATACCTATATCTTAGATATCATGAATGCTTGCAATGTATCCTTAGATACCCCCAACCATCTCCCCAGACTAAATAGCCTTCACTCACAGCAACCCACTCCCACCAATCAAAAACAACAATACCCGCAGGTACAACACTACCCTATCCCTTGCTCAGTTCATGGAACCATTTCCCACACCGATGCCCAGTGTTGGACACAGCAAAAACAACACACGCAGGTACAACACCACCCTATTCCTTGCTCAGTTCATGGAACCATTTCCCACACCGATGCCCAGTGTTGGACACAGCAAAAACAACACCCACAGGTACAACACCACCCCATCCCTTGCTCAGTGCATGCTACTACCTCACATACGAATGCTCAGTGTCAAGTTCAGAATCAAAACAAACAAGTTCCACCCCCCTCTAAACACCCACTCCTATCTACACCAACACACCCAATCAAATACTGCAACCTACACCAAACATCAACTCACTCCAACAAAGAGTGTTACCTACAGAAAACACAACAACAACCGCATCAGAGAACTAACAAACCATTCACCACCCCTCGACAAACAGCTCCCTCCCACACGACAAGCAATACTCAACAACGATTGGGGGAACGTGTACCAGCCTCACGCACCAAACCACCATAGGAATATCTCATACACAACACAAATACCTCACCCTAGAAGTGAGTCTAGATCAACTTAAAGTTGACATGATGGTTGATACAGGAACAAACCTGAACATCATCCCAAGAGCTCTGTATGAAGCATTAAATGACCCACCCCAAATTCAATTTTCCAATATGGAAGGACTCCTAATAGAAGGGAGCACAATTTCTCTACACGACACCATAGACTTAAACATTGAAGTCAATAATTGTAAGGTAGGTCTCACACCTTTCCACATAGCTGATGAATGGAGTCTTGATCAACAAGGTATAATAGGACTAAACTCATTGAGAATTTGGAAAACTAAGATAGACTTTGAGACTAACAAAATCTCCTTCCGAGATGTAAATAATGAGTCAACAGTTCCTGAGACACCCGACTCAGACACACAACATCTCTCATGTCTACCTTCCTTCAATACTCCCAATCCCACTAACAGCTATTCCTTCCGACCACCCCCTTATGTCACCTCAAAGGCACTGATGTCTAACACAGTCATCATACCCCCTAGACATTCAATAACAGTCCCACTATACATACCCGGTGCAATAGACCATCAGGACGTCATAATCGACTCAGACACGTCCAGGATTAACAACATAACCATTGAGTCCTCCTGGGACACAATATCTGAAAATAAACATACACTAGCTATGTTAACAAACATGTCAGACCAACACCGTAAAATCAGGAAGAATACAAACATCTGCGCAGTCCATCTCCATAATTCCCCTATCCAGGAACCACTGCCGCAACACATCAACCAAGTAAGACCAACACAACCCCTTCCCCCTATTCCCCCAGACCAAATCACGACATCAGCTGACGGAGAAAGTCATAACGAGCTATTAGCTCTCCTACAGAGGAATAGATCAGCTGTCGCCTTAGAAGACGAACCACTAGGCAAATGTGATATAATCAAACATCACATCCAAATTCCCCCAAACACCACCCCTTCATACACCCCCGCTTACCGCATACCCCACAGTAGGAAATCCCAAGTCAATGACAGTGTACAAGAGATGATACACCAAGGCGTAATTTCCCATTCAGACTCCCCATGGAACAGTCCCCTCTTTTTGGTCCCTAAGAAAGACGGAACCTTACGCCCTGTTGTTGACTTCAGGAAAGTAAACAACCTAACTCAATCTGACCCACACCCACTCCCCGCCATGCAAGATGTACTACAATGCATTGGCAACGGGAACTCTGTTTTTTCCACAATAGACCTCAAGTCAGCCTTCTGGCAGGTCGAACTAACAGAGGAATCAAAACCCGTAACTGCATTCTCCACTGATAAGGGACACTTTCATTTCGAACGTATGCCCTTTGGCCTTAAGAATGCCCCCTCAACCCAACAAAGGTTGATGACCCGCATTTTCAGTGACATGATAGGAATCTCATTATTCGTCTATTTAGACGACCTCATTATATATAGTCCCACAGAAAGAGACCACCTTAACACTTTAGAGATTGTCATCAAACGTCTCAAGCATACGGGATTAAAGATTCAATTAAAGAAATGTAGATTCCTCATGAAGGAACTCATCTTCCTAGGCCATAAAGTGGATGCAAAAGGGATTCACACAACCACAGATAAAATAGATACAATAAACAATTTCCCAACCCCCAGAAACGCTAATGAAACAAGAAGTTTCATTGGGTTAGCCTCCTATTACAGACACTTCATAAGAAACTTTGCTGATATTGCTTCCCCTCTGACCAAATTCACAAGGAAAGGCGAGCCATTTCAATGGTCAGAAACAGAACAGCAAAGTTTCGACACTCTCAAACACGCACTCACCACAGCCCTTGTACTAGTTTTCCCTGACATGAAGAAAGAATTATTTCTTTACACAGACGCCTCCTCTAAAGGAATAGGCGCAGTCCTACAACAGAAAGATGACAATGGCAAAGAACACGCCATAGCCTACGCAAGTAGAGTCTTAAGCAAAACTGAAAATAACTACTCAACTACACACAAAGAAGGACTTGCAATCATATGGGCACTAAAACACTTTAAATACCTCATTTTAGGCTACAAGATTACCATACTAACAGACCACCAACCCCTAGTCTATCTTTTTAACTCCAAAGACTTACATGGGAGAGTTGCTAGATGGAAAACAACTCTCCTTGATTACGATCCCATGATCGTATACTTAGCTGGGAAAGCTAACGTAGTGGCAGACTGCTTGAGCAGACAAACTCACATCACCCCCATAACCCAAACCACATGCATACCAATGCAAGAACTCAGAGATGAAACTGACAGAGACCCAATATGGTCTCCAATAAAACAGCATCTCATCTCACAAACCCCCTTACACTCCCGACCACCTGTCCTTATTGAGGAACTCAATCTGGTCGACGGAGTCATAAGGAGAACCATTAATACAAGAGAGGTTACTGTTATCCCCAGAGCCCTAGTCCCCAAGCTCCTACACATATTGCACGACAGTGCAATGGGAGGCCACTCGGGCAGAGATAAGACACTAAACACTGCTAGACACACATACTACTGGCCTTACATGAAAAGAGATATAACCACACACATAGATTCTTGTGTAACTTGCAACCAATTCAGAGGCCCTAACCTGAAGCAAATCAACATAAAAGATATCCCACTCCCTGCTGAGCCATGGGAAACACTTGGCATTGACCTACTGAAAATGCCAACGAGCCATCAAGGTTCCAATTATGTACTCACAGCAGTTGATTATTTCTCTAAATACAAACTCTTAATACCACTCCAGGACAAAACAGCAGAGACTGTAGCCAAAACCCTGGTCAACAATATCTTTTGTAGATACAACATACCACACACAATGTTATCTGACAATGGCTCAGAATTCAAAAATGAGGTGATGCGCGAAATAGCACATCTCTACAACATTGACCAAACATTTGCCACTGCATACCACCCCCAGGGAAACGGTCTGACTGAGCGAACAAATCGCAAGGTCCTAGAGATTCTCAGACCATTGGTCAATGACCTCATGGACAGTTGGGAAGATTGGCTACCACAGGTACAAGCCAGTATCAATAGCACAGTCAATTCCGCAACAAAGATGTCCCCACATGAGATCATTTTCGGCCAACCAATGCGCCTACCCTACCAAATATTCAACCAACCACCCCCACCCTTATACAACCTAGATAACCTCGCACACTGCATCAAAAGAGGTATGCAAACAATTTACAAAAAAGTTAGAGCAAACCTGAAAGAAGCCCAGGAAAAGACAAAGACAAAACAACACAAACGGTCAATTCCACTTGACATAGCACCTGGCGACACAGTCATGGTAAAAGACTCAGGTAGAACAAATAAACTCAAACCCAAATTCCTAGGCCCCTTCATAGTCACAAGTTCACTCCCTAACAATGTTTTCCTACTAACAGATCCTTCCGATCACACCACCTTCACCATACATGGAGAGAAGTTGAGAAAGGTCAAACTGAACCTCGACCCAATCTCACCTCCCATCCACAACCCACCTATCACAGACACACACCAATCACCAAAACGCAAGTCTCATCCCATGACTCTGCGTCGACGCAATTAAACATGCACTCTAGCTCTCGCCCCTGAAGATGCAGGACGTCATGTATCTATCAGTGGAGGTTAAAATGGCCCATTTCCAATAAGAACTCTTTTCCACATATCTATCGAAACTCCTCTACTTCCTTCCATCCAATATAACCTTAGCGAGAGTCAGATAAACATATCCTCAATCACTGAGACATAACCTTCATCCTCCAAAAGTAAATGCATCATTAATTACCCACCTTAAACATCGACTACTTTTGACATGGACTCATTCGACTTACATCATAGGATTCTTCCATATACCTCCACAGCCCTTTCCCTCTTAATCATTCTCTTTATACTAATAATAATAATCATATTCTGTTGCATGAAGTAACACCTTCCAAAACCTTTCCACCTCCATACCCAAATTGTTGTAAACCTAGATTAAGTTTATTCTTGTGTCTCACCCAATATCTTAAATACCATAAACATTCTTACAGAAACTATATATCCATACTATGAAATAAAACAAGTGCAATGTGACACACCAAACTGACCATAGAACAGTGTTTAGAAAAACAACACTCCCAACAGTGATAGTGTTAAACCATAAAAACCATAACATTTAGAAAGTGAATTAAATAGTGTATGTGGAATCCAATATAACATGTAATCTGGTGAGACACAACGTTACACTTCTGAGACACAACATCGCTACCCCTATTTACAGTGCATGATCCCCCTTGGGACCTCAGAATCACTTCAACAACACCCCCCCCCATCTGCACATTTTTAATCCTACAGGATTTTGTGTCTCTGAAATTTTTTTCTCGATGTATTACCCATATAAATACTTTTGTAAACCATGTACCCTAGGTGCCGGGAGCCACCTAACCCCAGGGGGAGAGCGATATGTATACGCCACCATATACATGATGAGTAATATCACTCGCTCACACCACTCACTCACTCACCCACTCAATGTCCGGCCCTTCTAGCTGACTAAGAACCAAGTCAGCAACCTTCGGGTCTGCAACAACAACTCGACCACCAAACAGACATACGAACGCACATGAACATCTGAGTAACCAAACAAACACAAAACACAAATTAAGTATATTGACGATCCCCCCTGGATATATATATACATATTTAGTTATTAAGTAAATCACACCCTGTAATCCCAGGATACTAACCTTAGGAGATGACCGTGATCTTGCTCAAATAAAACACTAAAACATTATGCGAGCATGACGCGTCATAAATGCTGAGATTATCACTTCCGGCGAATGACCACCAGGAGAGGTGGCCGGAGAGACCAGTTTGGGACGATGACAGGTGTTGTGCAACAAGAAGTGGTGTGATAAACAGTTATACATATGTAACCACATTAATGTATCGTTCTGTTTAACAGTTGACAGTGTATATACCATAACTGGAAAACCTGAAGCTTTGAATAAAATGGTATAAACTTAATACGAATCTACATATACCAACACCCCGTACCTAGTGAACGATACACACACACACACACACACACACACACACACACACACACACACACACACACACACACACACACACACACACACACACACACACACACACACACACACAAATAAACAAACAAACAAACAAACACACACACACACACACACACACACACACACACACACACACACACACACACACACACACACACACACACACACACACACACACACATATATATATATATATATATATATATATATATATATATATATATATATATATACAGATTGACCTCTCATTAACGGACTAAAAGGGGGGTAACGGTGTCCGTTGATGTGAATAATCCGTTGATTTGGAGTGATTTTTGTGTGTGTGTGTGTGTGTGTGTGTATTGGGGAGGGAGATCACCTCTTAGGTTCTATAAAATCAAAGTATACATACATACATATTAATGTTTCCCTTTCTGATACTGTTCACGAATCAATAATTCTCTTAAAGTGCGCAAATGTTCATAATAAGCCTGAACGTCACCGTTAGCAGAGAGATCAACGTAAGTTATGAGCGTGTCAATAGCCTGGCGCACCTCCGACATCTTGGGTTTAACCGCCACTACCTCCTCTTCCTCCTCACTGCCACTCGCTCCCTCCTGCTCGTTGCCAGCGAGAACAGCTTCAGCGGTCTCCTCCATAGTGATTGCACAGCACTAAACAACAGCACCAAAAACACCGAAAACACAGCGAAAACACCGCAAACACAGCTAATAAACGTCCAAACGTCCACACCGATCACGATCTTGTTAACTAGTAAACAAAACAAAGTGCGCGCCATCACGCCATCAGCCACTCAGCGGACAAACGCCGAACTAACGGACGCATTCACCCTACCCGTGAAATTTAGACTGTCGGACCGGATCAGGGGATTTTGTCCATTGCATACGATATCCGGTAATGCAGTGTCCGTTAATGAGAGGTCTATCTGTATGTATATATATATATATATATATATATATATATATATATATATATATATATATGTATATATATATATATATATATATGTGTGTGTGTGTGTGTGTGTGTGTGTGTGTGTGTGTGTATGTGTGTGTGTGTGTGTGTGTGTGTGTGTGTGTGTGTGTGTGTGTGTATTCTCCCCCTACATGGGGGTAGCCACAAAGGAAAAGGCATAGAAACCACTCCCACCCATTCCATTTCCTATATATTCCACTCCCCCTCCACCCTCCTCCCTCTTATCGTGGCACCTCCTGGATGACGGGTCATCCCTGCACCCTGTCCACTGCCTTGGGTCAGAAGCAGTGTCGCAAGACACAGCACATCCACAGCAAGGCCGCTTCATAAATTCGGCGAACCCCCCTCTCCGTCCCCTCATGCAGAAAAGGAGAAGACAGGGAGAAATCCCTTCGGGCTGCGTCAATTTTTTTTTCTCATACATACTTCCTCACCCCCCATCCCCCACCCACTCCCCCTCATGCATCATAGCATCATCTATACACAACCCCTCTCCATTCACCCCTATCATCTGTCCTCTCCCGTCCTTCCTCCACAGACATTCCTCTCCTTTGTAATGCCCCTTTCACCCCATCCATCCATCTCATCCTAGGACGCCCCCTCATATCCACTCCTTCCACCTCTGTCTTCCATACTTCTTTTACTAATCTTTCTTCACTCATTCTTTCCATGTGTCCAAACCATCCTAATACCCTTTCATCAACCCTATCTCCCAGTTCCCTTTCCACCCCTGTTCTCCTCCTCACCTCCTCATTTCTTACTCTATCTAGCCTAGTAACCCCTATCACACACACACATATATGCACACAAACACACGACATCATGGCGCAGAGGTAGCGTTCGTGGCTTCCACTAGGGCAGTCTGGGTTCGAATCCCGCCCAGGGATGAAATGATATCAGTATCGCTGCGCTGTGAGTCGTCATTCCAACTTTCGTGGGAGAGGAGTTGGGTGTGTGTGTGTGCGTGTAAGGTCACAGCATTACCCATAGATCGGTCATATATGAGCTCTGAGCTCTTTATCGGGAGGGAAATGGCTGGTGATCACGGGTCCAACACGTGATTCAAAACCACGGTGAATCACACACGCATACACACATACACAATCAAACACACATACTCACGCACACACACACACACACACACACACACACACACACACACACACACACACACACACACACACACACACACACACACACACACACACACACACACACACACACACACACACACACACACACACAAACAAACACTCATATGCTTACATACATGTACACAATAAAAAAGACTAAAATTGCGAATTTATTAACATAAATTCTTTAATTGCTTTAGAATAATAAATTGCACTTATCACATTCATTCTTGTATTTCTTGTCCCTGCCTTCAAATACCTCATAGAATTTGCAGCAAAGGCTTACCCATGCCTTTGCATTTTCAGTTCGGTTACTATAACCATCAGAAGAATAGTCCCAAATGCATGATAAATTCCGGAGCTCCTCTAGAAATAACTCAATGTCAAATGAATCTTTAATTGTGTCCATAGCAACGAAACAGCAGGATTCACTGTCGGCACCCACTGGTTCTTAACTCAGGCTGAGTGAGTTAGGCTATGCTCACATGTACCACAACAAATGCACACTACACCACAAACCAGTGTTTGTAGTGTGGGCAGTTGGTTATTTATATAGAAAACGTTTGTTAATACTCAGACGAGCCAATTACTGAAGTCGATTTTGACTGTTGTTCCAATGAGTGGATGATATCACCCACACAACTGTCGTTGTGTGTGGTTGAGCATAACTTTCAAATTCCGAAATAAGAACCAGTGGCTACCGACATTGAATCCTGTTGTTTCGTTGCTATGGAAACAACTGAAGATTTATTTGACACTGAGTTGTTTACAGTAAAGATTCGGAATTTCCCATACATATAGGATTATTCTTCTGATGGTTATAGCCTTTGCTGTAAATTTCATGAAGAATTTGTAGGCAGGGGCAAGAAAGACAAGAATGAGTGTGGTAAGTGCATTTATTGAACAAGTATGTCTTATATTGATTATATAGTATCACATATATATATATAATATTTTCATAAGTACTTCTAAAGTGAAGAACAACACAAACTAAGTGTAATTCTATGAAAGATATTACTCATATTCTTAGAAGTAGAGAACAATTAATCAACATAATAAACGCATTCTATTCATCATTACGAGTCTAATGAGCGCCATAAAGGCCAGATGGCGTTTTTTTTATTTTTTATTATAGCCTATTTCTTTATAATACTAATTTTGAAGAGGTATTTTTTCCTTGGGATAGGTTTTTGTGATGCATAAACTTAGTAAAAACATAGGTTCAAATAAAAAAAAGTACCTATACCTTTAGGGGCTCATTAAACTCGCAAAGATAAATAGAATACAAGTTTCATGCTTAAACGGCCATATTATTTGTTCTACACTTCTAAAATAGTACGAAAATTTATGTCTGACTGTACTGCCAAGGCAATTCACCCTCTAGACTTTCAAAATATTCAGCATATTTGTGATTAACTTCACTGACCTACCTATTCGGTAATCCATATTATTTTCAAAGGGTATGTAATCTTCTACTATTAAGGTCATAGTTATAACCGTCTTGTTTGCGTATTATATTGTGTAATACTACACATGCCCTGACGATGTCTGTTGCAAAGTCCGCTGATACATTGAGAGCTCTATGTAATATACGCCAGTGGCTAGAAATCCAAATGAACACCTACGATCTCGGGAAATCTATAGTTAAATACAGTACAAGCCCTTGTATCCGACACCAATGGGACCAAAGACGTACCGGATACGAGAAAATGCCGGATACGGGAAAGGATACTTAAAAAATATATTTATTTACATTATTCATAAAGAGAGGAAGAGGAGGCGAATCAAGTAGAGAAGAAAAGGTAAAAGGTGCAGATATAGAGATTATAATGGAAGAGAAGAAAGTAAGAGGAAGATGGGCAGAGTATTTTAGGGAGTTATTAAATGTGAAGGAGAGGGAGGGAAAGGTAGTTGCAGTAAAAAGTGCTAAGAAAATGACTGTGATGAGCAAGGAAAATGGAGGAGAAATAGGGAAGGATGAAGTGAAGGCAGTTGTTAAGATGATGAGAGCAGGTAAGACATCTGGTCCGGATGGATGTCATGCAAAATGTCTGAAAAAAGGAGGTAAAGTGATGGTCGACTGGCTGGTGAGGTTATTTAATGTTTATTGGAAAGAGGGTAGAGTGCCGGAGGACTGGAGGAGTGCCTGTATAGTTCCACTTTACAAGGGAAAAGGGGACAAATGTGAGTGTAGTAGTTTCAGAGGGATTAGCTTGCTGAGTGTAGTTGGGAAGGCTTATGGGAGGATCTTGATTGAGAGGATTAGGAGAGGAACAAAGGGAGTAATTGGTGAGGAACAGTGTGGGTTTAGGACAGGTAGAGGTTAAGTAGGTCAGATTATGTGGTAAGACAGAAATGTGAGAAAGCTATAGGAAAAGGTAAGGATGTTTTGGGAGGTTTTTATGGATCTGGAAAAGGCTTATGACAGGGTAGACAGGAAGGTACTGTGGAGGGTATAGCAGATATATGGGATAGGAGGAAAGCTCCTAGGAGCTGTCAAGAGTTTTTTCGAGAGTAGTAGAGCGTGCGTCAGGATTAGAAATGGAGAGAGTTAGTGGTTCGAGGTAAAGGTGGGACTTCGTCAGGGATGTGTTATGTCGCCCTGGCTGTTAAATTTATATATGGATGGGGTGGTGTGAGAGGTAAATGCAAGGGTAGTGGGTCAGGGATTGAAGATGGTTAAAGAAAATGGAGAAAAGTGGGAGGTGAGCCATTTGTTGTTTGCGGACGACACTGCGCTTGTAGCAGGATCAGAGGAGGGATTGAGGAAGCTGGTGACAGAGTTTGGGAGAGTGTGTGAAAGAAGGAAGTTGAAGATGAATGTGGGTAAAAGTAAGGTGACGAGATGTACAAGGGGTGAAAGTGGCAGCAGACTGGAAGTGAGTATTAAGGGAGAGAGACTGGAGGAAATGGATAGTTTTAGATACTTGGGTGCGAATGTGGCAGGAAAAGGAGGAGTGGAGGTGGAGATAGAATGAAGATTGAGTAAATGCTTTGGTGGATTAAAAAGTGTAATGAGAAATAGACATCTAGGAATGGATGCTAAGAGGAGATTGTATGAAGGAGTGATTATGCCGACAGCACTGTATAGGAAAAAAACATGGAACATAAAAGGGGAAAAGAGAAGGAATTTGAATGATTTTGAGATGAGGTGTCTGAGAAGTATGATAGGGGTTACTAGGCTGGATAGAATGAGAAATGAGGTGAGGAGGAGAACGGGGCTGGAAAGGGAGTTGGGAGATAGGGTAGATGAAAGAGTATTGGGGTAGTTTGGACACATGGAAAGATTGAGTGAAGAAAGATTAGTAAAAGAGGTGTGGAGGGCAGATGTGGAAGGAGTGAACATGAGGGGGCGACCTAGGATGAGATGGATGGATGGGGTAAAAAGGGGCTTTGGGGAAGAGGGGAATGTCTGTTGAGGAAGGACGGGAGAGGACAGAAGACAGTGGTGAATGGAAAATGGCTCAAAATGGATGATGTTTTGATGCATGAGGTAGAATGGGTGGGGGATGGGGGGTGAGGTAGTATGTGTGAGAAAATTTTGATGCAGCCCGAAGGGATTTCTTCCCGTCTTCTCCTTTTCTGCATGAGGGGACGGAGAGGGATGGGTCGCCGATTTAATGAAGCGGCCTTGCTGTGGATGTGCTGTGTCTTGTGACACTGCTTCTGACCCAGGACAGTGGACAAAATGCAGGGATGACACGTCATTCACGAGGTGCCAAGATGAGAGGGAGAGAAGAGGGTGGAGGGGAGTGGAGTGTATTAGGGATGAAATGGGTGAGAGGGGTTTTTATGCCTTTGTTTTTTGGTTGGCTACCTCCCTTATAAAGGGGACAAGAGCCTTTGGTATATGTATGTATGTATGTATTCATTTACTTATTGATAAATCTTAATTCACTTTAATAATAAACACATCCACATATCACTATTGTAAATTCAATCAGTATAGAGTAAATCCAATCAATATACATCAGTTATAATCATCACAGCATCACCAGTTGTTTAAGTCACCATCTGATAATGTTACGACAGAGTTGTGAGTGGTCGCATTCAGTGTTGGTGGCTGAGAGGGTGCGTTCACCTTGTACGCACCACAGTGATCACGTGGCATAGATCGCGCGTAATGTCGCCCACGACCTGACGCTTCTCTGACAGTGCGATCCTGCTTGACCCGACCTAACCTAATCCAGTGTAACTGTGTAATTACGCACCACGGGCGCACCGCATGTAAAATCAGTTCATTCGTACCTTACAATAAAGGAAACGAACTCACCAAACCTCTTTCTCCTCACCACAGAAGCATTGCTGCACTGGTGACCATTCAGAGCGACAATGGACTCATCTACCGACGCCACGCTGCCTGCTACCAACACCGTCAACGCCGTCTCCCTAAAGCTGCCATATTTTTCCACGGTCGACATTCCCTCCTGGTTTCGCCGGACGGAAATCCAGTCCCGCCAGCGGAATATCAGCGCGTCCCAAACGAAGGCAGACTATGTTCTCGAGGGTGATCCCCGAGGATGTGTCCCCACTTATCTTCGAATGACTCGATCGACACGATGGCGTTATCCCGTATGACGTTCTGAAACAGTACCTGCTTCAGGAATTCTCTCCGTCAGCAGCCTCCAGAGCCGCAAAAATACTCCAACTCTCCCAACAGCCACTGGGGGACATTAAACCAAGTACAATATACCTTGAGATGATGTCCATCGCCCGCCTCCCACCTACAGCCAACGGAACCAGCAGGAACGTCGATATGCTTCATCAATTGTGGCTCATGCGCCTCCCAGCGCCCGTCCGATCCGCCCTTGGTAACGTCGAGGAAATGACCACCGACGAAGTTTCACAGAAGGTGGACCATCACGCCGATGCCCACGCCGCCACAGCAAGGATTCAGGATGTCTGTGCTGCTGACGACGTCACAGACGAAATCTCCGTCGCAGCAGCATTGCCAGCCAGCAGGCGCTAACAACACCAGCAAAGGCAGCGACGCCCCTCTGCACCTGTGCTACTACCACACAAGATTCGGCGCCTTCGCCAAGAAATGCCAACCAGGATGTACCTGGACAAAAAACGTCTAAAAGGGCCACCGCCTATCACGGTGGCGTCAACAAGCCTCTACATCAACGACAAGGCCTCTAAACGTCGTTCCCTTGTTGACACTGGTGCTTGTAGGTCCATATGTCCTGCATCCGTTGCAGAACACAGGGTTCCCAAGGACGTTGGCGTTAGGCTCGTCGACGTTAACTACACCACCATAGCCACCTACGGGTGGAAACGCCTGCACTTCACCTTTGGGAGTCGCCACTACTCCTGGAAATTCATCCTGGCAGACGTCAAAACACCCCTCCTCGGTGCCGCCTAGTCTGCGCAATTGCATCCGCCTCGACGCTCCTGCAAATCGCGCCACAGCCAACCACGGTCGCCGCCATCGATGCTAGAATGACCTACGCCCGCCTGCTCACGGGATTCCCCGAAGTCTTCGAGCCTGAGCTGTGATAGACACCACAGACGCCAGCTAAACATGGCGTGTACCACATCAAGACGTCTGGGCCCCCGGTATTTGCCAAATACCGCCGCCTACCGCCCGAGAAAGTCTCCGTCGCCAAAAAAATCTTCCAAGAGATGGAGAGACTAGGCCTCTGCCAAAAGGCCTCCAGCCCTTGGTCTTCCCCTCTCCACCTCGTCAAGAAGAACGATGGTTCCTGGCGCCCCTGTGGAGACTACCGGCGGCTGAAGATAATGACGGAACCTGACCACTACCCACTTCCAAACATCGCCGACGTTACCACATACCTCAACGGTGCCAAGATCTTTTCGACATTGGACCTTTTGAAGGGCTATTACCAAGTTCCGGTACATACAGACGACATCCCGAAGACCGCCATAACCACCCCTTTCGGGACGTACACCTTTAATTACTACTACTTCGGCTTGCGAAACTCAGGTGTGACCTTCCAGCGCTTAATGGACGGCATCCTCGGCCACTTCGACTTCTGCGTCTGCTACGTCGACGATATTCTGGTCTTTTCCAACTCGCCTGACCAGCATCTCCAACACCTGCGGACCATCCTTGAGCGTCTCCAGGACAACGGCCTCGTTGTCTGCTTTGACAAATGCAGCTTCGGGAAAAAGTCCTTCCCATTTTTGGGACACATCTCTCCTGACGGCGTTCATCCCCTGCAGGATAAAGTCCCCGCAGTCGACAAAATTCCCTAACCTACTACCATCAAAGCCCTGCAGGAATCTATTGGGATGGTCAACTTCTACCACCGTTTCCTCCCTAACATCGCTCAAACGCTGTACCTGCTCTATAACCCCCCCACGGAAAACCAAAGGACCTCCTGTGGAACCCCGCCATGCAAGCTGACTTCGTCAACTCAATGATCATTCCATGAGCCCCAATGACGCTTCGCATATATTCATGTCGACGTCGTCGGCCTACTCCCCCCATCGGAAGGCCATCGTTACCTCTTCACCGTTGATAGATCGACCCGCTGGTTGGAGGCCATCTCCATGAAGGATAGTACCGACTCACCATGCACTACAGCCTTTCACAGTTGATGGATCGCCTGATTTGGCCTCCCAGAACACGTCACCTCCGACCGAGGAACTTGCTTCACGTCGCGGCTGTGGCACTCTCTCGCTGAACTCCTGGGTACTACAGTCCACCACACTACCTCCTACAATCCTGCAGCCAACGGCATGGTCGAGCGAACCCACCGCTCACTCAAAGCATCTCTTATGGCATGCTGCAACAACGGCTCCTGGCTACCCCAACTACCATGGATACCCCTTGGCTTTCGGACAGCCATCAAGGACGACCTCAACGTGTCTCCAGCAGAGATGGTCCTCAGTCAAACCCTCGTCGTGCCCGCAGAATTCTTCTCTCCACAGGGTTCTCCCGAGGGTCTGCAGCAGCTGCGACACACTGTAGGCAAATTCGCCCCATGTGTGCTGACACATCACCGGGAAGTGAAGGAATACCTCCCAAAACACCTCCACACCTCGACGCACGTTTTCCTGAGGATGGACGCTCACACCCTACTACTCACCCGTCCCTACACTGGCCCCCATCTTGTCCTTAAACATAAGGACAAGACCTTCCGCATCTCCATCTCCGGCAGACCAGAATGGGTCTCCATTGACCGCCTAAAGCCGGCACACCTCGACACTCCACCCACCAAATTCTCACGTGTAGGGCGCCCTCTGAAGCCAAGGCAATTTTGAGAGGGGAATATTGTACACACCGCGATGATCACGTGGCATGGAACGCGCGTGATGTCGCCCACGACCTGACGCTTCTCTGACAGTGTGACCCTGCTTGACCCGACCTAACCTAATCCAGTGCAATTATGTAATTCCGCACCACGAGTTATCCACGCGGTATATGTATATCGGTTCCCGCCGCATGTAAAATCAGTTCACTCGTACCTTACAATAAAGGAGACGAACTCACCAAACCTTTTTTTCTTCACCATCAGGAGCATCGCTACAGCCTCTACACTCAAGTTTTCTTTCACTAAACTTTTTTTACCAACTTTCATAAAATCCCTGATGTCTCTTTAATTAGAATTTTTCCCTCTTTGTAACAAGGACTTATTTTGAATACAGTGAAATGATATCATATGCGTGCTCATGCATGTGCACTGTTCTGCAAATTCCACAAACACTGCTAGACCCTTCGCTGCATCCATCCATGACACTTTCAGCTCAGGGTCGTCTTCTTCTTCACTATCTGCTTCTGTCGTTTTCGCGTGGTGTTCCTTGGGAACTGAGTGTATGATTTCATCATCACTAAGTGAGAATGTTACTGCTTGGTCACTGTCCATATCCACCCGCGCTTGTATCGCTTCGTCACTAATGCAAAGTTTAGTGCGACATCAAAACCATCATCCCTTTCCTGATCTTCAAACATTGTTTTCGGATATAATTTTCTCCAACATTGCAATAAAGTTTGTTGTTTTACATCCTCCTAGGTTAGCAAAGCTATAAAAATGGCGTCCTTAACATAAAACCCACGTTGGAATTCGGAAATGCTACCGTCCTCAAAATCAACTAGTTTGTGCATAAAACTTTTCCGACAGTTCATTTTAAATTTTTAAATCACTCCTTGATCCATGGGCTGGATCACACTCGTTACGTTCGGTGGTTTCACCTCCCTTGTAGCCACTGTCACCACCATTGTCAGTAGTCTCTTAATTTCCACTCACGTCAATTCTTATAACTTTTCCAGTCCTTCTTAAGCAGTAGGCCCCATGCCTTTGTTCCTTTAGTCTCACTAGTTTCCAATTTCATTGGGCCCCATGCCTAATTCTCTCGACCCTTGGGTTAATAAAAGGGTGGTGAATTTCTTGCTTGTTAAACTAACGGACTACACGCAGAGAATGCCACTTTCAGCTTCTCTCCAATACGTCAGACCACCTTCGTTCAGACGTCACTTTTTATTCGTCCAATAGTCTTTTACTTTGCAAAACAAGTGACACCCTTAAGGGCGTGTCTTTTCCCTTTACCTCCAATCCGAGAGGCTGTTACAATCCTTCCAGAAATATTGCTGCATAAGCAAAAGCATGAGTATGAGCATGACGTCATTGCGCAAGTGGTATGTCTTCGCGGAGGTGGTCTGCAGCTAACATAAGTTTAGATTACATCAGCGATTATAAAACAGTCACCTCCGTCGGTGTGTTTACATAGACAGAACGGCGTCTTCAAATCTTTGTTTATAACAACAGTAGGCGTCGAATCTTGACCTGTTGACTCAGCATTTTAATACCCATGTATTTCCCAATCTGATTTCCATTCGTACAACTACCGGCCTCTTACAGGTGGTAAATATACAACAGAAATTTTCCAATGCTCAGTTCTTCAGCTGGTGGATGTGCTTTACAGTTGTTTTTTTCAAATTTTCTTTCACTGATGGGACAAACACATGCTTGAGCCAGTTCATGAATGTTTCTCATTCCATCCATATGTTATTTTGTGCGCCATGATCTACTGGCAAGTATGTTAGATTTTTAAAACAACGTGGCTTCCGGTATTTTCCAGCGACGCACAATTTGACTTTATGGGTCCCTACCATGTTCGCACATAGTAACACCGTCAGTCTATCCTTGCTTTGAATCCTGGCGGCTTCCTCTGCTTCACTAGCTAGTGTAGATGTCGGCAGACAGTGGTAGAACAGGCCGGTCTCGTCAGCGTTGTAGATCTGCTCCGGTTTCAGATCGTACTCGGCAACCAATTTTGGTACACCTATGACAGAAAGAAGGAAAGAAAAGTTAAAAAAGATGTATATATGCGCTACGCATCCGTGTATGCGAGAGAAAAACTGAGATATGAGGTGCGAATCATTACCATAAAGGCATAGGTAAATCAGCAGATTTTGCTTCCCCAGACACATCAAGACAATTCTTGAATCTATGAAGCCATCCATCTGAGAACTGGCACAATTCTCCAAGTGACATACTTTCAACAAAATCTTTGGCTTTTTCTTGCAGCATTGGGCCTTTTAAGACAAAAACACTCATACAACAATTTGTCCAGTATTTCCACACGTTTATGTTGTAGAGTGTGGCGATTTTCTGCAGCTTTAGGCGTATCATTCAACTTCACAAACTCTCTTAGCTTCTTGGATTGGGCCTTGATATCGTAAATGGTTGTCGACCCAATGCCGTATTCTTCCATTAGTATTTTTCTATTTTTGCTTTTCTCCAATCCTATGCATATGTCCACCTTTTGCTTGAGTGAAAAACACCACACTTTCCTTTTCTCAACCTTGGGCATGATAAAATAGAGTTAGCTAATATGTGCACGGAGGTGGCTAACACGTGGCGGGAGAAGTGAATGGGGCTGAGAAGCCCTGGTGGCTGCGAGAGCAGCTACAACCACGCGCAGGAATTTTAAACACGGGCGGGAAATTTTATTTTATTTATCTTTTACATTTGTATATCTTTATCACAATTTTTCAATTATCGTGAAAAAATGCTGGTTGTTTGAAGTGTCGGATACAAGAGGGCGGGATACAAGGGCTTTTACTGTATATACATTTTTGCTGTTAACTGCTTTAAGAATATAACATAAGAACATAAGAATGAAGGAGACTGCAAGAGACCATAAGGCCTACACTAGGCAGCTCCGTATTCATCACCACCTGTCATCACCATCCATAAAGTTGTCTAATCGTTTCTTAAAACAACTGATAGTTGCAGCGCTTACTACATGGTTACTAAGTTTATTCCATTCGTCGATCACCCTATTAGTAAACCAATTCTTGCCTATTTCCCTTTTAAATCTAAATTTGTCCAGTTTATAACTATTACTGTGAGTCCTGCCCTGTTATTTTAATATGATGACCTTGTTTGCATCACCCTTTGATCCACTTGAACACTTCTATTAGATCACCCCCACACTCTCCATTTTTCCAGAGAGTGTAAGTTAAGGTGCCTAAGCCTCTCTTCGTAAGACAAATTTCCGAGTCCATGTATCATTTTGGTCATTCTTCTCTGTACTGATTCTAGTGAATTGATGTCCATTCTGTAGGACGGAGACCAAAACTGTACTGCATAGTCAAGGATGGGTCTAACTATCGCTAGATAGAGTTTGATAATTATCTCTGCACTTCTATTCGTTACCGTCCTAGCAATGAAACCTAATGCTCTCTTAGCGTTATTCCTGGCGCTAATGCACTGTTTCCTGGTTTTAAGGTCCGGACTCACTAGAACTCCCAAGTCTCTCTCGTGCTCAGTTTTCTCTAAAAGCGTGTTATCTAAGCTGTATCTATTTTCGGGATTGTGTAGCCCTATGTCTAACACGCTACATTAAGAGATATTGAAGTTCATTTGCCATTTCACCGACCATGTAAATAATTTATTAAGATCATCCTGCAGAATCTCTGCGTCGTCTCCTGACCTAATTAGGTGTCCTATTTTAGTGTCGTCCGCAAATTTACTAACATCACTATTTATCCCGTCGTCTAAGTCGTTTATGTACATAATGAACAACAAGGGACCCAAAACCCAGCCCTGGGGGACCCCACTAGTAACATTGCCCCGCCTAGATTTTGCTCCATTTATGGTGACTCGCTGTTTTCTGTTACTAATCCAAGCTCTAATCCATTCAAACACTTTTCCTCCTATGTTAGGTCGTAACGTATGTTCACTTAGGCCAAAAACCTCACCTGCAATAAATGCATAAAGTAATGGGTTTCCTGTCGTGCTAATTGGTTCTGGGCAGGGTAGATTTTATTCATTATTTTCAATTAACTTGTACAGTTTGCTGTCTTTCCACATTTTTGAGTCAGACGTCTTTCCATAAGCCCCAACATCCACATAAATGAATAAATAATTAGTGTCACAAATATCCAGTAGAACTATTGAAAAATAAGTTTATGGTTCCAGTACAAAGAACCACTGTTTTGTGGATGAGCGATATGAATATGTTTCCCATCCAGTTAGGGAGGTTAGCTTTCACTTTAAATTTTTGAGCGATATCCTGCCACATTTCTTTATTAGGTTTTGCCAAATGGATAGGTCTTAATTTAAGCCACATCTGGTGGTACATATCTCTTACGATTTCATTTGCAGATGTAGTACCACATGTAAATGTGTAGAGGATTTCTATGAATTAACATCCTGTAGTCAAATATCTGTTAGCAGTAATTATTACAATTCTTATATGCTTATTATATAACTATCTAAACGAAATGTGGTAATGTTTAACTTGCAATAGGTTAATGTCAAATTTAAAAGGCATGATCAAAGGTCAAAAGTTAAGGTTAAATTCATAGGTATTTGTAGATTCTCTGAGTGTTGTGCTGATCTGGCTTAAGAAATATAATAAAACTGTTCTTTTACTAGATTTTGTTAGAAAGGGCCTTCAATAAACTCTTAATTTAAAATTTTAAAAATATATATATACTTTTTCTCAATGAAAATTATCCAATTTTTTAAAGAAAGATGATTGTTAATGTACCCGCCAGATATTTCACATAAAATTATGAGAAAATTTACAAAGAAATTTACTCAATAATTATATTAGCGGGGATTTTATTTTGTATATTCACTCTTAGAGATATACAATTAGAAATTTTGAAAATTATTATTACTGCATTATATGGACGGAAAGTTGGGCAGGGACGTTACTATCGCCACTGTTGGTAATTTTTTTTTTTTTTTTTTTTTTTTTTTTTTTTTAATTTTTTATGATTTTTTCATTGGCAATCATATCTCTAGATAATTTCTTTGTAGACTATAATTTTTTTCTTCTCCTCTTCTTGATAATAATATAAATTTCTTGGATCTCCTATTCTTGATACAGCAACATATAATTGTCCATGCGTATACTTCATTTGTTAAATTTAAGCCAATTTTTTTTTTTAATGTTTGTCCTTGAGATTTATTGATTGTCATTGCATATGATAATCTAACTGGAAATTGCAATCTTGAAAATTTAATTGGCTCTATATTTATAAGCTTTATCCTTGGTAAAAGCACTTGTTCACTTTTATATTTGCCATTGAGTATTTTAGCTTCTATAACATTATTTGACAAACTTATAACAACCATTCTTGTTCCATTGCATATCTTAGGTGAATTAAGATTTCTTAACAGTATAATAGGTGCTCCAATTTTAAGCTTTAGACAATGTGGTGGCATTCCAGATATTTCTAATGAGTTTAAGAATTCAACTGGAAAATTAATTTCTTCATTTGTATCTATTGCCTTATCAATTGAATTGTAGGTATAAATTGGTTCACTGATCTTTTCAAGCATTTTATTATTTATTGAGTCAACATCATCATTTATTGTAGTAAGTATAGCCCTTTCAGATAGATAGTCCATATCTGTGTAATTAGATTCAAAGTTGTCAAAAACTGATTCCATTAATGCTACTATTGTTGATACTCGGTTTCCAAATTGTAATGCAATTCTATTATCACAGCTATTGATTTTATCTACACCAATTTCAATCAATTGATTTGCGAAATACTGTAAATCAGTTGAGTTCAATGAATTAACTCGCATATTGATCCTTAGAGATAATTTTTCAAATAGATTCCATAATTGTGAAGATTTGATTGAGGCATCAATTACAAGCAGCTTTTGTCCTTCTTGGTAATATTTGTCTGAAATCTCCTGCAAGTAGTACTGTAACATTTCCAAGTGGATCATTGCTATCTTTAATCTCTTTAAAAGTTTTATTAACTGCTTCCAACATATTTTTGTGTGACATTGCAGCTTCATCCCAAATAATGAGATCACAATTCTTAATGTAGTTCCATAATTGACTATTTTTCCTTATTGATGTTGTAAATTCATCAGATATTGATGATGAAAATGGTAACTTGAACATTGAATTTACAGTTTTGCATTCATCTAATAATGTTGATGCTATTCCTGATGATGCAACAGAAATACTTTTTCCATTAATACAGTCGAACCTCGAAAGCCCGGACCCCGAACGCCCGGACCCTCGTATGACCGGTCGAAATGAACAAAGGGCGGACTTTTCAAGCAAAGTTCCCTATTTGTCGGGTAGGTGGCAGCGATGGCCGTGCACGTGTACTCAAACCCGGCCCAGTCAAGCCGCCACCAGGGCTGCCGTTTCGTAGAATTTTGTACCAAAACATAGTAAGATAGCGGCATGTGGCAACTGCACAAGGACATGAGGAATTTTTTCTACATATCAACTGGCTGTTAAAAACATTCAAAAACTCAAACTTTTGTTTAAAAATCATAGAACTAGTTATCAAATAATAAATGGTAAATCAAAATATGACTTTTATTGGTAATTGTGTTACTCATAAAATATTATACCCCAAAAGATACGTTTTTACGGTATAGAAAAAAAATTATACGCTAAAGTTTCAGCTTTCTTTTAGCACCAGGGCTGCCGTTTCGTAGAATTATGTACCAAAACATAGTAAGATAGCGGCATGTGGCAACTGCACAAGGGCATGAGGAATTTTTTCTACATATCAGCTGGCTGTTAAAAACATTCAAAAACTCAAACTTTTGTTTAAAAATCATAGAACTAGTTATCAAATAATAAATGGTACATCAAAATATGACTTTTATTGGTAATTGTGATACTTATAAAATATCATACCCCAAAAGATACGTTTTTACGGTGTAGAAAAAAAAATCTACGCTAAAGTTTCAGCTTTATTTTAGCGATAATAATAATAATAATAAAAAAAATCATATCTTATTGAATATGTTAGGGCATGGGGGCCTTATATACATTCAAGAATAAAAAATAAACAACTAGAACCAACATTTTGTCAAAGATTGACAAGTACTTATCTTGTTATGAAAGTCTGCACACTCCCGAGAAAAATGTATGCCCCGGTATGGCAACACTCCCATTCTACACGGCAGTGTAGAAAAAGCGGCAACCCTGGCCGCCACCACTGTCCCGCGTGCATACCTTCCGATATTTACAGTGTACGTAAAAAAAATACAGTACAGTACACTGTATGTACAGTACATTTACATGACTGTATTACAGTTATTATTACAGAATTATTAGTATTATAGTATTATTATTACAGTATTGTTATTACAGTGTTAGAGTATTATTCTTATGTGTTTCTATGCCATATCCTACATTACCTATACGTATACAGCTACGAAAATCTACGGGTGTTAGGGCGACATTTTCGATGACCGGACTTTTGGCATGACCGGACCGCCCTTCCCCCTAATTAGTCCGGGCTTTCGAGTTTCGACTGTAACTTTATTTTGAGTAAATATTAGACTAAGTAAAAATGTTTTACCAGTTCCACCTGGAGCATCTAAGAATTTAAGCTTAGTATTATTTAGTTCATTCAAACAATCAATAATCTTATCATAAACTTCTCTTTGATTTACATTTAGCATAATTTCATTTCTTTCAATAAAATTAGTTGTTTCATCTACAGTATTAGGATCAGAATCGATTTGACCATTAAATTGATCAAACATTGGTTCTGGTAATCCTACATCTCTAAGTGATTTATCTCCTATCTCATTTATAATTGATTCTTATCTGTGTAATAATTCTGAATATACAATTTCAATGTTATCAATTTCTTCATTTTGATTTTCAGTCATCTGGTTCAGTATATCAAGGGACATTTGTGATTTGAATTCTTCATAAAGTAATACTGGATTACTTGGATTACAATATACTAGTATAAAAAAATAATGATCTAACTTGACATGGCAATTTAGATATTATTAATTCTTGAATACAAAATCTTAAATGATCATCATTTTCAAGTAATCCTCTTGCTAAACATGCTTCTTTGAATGTATTGTATTGTGTTCCATCTAAATATTTAACTTCTTTAAATGATTTAGGACCTCTAACATGATTAAGGAGTAGTCTTAAACAAAAGCATTCAGTTTGATTTGGAGATACTGTATACATTCGAGCACATGCTTTGACTATCCTACCATTTAATCTTCTTTTCCACTTTTTGTCTGGAGTAAGTGTATAATGATTAGGTATTTCTCGATAAAGTAAAGTATTTGCATGCTGATCTTCTGCATTTAATTTGAAAAATGATGTTAAACTTGTATTTTTTTATTAATAATTCTTTGTTGTACATTATCTGGATTGAAATAAACTCTTTGTCCATTCACAAGGTGAATGTCAAGTTGCTGAACAGCTGGATGTCTCATGTGTATATTGAATTCAAATATTCTCCATGTAGCTTCATTACTATTCAAATATCTACCTGAAATGTAATTGTCAACCTCATTATAGTCCTCACCACTTCTTAATTGTAATACTGCTGCATCACTGCCTTTATTCAGATACTTTATTATGTACATTATCGATTGTACTGAACAACAAATTTCAACATTAATGTGAGCTTTGAATGCTTTTAATAATAATGGATTGTAAGGCACTATCCATCGATTATCAATTGTGTAGGTTTTCCATTTCTGACTATTGTTGCACTTTGACCACCATTTTCACTATCTCTCCTTCTATACAATGGATATCCAGATATTTCTGACCTTGTATGAGCTATAAAAGCTTTAGGATATTTTTTTGAGCATTTTGAATTGTTCATGCATGGACTCTGATTATTGTGATCACCACATGGCCCATGCACCATCTGGTTTACAACAATATTGTATAATTCTCTATCAATTGATGGATCTGGTATCTGAAGATGTTATTAAATCTATTTTGTCTGCATGTATAGTTTGTTCAAGCCATAATAATATATGCGCATGTGATAAGCCTCTTTTTTGCCACTCAACTGTGTAAATGTATGCTTTCACTTTACCAAATATTCCGCTTTTCTTTTTAACCAAAACATCCATCATTTTATTTATTTTTTGTTTAAATACTCTTGCCGCAATGTCATGTCTATCTGCTCGATTTTGGCCATTTTGTAGATTTTCTGTTATTTCATCCCACTTCGGATTGCATGTAAAGGTGATGAATAAATCAGGTCTACCATACTCTCTTACATAACACATAGCATTTTGTGTTCTTTCTTTCCAATATCTTGGACTTCCAATATAACTTGATGGTAGTATAACAGCTTTTCCTAAATCTTGTGGATTAATATTTCTATCACTGTTCAAGGCATCTTTAAGTAATGAATATTCTTCCACTCTAAGTTTAGTTTCATTATTTTGTATGTATAACAACCTTTCAAACTCAATTTTTGCGTACACATCAACTAAGAACATTTGAAATAGTCTTTTACATTTTATTATTTGATTCCATTTGTTTCTTTCTTGTATTTGATATGAGTAGTACTTTCGGCATGTTACTTTTTTGTTAGGAATGGGAATATCACTTCCAGGCCTCTATAGTGGAATATTGAATTTATAACCATCATTTCCTCTCCAATATATCAATGGATATTGTAATGCATCATATGATCTGTGCAATTCATCAATTTTCCTTATTGTATTATCTTTATAAGTGGATACAATATTCCTTCTTGGAAATTCATTACCAACCATTACTAAACCAATATCATCTGATAATCTATCATTGTATCTTCTTACATGTTCTCCACTTGGTACTCTGTCTGCACATATTGATCATTTTAATTCTGGTGTATTAACGAATGATGACATTGTCTTTATTTGTCGTATTAATTCATTGTTTTGTGTCAACATGTTTTGTAAATCTGATAGTATGAAGATTAGTTTCCTTAAATCTATTATTTCTAATATCTGCCTGTCTATCCAAATCATCAATAAAATAGATTTGTGCATATTTAGAATGATTTTCAACTTCGTTATATAAAGATCCAATTTTATGATAAATTTGCCCTTGTATTTTGAACACAGGCATAAAACCTCTTATTTCAGTTGATTGATTCATTCCAAATGATGTCATTGAAAACAATTCATTATATTTCCTTATATTTTTCAAAAAGTTTTTTGAATCTGAAGTTTGGCCTTCCATTAATGTTCTAAGTGGTTCAGGTGGTTGACCAATTGTTTTAAGTTTTACCTTACCGTTAGAACAGCATAAACCTGCAGGCTCACTTTGAAATAGTTTAGCTCGACAATATTTACAAATTTCATTCCTTTGACCAATATATGCCATATTTGTAAAAAAAATTGAGCTTTGGTATGTAAACGCTTCACCATAGTTATTATTAGTCTGTTTTTGAGCATAATCATTCCGTCTTGACTGTAATATTCTTGCATTTTGCTCCAAATTCAATTGATTTCTCTGACATCTATGTGCATCTCTATCAATTTCTAAAATGTCCTGTCTCCATTCATCATTAAGGTTTTCTCTCTGACTTCTATGTGCTTCTCTATCAATTTCTAAAATTTCTTGTCTTCTTTCATCATTAAGGTTTTCTCTCTGACTTCTATGCGCTTCTCTATCAATTTCTAAAATTTCTTGTCTTCTTTCATCATTAAGGTTTTTTCTCTGACTTCTATGTGCGTCCTTGTCAATTTCCTTTATTTTTTTGCTTTTGACCTTCAGTTAATGATTCTCTTCTTCCCCTTTGATATTCCCTATTTCCATTCCTAATTCTCTCTTTTTCTTCTTCATCCATCTCACTTATTTTCTTTTTTTTTTACTATTACAATTTTCACTTATTTTTCTTTTTCTACTTCTACTGTTAACAGTGTTAATGATGATATTAGAATC
>NC_134805.1:5265719-5268219 GCF_046742065.1 Oratosquilla oratoria
TTTACGTGGGAGTCTCTCTTCTGGTATGCGGATGGTATGCCCCAGCCACCGTAGTTGACGCTGGTTTAAGACTGTTTCCAGTGGGTCCATTTGTGTGCGTCGACAGATTTCACTGTGAGGTACCTTGTGCCACCATTTTAGAACCAGTATGCGCTGTAAGCAGCTGGTGTGAAAGGCCTCCAGCTTTTTCAAATGGCGTCTATAAGGCACCCATGACTCACTGCCATACATAAGGATGGAGAGACAGATTGCCTTATACACCGAAACCTTGGTGGTGGTGGTGAGGTTGCGGTTCAAGAACACTCTGTGTGATAGTCTACCAAAAGCTGCTGCTGCCAAACCAATGCGGCGTTGAATTTCGCTTGTCAGGTCACAGGAGGCAGTGAGCACTGAGCCGAGGTAGGTAAACTCTTGAGTGTTTTTCAGAGGTTGTTGATTGATAGTGAATTCCGGAGGCTCTTGTTGTTCAGAGATACTGAGCACTTCTGTTTTGTTTATGTTGATAACTAGCCCAGATCTGGTATATATATTTGAGACAGCGTTGATGGTGCGCTGAAGACCCTCTTTGGATGAGCTCACTAAAGCAGTGATATTTGCATACTGCAGTTCATGGATTACCTCATCTGTCACACGTGTTTTGGCTTGGAGGCGTCGCAGATTGAAGAGGTTGCCGTCCAGCTTGTACGACAACCTGACACCATCAGCAGGATCAATTTGCTGTCTAGCAATGTTGGAGACTGCAGCGAGAAATAAATTGAATAAGATGGGAGCAATAACACACCCCTGCTTCATACCTGACTCAACAAGGAATGGCTCAGACTTGAGCCCAGAACTGGACACTCGAGCCATAGAGCCATTGTGAAAGGCTCTCAGGACACCCAGAAATGTTGGTGGGCATCCACATTTTACAAGTACTTGCCATAGGAGAGGACGGTTCACAGTGTCAAAAGCCTTGGCATGATCTATAAACACCATGTAGAGGTCTTGGTGTTGCTCAATGCTTTTCTCCTGGAGCTGTCTTGCCACAAACACCATGTCGACTGTGCTGCGCTCTTGTCTGAAGCCACACTGAGATTCAGGTATTACTTGTTCTATGATGTTGATAATTCGAGACAATAATATTCTAGTGACTACCTTCCCTGAAGTTGACAGAAGAGAGATGCCTCGACTGTTGCCACAGATGTTCCTGTCCTCTTTCTTTTTGTAAATGCTGATGATATCTGCATCTTTCCATTGTTGTGGGCAGCAGCTTGAATGCCACACTTCTTGAATTATATTGTGGATACAGTTCACAACAGCTTGCCCACCATGCTTTAGGACCTCAGCTGGAATGCCATCAGGACCAGTGGCTTTATTGTTCTTAAGGCTGTTGATTGCACGGCTCACTTCTTGGATGGTTGGTATGTCATCAAATTCTTGAATTACAGGAAGGTTGGGAAGGCTATCGAGAAAAGTAGGGTCAGTAGGATTTTGTCTATTCAATAATTCTTAGTAATGGTCAGCCCATCGTCTGAGGATGCCGGTCTTCTCGGTGAAGAGTGTGAAGCCGTCAGCACTTCGGACAGGGCAGAGGTTATTGCTTCGTGGGCCATAGGCTGTCTTAAGGGCACTGTAAAATTGATGTTAGTCCCCTGTATCCGCGAAACCTTGGATCTCATTGGCGAGGTTGGTCCACCATTCATTCTGCATTTTTCTAGTTTCGTGTTGGACTTTAGAGCAGAGGTCTGCTAGTTTGCCACGTGTTGTTGGATTTGGGTTGACAATCACTGCTTGATGTGCCCGGTTTTTCTCATTTATTAGGTGAATTCCCTCTTACTGTTCATCAAACCAGTCTCGATGCCTTCTTCTTGAGAAGCCCAGAACATCATTAGTAGTGTCGAGAAGGACTTCACTGATGCTATCCCTCTTTTCTGTTAGGTATTCTGTTGATATGGGATCATTTGTAGGGGCTGGCAAGGTGAGATGAGCTGATAATTCGGTTTGTAGGGTAGAGCGAGTTGCATCAATGTTCATAGCTTTGAGGTCAAGGTGTTTTTTGGGAGCTTGTCGGCGAGTTGGAGGCCGAATTTTAAGATGAAGTATTGAGCGGACAAGTCGATGATCTGTCCACCCATCAGCTCCCCTCATAGCTCTTGTTATCATTACATCTTTAATGTCATTGCGTCTCACAATTACGTAATCAAGCAGATGCCATATTTTGGATCTTGGATGCATCCAGGTGGTTTTAAACTTGTTTTGGAGCTGGAGCATTGTGTTTGTGATGGTTAGATGGTGTTGGGAGAAGAATGTTAGGAGGCGTAAGCCGTTGTCGTTGCACTTACCAGCTCCATGGCGTCCCAAGACCCCCTCCCAAAGATGATGACTGCTGCCCACTCTTATCTTCTCTGGGGATTGCCTGTATGATGTCATTAAATTGGGCATAGAAACGATCTTTTATTTCATCATCAGAATCTAAGGTTGGTGCATAGACATTGACTAAGGTTACATATCGACTGTTTGT
>NC_134805.1:5280719-5293219 GCF_046742065.1 Oratosquilla oratoria
TTAGGTTTGGTTTAGTTGGTTAAATTGGAAGTACCTTCTCATCTTTTACTTCCCCGCCCAAAACCCCCGATTCCCAACTCCCAGGCTCTCGCTCTCAAAATTGCGAAGCGGGAGGGGTTGGCATACCTCAAAAACGAGACATTTCTAACACAAAATTCTTAGAACTAAAGTCATAGAATCATCCACAATGGTTTAAAACCGTTTCTATTAAAAAAAAAAAGAATAATATTTTATTGGTATAACTGTAAGGGGTGCATAACTAAAAAACGTGATATATTCAACGAAAATAACATGAAAAAAGTGGCTTAGAATGGTTCAAAGCAGTAGAACACATATTTTTGTAATATAATTTTCTGTAGGTACAATTCTGAATATTTTCCAACCATATTGGTGACTAAGTGAATCATGAAATGCAAATGGAAAAGAAACAAATATTAATGAAATAATATGTCATAGATCAGTTTGTTATATATGTTCAGTATGAAGTCAGTGGTGGGAGCTAGACACGTATCTTTCGTACAGAGAGTAAACGTTTTGTTCCTGTTACCGGGAAGCTCGGCTATCAGTCTATGTTTAGCGCTTGTTCCGCCAACATCTTGGTCTCGCTTGTGATCGTGCATTTTCCAAATTTGTGTTCAGACGCATTATTTGTGTTCTTCTTTTTCAGTGCAAAGTTTAATAACCCTTATAAGAATGTCCCCGAAAAAAACGCCAGAAGATAGGGATAATAGAAGATAAATCACAATATAAGTGAAACGTGAAATCATTGAGAAGCGAGAACGAGGTGTAAGCGTGGCTGACCTATTAAGCACATATAATCGGACTACATCAACAATTTGCACAATCTTCAAGAACAAGGACAATACTAAGGAGATAGATGCTTCAAAGGGAGTGACGAGAATATCTATGCAACGGTCACGTATTCTTGCAAATGCAAGGCGACGCTATTAACGAGAGCATCATTTGTGAGAAAAAGAAAATAATTTTTGCCGACCTCGTTAATAAAATGCCAGGAGCAGCAACGGACAAAGGAGAATTCAAGGCAACCTGTGGGTAGTTCGAGAAGTTTAAAAGAAGAACCGGCATCAACAACGTTGTGAGATACGGCGAAGCAGCAAGCTCTGACACAAAAGCGGCAGAGAATCTCATCAGTGACTTTAGTAAACTTGTGGATTCTTAGGGTTACCTGCCGCAGCAGGTCTTTAATTGCGACGAGATGGACCTTTTCTGGAAGAAGATGCCGAGGCGAACTTATATAACAGTGGAGGAGAAGGCATTACCTGGCCACAAGCCAATGAAAGGCAGTCTCTTTCTGCTGTTTTGTATCAATGCAAACGGCGAATTGAAAGTGAAACCGCTGCTCGTTTACCATTCAGATAATTCACGAGCCTTTAAGAAATGTAAAGTCCAGAAGAATAGGCTAAGTATGATGTGGAGGTCCAACAGCAAGGCTTGGGTGACACGTGACCTTTTTACTGAATGGACCAATGAGTTATTTGGTCCTTCTGTGAAAACAAAATATGTTTGCTTAAGATGAATCTGCGACTTCAAGTCTTGCTTCTTATGGGCAACGCTCCTGTCCATCTCCCAGGTCTAGAAGACGACCTCCTTGATGAATTTAAATTAATCAAGATCCAGTTCCTGCCTCCCAACACCACTCCTTTACTCCAGCCTATGGACCGGCAGGCCATCTCAAACTTTAAACTCTACACTAAAGTGCTCTTCGGGCGTTGTTTTAAGGTGACTGAGGGGACCAATCTCACTCTCAGAGAGTTTTCGAAACATCACTTCCACATCATATATACAAATATATATCATAACCCTCACTAAACATCACCAACCATGCACGTGGTTCACACACATGCGAGATGGTTCTACTCTATATACATATATACATATATATATGTATATATATATATATATATATATATATATATATACATATATATACATATATATACATATACATATATATATACACATATATATACATATATATACATATATATATATATATATATATATATATATATATATACTATAACTCTCACTGAACATCGCTAACCATGCACGTGGTCTATACACATGCGAGATGGTACTCGTCTTAGGCAAGACCTCCAATCTTGCAGACATCACAAAATTCCTTGATCACCAAAGCAACTTAAAACAATAATGCAAAATAAGACAAAGAATGTCCCCGCAGCATCACCAACAGTAGATGCCTAATGTCACCAGACAGACCCATTGAACAGTTCTCATACCTACCCCAATTATATTACCGCAACGTAATATATATACGCCATATCTAACCACGCCCACCAACCGTATAACTAACCCCCATACAATAGAAATAACACCCATATCTATATTTTATGACTAACACACTAACACATCTCCCAAACGGCAACTCACAAAACCTTACCTCTCCCCTTCATTGAAGATAGGACAGTCAAGGGCTGCATAGGGCTGTCCAGGTCAAGTACCTTGCAGGAGGACTGCCGAGGTCACAGACCCGGCATAAGTGTCCAGGTATCTGACATAAGGCCTGTTTAGGCGGGAAACCTTTTCTCACCTGACATCCCTACCTATATCGCCAGATCTTATTTTTGATAAAATGAGGAAAACGCCATCTAGGTATTTCTCGCCCGCATTAAGTCCCCCTATTATATAAAACAATATATATATATATATATATATATATATATATATATATGTATATATATATATGCATCAAAATTCCCAGCCAACAGGACCCAAAACCAGAAGTCGAGCGAGACTTTCCTCCACAAGCTCCGGAATAAGACAGATGACCTTCCCTACCCCTCCTAGTGACCTCACACAGGGCCCCCTTCCGACTTCGCCCGCTTCTCCAAGTGACCTCCCCCAGAGACTCCCGTCGTCCTCGCCTTCCACTAGTGCCCTCACCCAGATACTTCTTTTAACCTCCCCTGCTTCCTCCAGTGACCTTTCCCAAAGAATTGCGATGACCTCTCCCAATACCCTTACCACCTTGCTTTTTAAGGACTAACAGTCGGCCAGAGACCATTATCATTTGGTTCATCTTCGTCCATAGCAGACCCAGTTAGCCTTCGAATTTATAGTTCTTCTCACTCTGAAGAAGCCTCCGTGAGAGGCAAAAAGACTTAAGTTTTCGGTGTTTGTGTCAGCAGCTTTTGTACTGTTACATTGTGTCATTATAACCATTGGCATTTAGCATCGCCTTTTACTGCACCCTTTTCTCCATGACTTTGAAATCATGAATGATAACGTTCGTACTTTGAACTATGAAGACAAAAAATTATTCTTCAACCTGAAGAATTTGAATCTTAAGATAGCCAAAGCTATTAGAGCAGTTGACTTCAATCAATCAATCAAGCAATATATATATATATATATATATATATATATATATATATATATATATATGCATGTATGTATGTATATATATATATATGTTTATATGTATGTATATATATATAATATATATATGTATACATATATATATATATGTATAAATGTATAGATATATATATACATACATACATAAATATATATATATGTATATACATATATGTATATATATATATATATATATATATATATACACATATATATGCTAATAAGAACACGGGTACGTGTGTTCACTTATGCAAAGTAGACCACTTGGAAAAAGAAACCAACGAAGCAGAACGCTTTCGTATATTACATCTTCAGTGCAACAAGTACATAGTAATAGAAATGCATAGATAATATATACATGAAAAAAGGAACAAGGACAGTTTGAATAAGGGTAGCGGACAATTATCCCCTGGAGGGCAGAAGGTCAATGTCAATACACTAATGATGGTGGGGCGACATCAGGTCACAGTCGCCAAGGTCAATACTTCTACTAATGATGGTAGGGCGACATTAGGTCATAGTCGCTTGGTTACATTTTACCTGATATTATCTTACTAATTTCTTGACAAATAAAATGATCAAGTTTATATAAGCCCTTGTGTAGGTTGGTATTTTGATCACTGGTGGTATGAATCAAACTACACTATTATGTTGTTGGTATAATAGATTGCCTGGGCACTACCCCAATCAACTGGATGATTATTTGATTCAATATGCTTGAATATTCCACTAGAATTATTGCCATCCCTAACATTTTTCTTGTGTTGTTCAATTCTAATGTTTAAGGATTTGGCAGTTTGACCTATGTAAAATTGATTACACATTTTGCAAGGAATTTTATAAATGCATCCTTTTTTAATTTCAATACTATTGTTGATGACTTTATGTTTTACTTTACTATCATTTTTAAAAACTACCTTTACGTTAAATCTTTTTGATAACTCTGTGATACTTAAAAAAAATTCTTGAAATGGTCAAATTAAAACATTATGATAATTAAAAGGCGACTTAGGCTGAGGAGTTATACCAACAACATAATAGTAAGAAACTTGATAGAGTGTAGTTTGATTCATACCACCAGTGATCAAAATACCAACCTACACAAGGGCTTATATAAACTCATTGACCAGCTTTTAACCTTACAACATGAGAACCGGGTCACCCTTTCTACAACCATCAGGCAGAAACTTGTTGGAGAAGCTGGCAGAAGCCGAGGTAACTTCAGGAGTACACTCCTTACCCCAGACCTGAAGAAGGCTGCTAAAGAACTTCGGGAAAGGGAAGACATCATCATCCGTAAAGGAGATAAAGCAGCAGTGTACGTCATCATGGATAAGACCTCCTACCTAGAGAAGATGGACACGATCCTGGAGAACCCTGCAAAATTCCAGCGCATACAAAAAGATCCCAGTGATGCTTTGAAGAAAAAGATTAACAGCCTCATCCAATAAGCTAATAGAACTACCAAACACTTTAACAAAGCAGTAGGAGATTTTAGACCAGGATACAGCTATGGAACTAAAGACCCATGAGCCCTTAGACCTATCATAGCCCAAATCACCACTCCTACCTACTATGTTGCCAAAAAGCTGAATAGTCTCTTAACTCCGTATGTCCCCACAGGCTGTTCAGTTTCTTCCGCGACAGAATTCATTGACCTTCTGCGTACTGCACCACCTTGTCAAGACATAGCTTCCCTGGACGTGGAATCCCTTTTTACCAATGTTCCAGTAGATGAGACCATCAACTTCATTTTAGACCGAGTCTACAGAAGCGACAAGCCTGTTATTGACATCTCCGAACACGTCTTAAAGTCTTTGCTGGAAACCTGTACTAGGGAAGCCCCGTTCCTCTCTCACAGAGGAGAACTTTTCACGCCACTCGGGGTCCTCTTTGCTAACATGTACATGGCCTATGTTGAGGAGAAGACTTTTCACCATCGACCTCCTCCAGGAATTTATGCTAGGTATATAGACGACATTTTATCACCACCAGTTCACAAGACGTCACTAGCTTGATTTCTACATTTCAAGATAACTCCTGCCTGGCTTTCACACACGAGCAAAGTGTAGAAGGACATATTTCCTTCCTCGACTTAGACATCAGCAAAGAGAGAAAGGGTTTCAACACCAAAGTCTACACCACAGACACCAATACAGGCCGTTGCCTTAATGCTCGTGGTGAATGCCCTGCAGCTTATAAAAGATCAGTAGCTGCAGCATACGTCAACAGAGCTCTGACACATTGTAGTGGTTGAAGGGAGACGCATAGGGAGCTCGACCGGACCAGACAGCTGCTTACCAACAACGGATTTCCCGACCAGATGATCGAAGGTGTTATCAAGAAGAAACTTGATCAGTATGCCACACCAGCCCAGGCCCCAAATCAGATCAACAATGAAATAACTATTTACCACCAGAATCACTTTCACAGCCAATATAAGGAAGAGTGTGATGCCATTAAAGGCATCATAAAAAGAGGAGTTTTTCCCACAGACGCAGACACAACAATCAACATAAGAATTTACTGTAAGCCAAACCTGACTAGGTCCCTAGTTATGAGAAACAACACAACATAAAAAATCCCGAAGGAAGCCTCTACCAATGTAGTTTATAAGTTTTCTTGCCAGGAGGGCTGCTGTGACGGCTCCTTTTCCTACATTGGTAGAACCTCCACCACACTAAGAAGACGTCTCCAATACCACCGTAACCAAGGCTCTATCTTCCAACACTTCATTGACCACCACGACATGAAGCCACCATTTAACACATTAGTACACAATACAATTATACTCCACAAAGAAACAAATTTCAAAAGACTAGATTGCTGAAGCTGTTTCTATTACTACTCAGCGGCCCTCCATCAATGTACAGTAAGCTGCAGATTTCATCATCCCGTCAGCCCCCCCCTCCCCCGAACATCATGCCCAACAAAAACAACAAGATCAAGGTGCATCCAAACCCCTACTAAAGCGATACCTCCACCAAAACCCTCAGCAACATAAAAATTCCCAGACCACAGGACCCCAAACCATAAGTCGAGCGAGACTTTCCTCCACAACCTCCGGAATAAGACTGATGTCCTTCCCTACCTTTCCCAGTGACCTCACCCAGGGCCCCCTTACGACTTCGCCCGTTTCTCCAAGTGCCCTCCCCCAGAGACTCCTGTCGTCCTCTCCTTCCACTAGTGACCTCACCCAGAGATTTCACTTGACATCTCCTCCTTCTAGTGACCTAACCCAGAAACTTCTTCCTCCAATGACCTCTCCCAAGAATTGCGATGACCTCTCCCAATACCCTTACCATCCTAGTTAACCTTGAAATTTATAGATCTTCTCACCCTGAAGAAGCCTCCATGAGAGGCGAAAAGATTTAAGTTTTCGGTGTTTGTGTCAACAGCTTTTGTACTGTTACATAGTGTTATTATAACCATTGGCATTCAGCAGCGCCTTTTACTACACCTCTTCTCCATGATTTTGAAATCATGAATGATTATGTTCACACTTTGAACTGTGAAGACAGAAAAATATTCTTCAAACTGAAGAATTTGAATCTTAAAATAGCCAAAGTTATTAGTGCAGTTGACTTCAATCAATCAATATATATATATATATATATATGTATATATATATATATATATATATATATATATATACATAAATATATATATCTATTATGATAAAATAGTAGCCTCTGTCTGATTATTCATTTGTTTGTTTGATCTCCTAAGGTTTTAGAGATAGACCCCCATAACCATATATATTCTGATACCCTATCACTCCAGGTACTTGGATAACTATATTTCATTTAAGGGACTGTGGGAAGTGCTTATAGGTGAACGTGTCATAAAAGTTGTTCAATTTCTTTGGTGAACTTATGTATACTTACTCTATCGGAAAGAGTATTATTGCATACTAAATTGTTTTAGTAACGTGTATATATTACGTGTAGTTAATTTTTTCTTTCTTTTTTTATGATAGTATCTGTAATCTTTGAAGTATCCATAGGCATAGGTAATCAGCCTACTATGTAGGAAATGAAAGATTAGTCTTGGGAACAACTTCATTAAATTAGATTTTTTTCCTACTCTCGTTTATCTTTTTTTTGATTTTTTAATTTTGAATAGTAGAAACTTCAGTGAAAATCTGCTATGATAAATTAAACAAAAAAATTAAGTTACAGTTTCCTTTACTTTTTACTAATCAAATTAAAAAATTACTCTTTCTCTTTACAAATTCGAAAGAATGAATGGAATCGGGCAAAAAGAAACAGAGATATGGCTATTCAAATATAAAAAACGCACCGGCATTTAAAATCCCCCGGCCGCGTACTCACTCGTGACATTGTCTATTTGTTTACGTTTCCGTTTACAACTTTAAACAAAACTGAACTGGCTATCGAAAATTTGACTTTATTTCAATATACAGAATGTTTTTTTATGCAATGGGATTGCCAGATGTCGCCAATAATTTATCTATTTTATTTTATATAAGAAAAGAAACGGAACTGAGCTGTAATATTTGGTCGAAGTGTTACAACCATCATAGAGAATCTTTTGAATACCTGTTGGTAGAATAAAAGATAATACGATCGCGTGCATGACTGGTAGGCTGACAGATACGCGACAGGGCGACATCCTTTCTCCTTTAACTTTGAAGAGATACTGAGGTCCTTTTGGTGATTGACGATTAGTGTTGGGCAAGTTGCCAGATATCTCCATATATATTGATTATAGTAAACAAAACAGAACTGGCTATCAAAATTTTGACTTTATTTCAATATACAGAATGTTTTTTCATGCAATGGGGTTGCCAGAGGTTGCCAAAAATTTATCTATTTTATTTTATATATAAGAAAATATACGGAATTGAGCTGTAATATTTGGCCAAAGTGTTACCACCATCATAGAGAATCTTTTGAAATGTTTACCTAAAATTCGTTAATTTTCCAGAATTTTTCGTGTTTTCGCGCCCCACAGTCCCTAAAGAAAATAGGCTTAAGGGTTAAAGTTAGGAGGTTTATGTAGTATCCCCTTAAGTCGCGTAGTATTTTTCGTGACTTAAGAATTAATATGATTAAACAAACCATTGTATGTATCCATACATATTATTTATATATGTGAAATTAATGTTCCCACAAACCATGATAGCTTTCGTAAGAAGAAATGCATGTTTATGTAAAATGATTGTATAATTTCACCAAATCTTTAAATGTTGGTTATTTTCATTTAATTTTAGTGCTGGCGGAAATTGCTTATTCACAAACTCCTACGTTTTTGCAGATAAACCCCTATAACCATATGTATTCTGAAGATAAATAAACTAGATACATTTCTTCACCTCTCTGCTGTAGACATTTATTGTCAATCCACATACACACGCACGCAAAAGAATGTGTACACATGATATTTGTGTTCGTGTATGCATGTATTTTCAAACTAGGGTTTCCCAACCTTCGGGAGGGGGGGACGCACACCTGGGAGGAGAGTATTTAAAGCTGTATTTAATCTAAAAAAATATTTTTGTTAGGGTTAAGGGTTAAAGTTAGGTGGTTTATGGTGAGAGAACACGCCACTACTGTAGTTCCCCCTTAAGTTATTATTTTTGTAACATAAGAATCAATATGATTAAACAAACAATTGTATGTGTTCATAAATATTATTAACATTTGTGATATTAATGTTACCACAAACCATGATAGCTTTTGTAAGAAAAAATCATGCAAATGTAAAATGATTGTATAATTTTACCAAATGTTGAAATATTGTTTATTTTCATTTAATTTTAGTGCGGGCGGATATTTATTATTCACAAACTCCTCCTATGTTTTTTTTTCAAACCCCTATAACCATATATATTCCGAAGATAAATAAAGTAGATACATTTCTCCACCTTTTAGCTGTATACATTTATTGTCAATCTACACGCACACTCACACGCACGTAGAAGAATGTGTACATGATATTTGTGTTTGTGTAAGCATGTATTTTCAAAGTAGGGTTTCCCAACCTTCGGGTAGGGGGCGTACATCTAGGAGGGGGAGTGTTTAAAGCTATATTTCATTTAAAAAATATTTTTGTTAGGGTTAAGGATTAAAGTTAGGTATGGTATGTTTAGGTTAGGAATTATTCATGAACTCGCAGCAACGCGTGGGTAATTTGGCTCGTGTATATATATATATATATATATATATATATATATATATATATATATATATATATATATTGTATACGCCTCATATACATGACGAGTAGTATCGCCCAGTCATATCACCCACTCACTCCCTCACTCACTCACCGGATTACCACCAAACACGCCTGGCCGACGATCAGGCGCCTGCTGACCAAGCAATTTCCACCACCGCCACGACCGGGCGACACACACGCACGCACACACGAACACACGCGATCACTCAAGTAACCACACAGTACTAAAACACGTTATTACGTATACTGACGACCCTCCCCTGGATATATATATATTTTAGCTGTTAGACTACATTATATAATGTAACCCCAAGATAGTAATAAGAAGAAATATTTGTAATCTTGCTCGCATAAACTCTTAAGCTTATACGAGCGTGGGACCTCAAAAAATGCTGAATCCTAATTTCCGGCCTTTTTTAACGAGATGCAGAGAGCTCGAGAGGGAGTCGGTGCGATGATACGTACAGAAGAAAAGATAGTGCAAAATAACTAATTGACATTGTGAGGTAGGAGTGTCAAGTGATTGACTTAGTGTAATATTGTGAACCAGCGACCTTTGTTAATAAAGGAAAGGAACTTACAGTGCGTTTGGTGTAGCCGCCCCAAGAGCCGTGATATGTATTTACTCAACACCAGTTGAGGATACAATATATATATATATATATATATATATATATATATATATATTGTTTTGGGTGGCTAATGAATACGAAATTACAGCTTGTTAAGAATGTATATATTTGTTTACAACACGGACAACAGTGCGTGCACCTGCAACAAGGCCGTCTTCGAAACTGACGCCACGTTCTCCTTCGCGCCAAAACAAAGACGCGGATCGCATCTGCGATATCTAATACAAACTAATCTTATACATAATATAATTATTATAATAAATACTAAAATAATACAATATATATATTATACACCATGCCAACACATCACTCGGCCCGCACCACTCAGTGCCCTCACCGAGCAAACAAGAAAAAAAACTGACCGAGGCAACGAGAATTCAAATGAGACAAAGACAAGCCACACACATACCACAAACACAACAGTGGCAGACAGAAGTGTGGGACAAATAGATATAATAGCACACCCAAATACATTAAATAAACACATACAGTAATGAATACATAAAGACAATACATACAACACAAAAAGGAACATAAGACTGGCGCCAGTTAACAAAAATACAAATACAGCAATTGCCGGACTTCCGGGACATGATACTTAATATCTAAACACGACAAAATACAATACAAAAATACACAATTGGGAAACACGACAAAACACAATACAAGAATACACAAATGGGAAACATCACAAGAATACATAAATGGGAAACATCACAAGAATACATAAATGGGAAACATCACAAGAATACATAAATGGGAAACATCACAAGAATACATAAATGGGAAACATCACAAGAATACATAAATGGTAAACATCACAAGAATACATAACACTACACAATGAAAGTTCAGGTAATCACAGGACCCCTTGACCTAAGGACATAACAATGAGGGGTAGATAAACAAGGCATAGTTCTTGCTGTGGGCCCAGGAGGAGGCCGGGTAAAGGTAGTGATAGGCACTTGAGTCTTCTTGAGCCTATCAGCGTGTGAAATCTCGCTAAGGCCTGTAGAGGGGTCAAAAATCCTGAACTTGTTAGGGTGTAGGCATTCAGTCACCAAAAGGGGGCCCTCAAATCTACAATTTAATTTTGACTGGCGATCAGGCATGCTTTTGAAAACATGAGCACCAACACTGATAGTCACAGGTTTTGCACGAGCATGTTGTCGTTTCAACATGTCGGCCTTTGAAACATCCAGTTTATCTCTAACAGAATTATAAATGGCATGCAGCACATGACTCTGTAGTTTACTATAGTCATCTACATTGTAGAGGGGACGAGCAGGGCTGTCAAGCACATCATATGGGAGCCGTTTCTCAACTCCAAAGATAACATAATGAGGCGTTTTACCCATTGAAACATTAATGGCGCTATTGATACAAGCACTAACATGGGGAAGCCAATCCTCCTAAGACTCATGAAAATTACTAGCAAGGTGACGTAGGATCTCTAAAATTTTCCTGTTCGTCCTCTCCACAAGACCATTGGACGCTGGATGATAAGCAGTCACGAATGTTTGTTTGATACCAAAACGTTCACAAATACCTGCCAAAACCTCGTTCCTAAATTCAGTCCCATTATCACTAAGGAGCACCGAAGGAGTGGTGTATGGACATAACACATGGGAAACTAAAGCATGTGCTACAACTGGTGCAGATTTGTTACGTAAGGGAGCTAAGACCATAAAACGACTAAAATGATCCACGCACACAAGGACATACACAGAGCCTTGCGTGCTACGAGGCAGTTACAAAAGGTCTATAGCCACAGTCTGAAAAGGGCGCGAAGGAGAGCGTGGCGTCAGTTTCGAAGACGGCCTTGTTGCAGGTGCACGCATTGTTGTCCGTGTTGTAAACAAATATATACATTCTTAACAAGCTGTAATTTCGTATACATTAGCCACCCAAAACATTAAATGGTGGCAGCGATGGAATACGAACCAACGCCTCCGAAGAGACTGGTTTGAGGCACCAGTCTCTTCGGAGGCGTGGGTTCGTATCCCATCGCTGCCACCATTTAATGTTTTGGGTGGCTAATGAATACGAAATTACAGCTTGTTAAGAATATATATATTTGTTTACAACACGGACAACAATGCGTGCACCTGCAACAAGGCCGTCTTCGAAACTGACGCCACGCTCTCCTTCGCGCCAAAACAAAGACGCGCATCGCATCTGCGATATCTAATACAAACTAATCTTATACATAATATAATTATTACAATAAATACTAAAATAATACAATATATATATATTATACAC
>NC_134805.1:5298219-5305719 GCF_046742065.1 Oratosquilla oratoria
AAAGAGGAAAGAGACGAAGAGAAAACAAAAATGAATCGAAGCTAAGGAAAAAACGAGACCAGAACAGAGTCAGACAGAGAGAAATTCTATTGGAGAGTAGTGGATATGAAAGTGAGGAAATACCTGCAGTTCATAGGAGAGGAAAACAGAAGGGGAACATGAAACAGGATGAAGGTAACAGAAAATTAAAAGTTCCCTTTACAAATATAGATGGATTGATAATAAGGCATGAATGAACTGAATGATTAACTGATGGAAAAAGGAACCTGATATAATGAGAATTGTGGAGACAAAATTGAAATGTCCATTACCACCCAACAGTGTAGGACATAGTGTATATAACTATTGGATTAGAAACAGAGAAGTAAAACAAGGTGGAGGATTTATGTTCCTGACTAAGAAGGATATAAATGTGAGGAATGTTACATATGGAAAGAATAGAATAGAAATGGTTATGATGGAATTAGAGGACAGGGACATGAAGAGAAGGAAGTTTGTGGTAAATTATGTGCCTCCTAAAACGGCTTCGTGGGAAGAGAGAATATGTTAGGAGACACAAGGATAACCCTAAATAAGATAATGGAAGATGGAGGAAGAATAGTTATAATTGGTGACTTTAATTGTAAAGCAATCTCCTGGGAAGAGATGAAAGTGATGTAACCATCACTAACCATCACCCACCACGCACGTGATCCACAGGATTGCAACATAGCGAGACTCCCCTTCTTGCTAACCTTGCATTTCCCACAACATACCCCTAACGCAGCATATTTCATGACAAACAAGATAGATACCCAATGTCACCAGACTAACTTACCAAAAGTCCTTTTATTATAACTGCCCTAGTATATTACGCATAAACTAACATAGATATAATATACCTAACACTATCCACTAATTATACAACTAACCCTTATATATCTAAACTGTCCCCAATCCATAGATAAAAGAGACTAACGCCTTTGCTTAATGTAACCCACTAACCATATATAATCTTTAACACCCATGACATGTGACCAGAATTAGGCCCGAGAGGCTGGGTAGGTCAAGAGCATACCGGCCAGTCGTCAGAGCTTGGCAGACCGAGCAGGCTGCCAGCCTATTGTGCCCTAGGTCAAGGCCTGGCACTTATTGTAATCTGCCCACAGGGCCCATTTGTACCTTATCATATTTGTAAACCAGATTTGCCTCAATTGTTAATTAAAAGTAGAAAACTCCCGTTTTGGAGTTTATCTCGCCCGCTTTAAGTCCTTACGTAACCAACAAACCTATTTAACGGTTACACTAACCTATTCAACGGTTACAGTGAAGGGTGGAGACGACCTATGGGGAAATGTACTTCTTGATATGATTATAGAACATACAATGACACAATGGATACAAGAGAATAATAGGTATAGAAATGAGGAAGAGCCATCGAGACTAGACCTAATATAATCACATCAGAACCTGAAATACTATACAAGATTGAATATAAGACACCACTAAGTAAAAGTGATCATATATCAGTAGAACTAAATGAAGAAATATACATGAGAATAAACGAACAATATAGAAAAGAATGCTGAATGGATTTTTTTTTTTTAAGATTTTTTCAAAAAACATATTGGGAAAGGATATACAAAGAGAAACAGCAGTAGAAGAGAATTTTTTTTTTTTTTTTTTTTTTTTACAATTTATAAAGAAGTAGTGGAAAAGTATGTTCCAAGACAAAAAAAAAAAAAAAAAAAAAAAAAAGGATATGTAAAATGTTGGTACAACAAAAGATGTAGAGAATTAAAAGATAAAAGGGATAAAATGGAGGAAAGACAAAAAAAGAAAAAAGAAAAATTTAAAATATATACTGGTTATAGAAATGAATATATACATAGAGAAGAAAAGAAAAAATACGAAAAGGATGTCATAGAAAAATGTAAAGATCGACCAAAACTATTTTATAGATTTGTAAACAACAAACTGAAAAACAAACAAGAATTAGTGAAACTACGACAAGGAGGAATAGAATACACAGAGAAAATAGAAATGGCGGAAATTATGAACACGCATTTTAAATTTCTTCCGCTTTCTTTCTCAATTTGGATAGTAGTCCTGCTGGGTACATAAGCTTGCGGAAGACATTAAATATGTAGGACATCTCCTCTTCTATATATTCTTTGTTGCATATCCTCAATGCTCTCAGATAGAAACCTATTATCACACCTGTTTTTGTGCGTGTGCTGTGATGGGATAAGTAATGTTTGTTCGTGGGTTTTCTGTATTCGCATAATAGGAAGAGGCTCACATTGGTTCCGATACATAGATGACGTGTTGGTGGTGGTACCCGAAGGAACAGATATAAACAATAAACTCCGCATGCTTAACGAAGTGAACAAAGACATCCAGTTCACAGTGGAGTTTGAGAAATTCAACCAATTACCATTCCTAGACACTGTTATCCATCGGGGTGAAACGGATGTAAAATTTTCAGTATACAGAAAACCCACGAACAAAGATGACTTCATACACTACTTATCCCATCACAGCACAGAAAGAAAGCGGAAGAAATTTACGCAAGACCGAAAAGTGACAAAGCTTCAATAGAATACCTAGTAGTACCTTTCGCAAAGGAAGCAAAAGCCATAACCAATACGTTATCTAAAGCCGGCATCCAAATAGCGTATAAATCCGGGCGCAAAATAAAAGACGTCCTAAGTAACAAACAAGAACAACACACCAACGAAAATAGCATAGTATACGGACTACCATGCAGTGGATGTCCTGCAACATATTACGGTGAGACGTCACGGGGGTTGACAAAAAGACTAAGAGAACACAAGAACGACCTACGGCATCACAGGACTTCAAATTCACTGGTAGTGCATATGGACACGCACGGGCATTTACCAGAATGGGAAGAGGCACGCCCTATCTGCACCGGGCTTGAGAGAAGAATGAGAAAGCTGGTCGAGTCCGCGTGCATAACACTGGGAAAGGTCAGCAACCACAGAGAAGGATTCGTTAGCCTGTCATTGCAGCCGCCAGATTGGTTATGGAGGAGGGAGTATCGGGCCAATCAGCATGCGACATTCTGAAACGTCCAGCCGGATGAGCCATAAGGAGAATATATATGCTGTACACACACGCTGTCTGTCACTCTGAAGAAGACTTGAAGTCGAAACGTCAGTAATACAGTGTTCTCGCTCTAACCCGCGTTTCTCTACCACCTTTCCACTCATCTGTCCTACCTTCAACATACGTATATATGTATATATATTTGAATAATTCGCTAGTGGACAGCGACATCAATCATACAATCCATGACCGTCGCGCAGAGGATTCGAACCACCGCCTATAGACCCAAGAGAGTCCACAGCACCCGCCTTTGACCACTCGACCACTCGACCACTTTTAGATCGTCTGTGGTCGAGTGGTCAAAGGCGGGTGCTGTGGACTCTCTTGGGTCTATAGGCGGTGGTTCGAATCCTCTGCGCGACGGTCATGGATGGTATGATGTATATATATATATATATATATATATATATATATATATATGCGCGCGCGCGTGTGTGTGTGTGTGTGTGTGTATGTGTGTGTGTGTGTGTGTGTGTGTGTGTGTGTGTGTGTGTGTGTGTGTGTGTGTGTGTGTGTGTGTGTGTGTGTGTGTGTGTGTGTGTGTGTGTGTTGTGTGTGTGTGTGTGTGTGTGTGTGTGTGTGTGTGTGTGTGTGTGTGTGTGTGTGTGTGTGTGTGTGTGTGTGTGTGTGTGTGTGAGAGAGAGAGAGAGAGAGAGAGAGAGAGAGAGAGAGAGAGAGAGAGAGAGAGAATATATACGAATATATATGCATACTCATGTACATTGTTAGGTCCGTTGGCTCTAACACTTAGCAATTTTCATTCTTCTATAGGCTCCATGCCTTGTCCTTCACCCAAAGCTTGATGGGGTGAATTAAATGAGATCGATTTTTCTTATCTTCTTTCTTCTAAGTAGATACACTTGGCTTTTGATCTACACCAAGGGACTCCCACCTGGGATCCTCTTACACCCACCAAGCCAAGTCTGCTCCGACGTCACAATTTACTTCATCCAATAATTTTGAACGTTACAAATGAATGACACCCTTTAAGGGCGTGACTTTACTTTCATGCACCAATTTTTTTTCTCCTCCTCCACCCTTTTCTCCAATCAGAAAGGCTGTTATAGTGTCTCAAGCAATACTGTTTATGCAAGCAATCTGTCGCATGTGGAATGTGGCTTCGTGCTATATTTCGTCAATTCAGCACCTCTATCGATATCCTAACCTATGTTTACAAAACACAATACGGCAGACGAGAATATGCAACTCTGCACTTCCTATTGGCCATTGTTTCAAAACATGTAGGTAAGAGGCCAAACGCAGAGTATGGGAATCCAGTATATTTGACGTTTCGCCCAGCAGGGCTTCTTCAGAAATAACATAGTTGAGAAACATTTTACTCCTTTTATAGCCCGAGCTTGCGGAGAGAAACAAACATTAAAATGGCGTACACACAATTTGCGCAAACTGCTTGTTATTTGGTAACTAAAATTGCCAATAGTTTGTTTATTGTAAAAAATCCACTATTCTGATTTATATTTTCAATGAGGGATATAAACGCAGATTCTAAACATCTACGTTTCATTGTATGGTTTTCATATTTTATGATCTTGGAATTATTCCAGTCAGCATTGTGGCCGGTATCGAATCTATGTTTAACAATGGCATTATTCATATTGTATATTTTCATATCATATTTATGCTCTACTATTCTCTTATCAATACCACGGAAACTTTCACCAATGTAAACCTTTTCACAACCTAGACATGGCACATAATAGATACCTGCTTGACGAATATTTTCCCTGCTCTTATTTCGGCTTTTAACGAGATTACCAACTGTTACTGAGCTGGTTTTAACAACATTAACACCAGCCTTGTTTAATAATGGGGAAATATTGTCTGCAACTGAGGTATTAGGTAATATGATCCTCTTTGTACATTCTTCTTTTATTTTTCCTACTCTTTTATGAATAATTCCAGCTTTCTTCTTGGCTTTTAGGATAAAATAAGGAGGGTATTTTAGTTCAGTAAAAGCGTTAATTTTTTTTATTAAATTCTTCATCCAAATACTCCTCTGAACATATTCTTAAGCCTCGAAGATAAAAACCTATGATAATTTCCATTTTGGTTTTCTTATCCGTAGCAGAGTAAAAATGTACATAATCATTATTATTGGTCTTTTTTTCTAAAAACTTTAAACTTTACATTGTTCCGTCTCTTATTAAAAGGGTATCAAGATAGGGCAACATGCTGTTAGTTTCATATTCTGCTGTAAACTTGATACTATCTTCTACAAGATTTAACTGATTTAAAATCCTACTCAAATCTAACCTACGAGGAGCTATTATAAGTACATCGTCGACGTATCTAAGCCAAACTAGCTCTCTAGGGACAATGTTGCTAAAACTGGTATTTTCTAAATGTTTTAGAAACAAGTTCGCCAGCACTGGGCTTAGTGATGAACCCATTGGTAAACCTGTTGTCTGTCTGTGATAATTATCATTAAAAGTAAAACAACAGTTTGAAATACAAAGGTTCACTAGTCTTATAAAATCACAAACAGGTACAGGTAACTCATCATGTTCAGACAATACATTGGTAGCACTTCGATGGCTTTTTTAGTTGGTATATTGGAAAATAACGACACTATATCAAAACTTGGCATCTGCTTATTTTTCATACTTATATTTTTAATCCTATTAATAAAATCACCAGAATATTTAAGATTTTTACCACTAATGGTGCCTACTTTGCCAGAGATTGTTTTGGCTAATTTTCTGGCTAGTTGCTGACTACTACCAACATCAGAAACAATTGGACGAAGTGGTACGTTTGGTTTGTGTAGTTTGGGAAGACCATATATGTATGCTGGGAAATGGACTTTCGGTAGAAGGTGTAACATACTTTTCCCTCCAGGAGCATTGGAAAGAGTGTTCCTACCACATTCAGTTGCTTCCTTCATGTTATTTTTGTAAACAGTCTCACTAATCATTTCATATGTATTTGTGCCCTTAAGCAAAATTTCCATTTTTGTGTTGTATGTAGATTTGTTTAATATGACTATACTGCCACCCTTGTCTGCAGACGAAATGTATATGTGGTCATCTGAGGCCAGCTTTTTCAGGGCCTCTATGTATCTTTTGGGAATGACGGGTTCTTTAATTTCAGACAATGACGCTAACAGTACACCTTGTATAAAACCACGATCTAATTCAGAGTCTTTATAATTGTAGTTTTTCACAGTTAAATCAATATTTCTGTCACTTTTTTCTACACCAGTTGCAAATTTTAATCCGAGACTTAAAGCTTCAATTTCACACTCACTAAACTGTCTGCTCGAAAGATTTTGTATAAGGTTACTTTTCCCGGCGTTTTTCCATTTGCTGTGGGCAATTAACCGATTTAGTTTTTCCACCAGTCTTACTTTTTGACGTTCGTTGTATGTACTTACAATCTGACGAATGTGGCGTCCCTCTCTCTGGTCCAGGATTTCACGGGCTCCTACACCAGCTTTTCTTGCATCCTCGAATGCTTCTGTAGTGTGAATTTTCAGTACTTCGCGACTATCTTCAAGGTATTTCTTCACCGCCATCGGAAATGGGTGATTGAAATCCCCCCCCCCCAAAAAAAGCCATCGAAGTGTTAACCAATGTATTGTCTGAACATGATGAGTTACCTGTACCTGTTTGTGATTTTATCAGACTAGTGAACCTTTGTATTTCAAACTGTTGTTTTACTTTTAATGATAATTATTACAGACAGCAGGTTTACCAATGGGTTCACCACTAAGCCCAGTGCTGGCGAACTTGTTTCTAGAACATTTAGAAAATACCAGTTTTAGCAACATTGTCCCTTGAGAGTTAGTTTGGCTTAGATACGTCGACGATGTACTTATAATAGCTCCTCGTAGGTACCTGTTTGTGATTTTATCAGACTAGTGAACCTTTGTATTTCAAACTGTTGTTTTACTTTTAATGATAATCATTACAGACAGACAGCAGGTTTATCAATGGGTTCACCACTAAGCCCAGTGCTGGCGAACTTATTTCTAGAACATTTAGAAAATACCAGTTTTAGCAACATTGTCCCTAGAGAGCTAGTTTGGCTTAGATACGTCGATGATGTACTTATAATAGCTCCTCGTTGGTTAGATTTTAGTAGGATTTTAAATCAGTTAAATCTTGTAGAAGATAGTATCAAGTTTACAGCAGAATATGAAACTAACAACATGTTGCCCTATCTTGATACCCTTTTAATAAGAGACGGAAACAATGTAAAGTTTAAAGTTTTTAGAAAAAAGACAAATAATAATGATTATGTACATTTTTACTCTGCTACGGATAAGAAAACCAAAATGGAAATTATCATTTGGAAGAGTGTGTGATAGGGGAGAGCTAAAGATAGATGTGGGTGGGAGTGGGGTGATGAGATGTACAAGGGGTGAAA
>NC_134805.1:5310719-5313219 GCF_046742065.1 Oratosquilla oratoria
AACTCTAGAGAGTTTAAGAAAACAGAAGTAGGACATAGGCGGCATGCTAGAAGTCCATCTAGGGATAGGGATACCAGAATCCTATGTTTTAATTGTAATGCATGGGGACACAAAGCACAAGAATGTTTTTATGGGATTATTTGCAGAAATTGCAAATACGAAGGTCACAATGAGTATCAATGTAGGAACCCTCCATTCTGTATTTACCATAATATAATCGGACACAGAACTCATGAGTGCCGGAATTTTCGGGTACCCCCAGGGCTAAGAGGAAAACCCCCAGACACAGAATAAACCATTTCAGACCTCCCCATATATATACCGATAGGCGGTATTGTGTTAAATATGGGAATGCAAGGGAGATGAAAGAAACTGACAAACTGATAATTACTGTTGGTAAAACTTCTGTAAGACCTCTCATTGCAGGTAAAGTGTTCAATAAGCCTATTTAAATTTTTATTGATACAGGGTCTGTAGTTAATGTAATTACTAGTAAAGTTTTAAACCAGTTGAACCCAGGAGTGAAAATGTTGGAACCAATCCGTTACACATTGCAAGGTGTAACTGGAAATCAGTTAAAAACATTAGGTAAGATTGAGCTAGAAGTTGCCTTGTATACAAATGAACAATTGTACATCCCAGTGATAGTGGTAGAAGAGTCTGTTTTTCCAGGAGATTTATTGATAGGATTTGCAACTATGAGAAAAGAAAACATGGTAATTTGTCCTGCTGACTTAGGAATTTTAGTGAAGTCACAGTTAATCCCATTCTTAAATCAACCAGACTTAAGACCAGTGACAGGAATCAATGAATCCTTAGATAAAATGTTATCCTAGATAGCGAGGCCGAGCGGTCCAACCCTACAGAAAGTAAAACAATTTGTGAACCCAACTCAGAAGTTCAGGAAATCCCAGAGATTACTAAATTATCAACCACAGATGCCTTGAGAATTAATGATTGCGGATTAACAAGGTCGACATTGTTACATCCCATGTCAATTAATAAGGTTGAAGTGTGTTTGAAAGGAATCAATGTAGACTCTGAAGTAATTACAGTCCCAGAATCAGTTAAACTTAAAGGATTGAAGTGGGACTCAGGGATTTATAAGACAAATAAGAACAGAGTAGAAGTATTAGTAATTAATACTATGAATAAAGAGATAGTTTTAAAGAAAGGTACACAAATAGGATGTATTCAGGTGTGTACTAAACCTATTAAGATTTTAAATGAGAATAGTGAGGAGATAGAATTACCAACTTCATCAATTTGTTCAGTACAAGAAGGCATAGACTTAAGAAATAGATATAAAGAATTATTACAATCAACTAATTGCCCTGAGTTGGATGAAGCTTTATTTGCTTTGCTTATGAAACATAAAAAAGCAATTGCTTTGCCGGGGGACGCCTTAGGCAAAACAACTGTTTTAAAACATCACATTAAGTTAAAACCAGGAACACAACCTATCTACATACCAGCCTACAGAGTTCCTCACTCTAAATTAGCTGTAGTAGATAAACTCATCACTGAAATGTTATCACAGGATATTATTGAACATAGTAAAAGTGAGTGGAATTTTCCGTTGATCTTAGTACCAAAGTCTGATGGGACTATGCGACCAGTTATTGATTACAGGGAACTGAATAAGCACACCATTCGTGACAGGTTACCATTACCCATTATCGGTGACATTTTGAGAAGTTTGGGAACTGAGAATAGATATTTTAGTACTATAGATATCAAATCAGCTTTTTGGCAAATAGAATTGCATGAAGATTCAAGAGAGTTCACAGCATTTTCTACTACAACAGGACATTATGAGTTCAAGAGAATGCCATTTGGGTTATGTAATAGTCCATTAACTTACATGAGATTAATGAATACTATTCTAGATGGATTGTTAGTAAACACTGCCAGTGTATTTCTAGATGACATTTTAATAGTTTCTCAGACTGCAGTGGAGCACTTTAAGAAATTAGATTTGATATTCTCAAGACTAGGAGAAGCTGGGTTAAAAGTAAAACTTGAAAAATGTAAGTTCTTGCAAGACAGTGTCATTTACTTAGGACATAAGATAGACAGACACGGGCTGAGTACAGTAAATTCAAAGGTGGACGCTGTCAAGAATTTTCCAGTTCCGACCAATGTAGACAAGGTTAGGAGCTTTTTGGGATTAACAGGATATTATAGAAAATTCATTCAAAGTTATGCTGACATTGCTAATCCACTAAGTTCTTTGTTGAGAAAGGACTCAAAGTTCATATGGGGACCTGCGCAACAGCAAGCTTTTGACAAGTTGAAAGATAAACTCACGAGTTCACCTATTTTAATTTTCCCCGACTATGAAAAAGAATTTATTCTTTGTACTGATGCGTCTGACATAGGATTAGGAGGCATACTAATGCAAGAGAGAAATGGAACTTTGAAACCCATAGCTTACACATCCAGACTTTGTAATAGTGCGGAGAGAAACTATTCTATAACTGAAAGAGAAACTTTAGCA
>NC_134805.1:5318219-5330719 GCF_046742065.1 Oratosquilla oratoria
GAAGGAGGCGCCAGGAAATTATATGGTTGGTCGGGCGGGCGGAAAACGACGCACCTGAACAAGATTCAGAGTTACGTCGTCTAGAGTTCTACCTTAAGCATACAGAGGCACAGATACGATTAAAGGTTAATGCAAGTGGAAGTAGGTTTCCCCAACATCTTTTGTTTTAGATAAGGCATTTAGGTTATTTCTTCCTTTTTCAGAGAACCACCTAGACGAGTTTTTTGCTAGTTTAAAAAGGCTGGCTATCCACCTAGAATGACTAAGGCAGTTTTGACCAATTCTGTTGCAACAGTGTTTTAGAGGTAAGGCATTGAAAGCTTAATGACCCTCCTTGATAAGGAGGCTTCAAATTATGATGCAGTAAAACGTCAAGTGTTAAATGCCTACTCCCTTGTGCCAGTAACGTTTATGTAGAGATTTCTCGTTTGTAAAAAGACGGTTGAGATTAGCCATTTAGAGCTAGCTAGTACTAAATGACAAGCGTTTTGAAATTGGAGGAGAGCCTTGGCCACGGAGGATTTTGATAAGTTGGTTGAACTTATGGAGGATTTTTATCTCAATGTATCGAAAGAGTAGCTACACATCTTTCTGAAAAAGACTAGAACTTTGGAGGAGGCTGCTGCAATGGCAGACAAATATGTGCTAGCCTGGAAGGACCCTCATTTGCCTCGCCCAGGTAATGGATTAGTCAGTCAACCCCAGTCAAAGAGATTGGCTGTGTCCAAGAGACAGGCCGGTCCTCCTTCGCCGATCAAAGGCAATTCTAAATTTGTTCCTGCAGGTAAGCTTAGGAGTAGATTTTTGTTAGCGAAAGATACCGGCAGGATATCCAGAAAAGGACGTGAAGACCTTTGGGGTGGTAAACAGTGGGAATGCGAGCCAAGCACCAGACGCAGGTTACCAGGTAAGGTCTCAGTAGACGATGTCTCGAAACCCTCTAAAGTTTTGCTTGCCACACCAGAGTGTCGCCGCAAACAGTGGTCATGCTTCATCAATATGCTCAAGAACTACGCACAGACCTCTGGGGAATCTTTAGAGGCCCCGTTTGCCTCACGGGCCCGGTGAAAGAAGCCGAGTTCGAGGGAGATGTGGAAGTCGGCTCCCTACCGGTCTCCTTTGCGGAAGCTTGGAGTGAAAACACAGTTGCTCGAGACAGAGTTGGGTCACCTGAGCTTCGAGCAGTATCGAGAGCTGCTCGTCGTGATGGATAAATACACCATTGTGTTTAAAGACCGACCGAGTCTGGCCACCTCTGTAGTCCAAGACATTAATGTAGGTGACCCTCCCCCGGCGAAACAAAGCCCATATAGGGTGCATCCCCACAAGGCGCCCTTGATACAGAAGGAGATAGACGCAATATTACTGATGGGCCTCAATCGACCAGGTGCGAGTGAGTGGTGTTCACCCGTTTTGCATGTGCCCAAACAAGACGGTAGCCAGAGGCTCTGTATTGATTTCATGAGAATAAATAAGGTTACAAAGAATAATGATTTTCCTCTGCAAAAATAGAGGATAGCACAAAGAGCATAGGCACATCAAACTACCTTTCAAAGGTAGACATGTTAAAGGGATTTTGGCAGATTCCTTTGTCGACCAAAGCGCAAGAAATTTTTTGTTTTCCACTTTAGGGCAGACGTATCTTCCGTTAGTTTTACCTTTTGTCTTATGCAATTATCCATCCACCTTTCAAAGCTTAATCCATTCTGTGTTAGATGGCACTGTCGTAGTTCATTTGGACAACATTTGATTTTCACAGACACATGGTAGGACTATATTAAGCAGCTGGATTCCCTGTCTAATGCTCTTAACAGCAACAACAACAGCCTCGTTGTAGATTAGGAGGTTCCTAGGTGTGGTAGGATATCATCGGCTCTACATAAAGGACTTCGCTGAGTTAACTTTTCCACTTACTAGGTTCCTAAGGAAAAACACTACTTTCAAATGGTTAGAGCTTTGCGAAAAAATGGCTATTAAAGCAAGTTGCTCCCAATATTGGAAAGAGTTTTAAACTCGCTTGCGATGCAAGTGATGGAGCAATTGGGGTTATCCTGCTTCAGGAACAGGAACAAGGAGTAGATCACCCAGTGGTATACTTCAGCAAAAAGCTTACCCCCGCTCAAAAGAATCATATGACGGTGGAGGAGTTACTCAAGATTGTTCTTTCCTTGGACTATTTTTCATTTTATTTGATTCCCTCAGAGAAATAAAAATCTACACGGATCTTAAGCCGATCACATACCTAAATCATGAAAAGTGGCTTAATAGATGGAGTTTGTATCTCCAGAATTTCAATATAGAGGTAATTCATATCAAGAGAGTGGATAATGTCCTTGCAGACATGCTATCGCGACCTACGAACGGGTAAAAAAAAAAAAAGCGTAAAGACCTGTGCTTTTACACATTTCCTACCTCTTGGTGGGAAGGGCTGTCACGTAACAAATATCCAAGTGTGATCTTCTTCTTTTTCTTCTTTTTCTTCTTCTGCTTCTTCTTCTTCTTTTTCTTCTTCTTTTTCTTTCTTTTTTTTCTTTCATGTTGTTTATTAGTTAACCATCGGCAGATAGCTTGACCCCCTCCTCTCTCTCTCTCATCGGTGCATACCATTGTCACACCAAGAAGGTCACGGTCGCTCAGATTACAGTGGGAGGTTTGGTTGTCCTGTGCTTAGGTCATATGGACGCTGCTATGGCAGGCTAGTGTATACTGCCCAATTTATGTAGTTTTAATATTTCGTTTTTATTTTCCTTTTCCTTTCTTTATTGATCTAAACTGACTAAAGGAATTTGAATACAAAAAATTTCTAACGATTATATGTGTCAGTGCGCTGCAACGTACTTTGGTTACTCTATTGTAATTTATGTTTAGGCATACATTTGCGGAGATTCCGTCACCAGCAGTGGGCATGTGCACTGCGCACTCGAGTTGCCAGTCAATCATCTTGTTGTTTGTTACTCTTTTCTGTGTTACTATTAAGGTAATTTCGGATATGTATTTTCTTTGTGTGTGTACTTTAGAGATAGTGTGTAAGTAGTTAGGCTGTAACGCAGATATACAAAGTTGGACAGGAAATATTTCTTTGTGGCACCCTTTGCCTCCATTGACCTGTCGGGTCAATTGTGAGTATTTAAGGAAAATGTTAAACCTCCCTCTTGCTTTCTCTCGCTTCTTCTCGCGCAATACGACTGCCCACCGGTTCCCTTTTTACGGGGACTTTACCTACATGTATGTAGTACCAGTTTAAATGCATTAATGCAAGTATTTTTTGTAGATATGAGGAAATACGTCCCACTTCTCCAATAGTTTATTACCACTATACTACTCATGTATATATATACATATATATATATATATATATATATATATATATATAGATAGATATATATTTATATATATTCACATATATAAATATATATATGTATATATATGCTTATATATATATATATATATGTATATGTATATATATATGTATATGTATATATATACATGCATTTATACATATACCAAGGCTTTTTTCCTCCTTACACAGGGGGTAGCCAAAAAGAAAAAGGGATAGAAACCACTCCCACCCATTCCATTCCCTACATATTTCACTCCCTTTCACCCTCCTACCTCCCTCTTATCTTGGCATCTCCTGGATGACGGTTCATCCCTGCATCCTGTCCACTGCCCTGAGTCAGAAACAGTGTCGCAAGACAGCACATCTACAGCAAGGCCGCTTCATAAATTCGGCGACCCCCCCCCCCTCTCCGTCCCCTCATGCAGAAAAGGAGAAGACGGGGAGAAATCCCTTCGGGCTGCGACAATTTTTTTCTCATACATACTTCCTCACCCCCTCCCCCACCCACTCCCCCTCATGCATCACAGCATCATCCATATACAACCATTCACCACTCACCCCTATCTTCTGTCCTCTCCCGTCCTTCCTCCACAGACATACCTCTCTTTTGCAATGCCCCTTTCACCCCATCCATCTATCTCATCCTAGAACGCCCCCTCATATTCACTCCTTCTACCTCTGCCTTCCACACCTCTTTTACTAATCTTTCTTCACTCATTCTTTCCATGTGTCCAAACCATCCTAATACTCCTTCATCAACCCTATCTCCCAGCTCCCATTCCACCCCTGTTCTCCTCCTCACCTCCTCATTTCTCACTCTATCTAGCCTAGTAACCCCTATCATACTTCTCAGACATTTCATTTCAAACACATTCAAACTCCTTCTCTCTTCCTCTCTTATGTTCCATGTTTCTGCCCCGTACAATGTTGTTGCCACAATCACTCCTCCATACAACTTCCTCTCAGCATCCATTCCCAGATGTCTATTTCTCATTACACTTTTTAATCCACCAAGGCATTTACTCGCTTCTCTCAATCTACATTCTACCCCCACCTTCACTCCTCCCTTTCCTGCCACATTCGCACACAAGTATCTAAAAGTATCCACTTCCTCCAGTCTCTCACCACTTAATGCTCACTTTCAGTCTACTGTCACTCTCTCCCCTTGTACATCTCATCACCTTACTTTTTCCTACATTCATCTTCAGCTTCCTTCTTTGACGCACCTTCTCAAACTCTGTCACTAACTTTCTCAATCCCTCCTCTGATCCTGCTACAAGCGCAGTGTCGTCAGCATACAACAACTGGCTCATTTCCCACTTTTCTCCATTTTCTTTAATCATCTCGAAACCCTGACCCACTACCCTTGTATTCACCTCTCACACCACCCCATCCATGTATAAATTGAACAGCCAGGGCGACATAACACATCCCTAACGAAGTCCCACCTTTACATCAATCCATTCACTCTCTCCATTTCTATTCCTAACACAAGCTCTACTACTCTCGTAAAAACTCTCGACTGCTCTTAACAGCTTTCCTCCTATCCCATATATCTGTAGTACTTCCCACAGGGCTTTCCTGTCTACCCTGTCGTAAGCCTTTTCCAGATCCATAAAAGCCCCAAAAATATCCTTGCCTTTTCATATAGCTTTCTCACATATCTGTCTTACCACAAAAATCTGACCTACACAACCTCTACCTGTCCTTACAACCACACTGTTCCTCACCAATTACTCCCTCTCTTCCTCTCCTAATCCTCTCAATCAAGACCCTCCCATAAGCCTTCCCAACTACACTCAACAAGCTGATCCCTCTGAAACTACTACACTCACACTTGTCTCCCTTTCCCTTGTAAAGCGGAATTATACAGGCCCTCCTCCAGTCCTCCGGCACTCTACCCTCTGTTAAACATACATACATACATATACCAAGGTTTTTTCCCCCTTACAAGGGAGGTAGCCAAAAAGGGAAAGGCATAAAAACACTCCCACCCATTTCATCCCTAAATACACTCCACACCCCTCCCACCCTCCCTCTCATCTGAGCACCTCCTGGATGACGGGTCATCCCTGCACCCTGCCCACCGCCCTGGGTCAGAAGCAGTGTCGCAAGACACAGTACATCCACAGCAAGGCCGCTTCATTTAATCGGCGACCCCCCCTCTCCGTCCCCCTCTGCATATAAGGCGAGGACGGGGAGAAATCCCTTCGGGCTGCGTCAAAATTTACTCACACATACTACCCCGGCCCCCACCCCCCCGCCGATTCCTCCTCATGCAGTCACAACATCATCCATATACAACCATTCTCCACTCACCTCTGTCTTCCGTCCTCTCCCTTCCTTCCTCAACAGACATTCCCCTCTTCCCCAAAGCCCCCTTCACCCCATCCATCCACCTCATCCTAGGACGTCCCCTCATGTTCACTATCTCCACATCTGCCTTCCATACCTCTTTTACTAGTCTTTCTTCACTCATTCTTTCCATGTGTCCAAACCATCCTAATATTCTTTCATTAACCCTATCTCCCAAATCCTTTTTCACCCCTGTTCTCCTCCTCACCTCCTCATTTCTCACTCTATCCAGCCTAGTAACCCCCACCATACTTCTCAGACACCTCATCTCAAACACATTCAAACTCCTTCTCTCTTCGTCACTTATATTCCACGTTTCTGCCCCATACAATGCTGTTGGCACAATCACTCCTTCATACAGTCTCCTTTTCGCATCCATTCCCAAATGTCTATTCCTCATTACACTCTTTAAACCACCAAGGCATTTACTCGCTTCTCTCAATCTACATTCTACCTCCACCTTCACTCCACCTTTTCCTGCTACACTTGCACCCAAGTATCTAAAACTATCCACTTCCTCCAGTCGCTCTCCCTTAATGTTCACTTCCAGTCTACTGCCACTTTCACCCCTTGTACATCTCATCACCTTACTTTTATCCACATTTATCTTTAGCTTTCTTCTATCACATACTCTACCAAACTCTGCCACCAGCTTCCTCAATCCCTCCTCTGACCCTGCCACAAGCGCAGTGTCGTCCGCAAACAACAGCTGGCTCACCTCCCACTTTTCTCCATTTTCTTTAACCATCTCCAATCCCTGACCCACTACCCTAGCATTCACCTCTCGCACCACCCCATCCATGTATAAGTTGAACAGCCAGGGCGACATAACGCATCCTTGACGAAGTCCCACCTTTACTTCAAACCACTCACTCTCTCCATTTCTAATCCTGACACATGCTCTACTACTCTCATAAAAACTCTTGACAGCTCCCAAAAGTTTTCCTCCTATCCCATTAATCTGCATAACCTCCCACAGTGCCTTTCTGTCTACCCTATCATAAGCCTTTTCCAGATCCATAATGGCCCAAAAAACATCCTTCCCCTTTCCTATAGCTTTCTCACATATCTGTCTTACCACAAAGATCTGATCTACACAACCTCTACCTGTCCTAAATCCACACTGTTCCTCACCAATTACTCCTTCTGTTCCTCTCCTAATCCTCTCAATTAAGATCCTCCCATAAGCCTTCCCTACTACACTTAACAGGCTAATCCCTCTGAAACTACTACATTCACACTTGTCCCCTTTTCCCTTGTAAAGAGGAACTATACAGGCACTTCTCCAGTCCTCCGGTACTCTACCCTCTCTCCAGCAAACATTAAATAACCTCACCAACCAGTCCACCATCACTGAACCTCCCTTTTTCAGACATTCTGCATGGCATCCATCCAGACCAGGTGCCTTACCTACTTTCATCATCTTTACAACTGCCTTCACCTCATCCTTCCCTATTTCTCCTCCATTCTCCTCACTCATCACTCTCATTTTCTTCGCATTTCCCACTGCAACTATCTTTCCTTCCCTATCCTCCTTCACATTTAGCAACTCCCTAAAATATTCTGCCCATCTTCCCCTTACTGCCATCTCTTCCATTATCATCTCTCCATCTGTACCTTTTACCTTTTCTTCCCTACTTGATTTGCCTCCTCTTCCTCTCTTAATTTCTTTCCAAAACATCTTTTTATTACTTTCAAAATTTTCTGCCATACTCCTACCCCATTTCACATCTGCTCTCCTCTTTGCCTCCTTTACCTTTTGCTTTACTTCTCTTTTCTTTTCTTTGTACGTCTCATACGACTCCCCCGTCCTCTTTTGTAACCAATCTGTGAATGCTCTCTTCTTCTCTTCTACAACCTTCTTCGTTTCCTCATCCCACCATTCACTACCCTTTCTTCTATTTCCCCCTGTCCTTCTTGTTCCACACACCATCCTTGCACACTTTAAGACTCCCTCCTTGAACCATCCCCATTCCTCCTCCACACCCATCTCTGCTCTATCCTTTACTCCCTCCCACTCCTCCTTCAGCTTCTTTTCGTACTCCTTCTCCTTTTCCTTTTCATTCAAGGAGTTCACTCTAAGAACCTCCCTACCTTTTGTCCCTTTCCTCTTTCTCCATCTATCCTCCACTCTCAGCTTACCCCGTCTGGGGTATTGGCTGCTTGTTATTGTGGCAAAGTAGCATGCAGTCGATACTTTAGGGTCTATATGGGGCGCCCCTACGGACCAGAGCCACACATCATTTTGTCTATGATAGAAGAAATTCTGTTCATAGAGAAATGATGACACTTTTATACTACGACTGTCCCTCCGTTATGCTGTCCCCCAACCCCTTGTTGCTGTCCTGTACCATTTCTCTGAGTATTCTCTTTCTGTGATGGGGGAATTCCCTGTGGTCGGGGAAAAGAATACTGCCACCAAGTTTCCCACTTGGATCGTAAGTGGCGAGAAGAAAGGGACGGGGAGAGGGACTAGGCATCCTTCTCCCTGTAGCCCCACGGGGCAAATTCCTAAAAAGGAAAGTGAAGGCATAAGGGGTGCTGGAGGGCCTCGGGCCAGCACCCTAAGGTTTGGGTCTTTTAATGTGCGTGGATGTGGTACAGATGAGAGTAAAAGGGAAGAGATAGGTAGTATGTTTGTGAGAAGAAAGATGGATGTGTTGGCTTTGAGTGAAACTAAGTTGAAAGGGAAGGGTGAGTGTAAGTTTGGGAGTGTAAGTGGGAGGTTATCAGGAGTGAAGAGAGGGCGAGGGAGGGAAGGGGTGGCTATTCTAGTGAGTGAGGAGATAGGTAAAGAGGTAGTGGAGTGGAAGGAGGTTTCCTCAAGGATAATGTGGATGAAGGTGAAACTGGGAAAGGAGATGTGGGTTTTTGTAAGTGCATATGGGCCTGGCAGTGAGAAGAGCGTGGAAGAAAGGGAGGCCTTTTGGATAGATTTAAATGAGTGCATAAAGGGTTTAGGAAGAAATGTCAATGTAATAGTACTGGGAGACCTTAATGCTAGGGTGGGAAATGGTCTAATCGATGGAGTGGTTGGAAAGTGTGGAGTTCCAGGAAAGAATCGTAGTGGAGAGTTGATGGTGGAAATGTGTCTAGAAAGAGAGTTGATGATAGCAAATACAGTGTTTCGGAAGAAAGTCAAGCATAAGTACACATGGGAGAGGGTGGTGGAGGGAAGGGTGGTAGATAGAGCGCTAATGGATTATGTAGTGGTAAATAGGATTATGATAGGAAGAGTTAAGGATGTACATGTGCTAAGGGGAGAGGGTGGGGGAATATCAGATCTCTGTTAAACAAACATTAAATAACCTCACCAGCCAGTCCACCGTAACTGTGCCTCCTTTTTTTTAGACATTCTGCATGGCATCCATCCAGACCAGGTGCCTTACCTGCTCTCATCATCTTAACAACTGCCTTCACTTCATTTTTCCCTATTTCTCCTCCATTTGCCTCACTCTTCATGGTCATTTTCTTAGCGCTTCCCACTGCAACTACCTTTCCCTCCCTATCCTTCTTCACATTTAGCAACTCCCTAAATTACTCTGCCCACCTTCCTCTCACTACCTTCTCTTCCATTATCATCTCTCCATCTACACATTTTACCTTTTCTTCTCTAGTTGATTCGCCTCCTCTTCCTCTTTTAAATTCTTCGCAAAACATCTTTTCGTTATTTTTAAAATTTTCTGCCATACTATTACCCCATTTCACATCTGCTCTCCTCTTTACTTCCTTTACTTTATGCTTAAGTTCCCTTCTCTTTATTTTGTACCTCATATACGATTCCCTCGTTCTAATTTGTAGCCAATGTATGAATACCTGTTTTTTCTCTTATTCACCCTTCTTTACTTCCTTATCCCACCACTCACTACCCTTCTTTCTATTTCCTCTCGCCCTCCTTGTTCTACACATCATCTTTGCACACCTTATGACTCCCTCCTTGATCCATCCCCATTCCTCCTCCACTCATAGTTTACTCTATCCTTCACTCCCTCCCACTCCTCTCCCAGCCTCTTCTTATACTCCTTCTCCTTTTCTTTCTCATTTAAGCAGTTCACTCTAAGTACCTCCCTACTTTCTGCCCTTTTTCTCTTTCTCCACCTATTCTCCACTCAATTTACCTTCCACCAGAAAATGATCTGATATTCACCCACTCTCTCCCCTTAGAACATGTATATCCTTAACTCTTCCTACCATACTCTTGGTCACCACTATATAGTTCATTAACGTTCTATCTACCACCCTTCCATCCAACACCCTCTCCCATGTGTACTTATGCTTGCCTTTCTTCCTAAACACTGTATTTGCTATCATAAACTCTCTTTCAAGACACATCTCCACTATCAATTTTCCACTACGATTTTTACCTGGAACTCCATACTTCCCCTCTATTGGTTCGTTTCCTACCCTAGTATTAAGGTCTCCCAACTACATTGACATTTCTCCCTAATCCCTCTATACACTTATTTATATCAACCCAAAAAGCCTCTCTTTCCTCTACGCTCTTCTCACTACCAGGTCCATACGCATTTACAAAAACCCACATCTTCCTTCCCAGCTTTACCTTCATCCACATCAACCTTGATGAAACCTCCTTCCAATCCACTACACGCTTACTTATCTCTTCACTTACTAGTATAGCCATCCCTTCTCTCCCCCGTCCCCTCTTCACTCCTGAGTACCTTCCAGCTACACTCCTAAACTCACACTCGCCCTTCCCTTTCATTTTAGATTCACTCAAAGCCAGCACATCCATCTTTCTTCTCGCAAACATACTGCCTATCTCTTACATTTTACTCTTATATGTACCACATCCACGCACCTTAAAAGACCCAGACCTTAGGGTACTGGTTGGAAAACACCCAGACCCTCTTATGCCATCACTGAGCTAAGGGGAGACCCCATGGCTAACCCACTATGCTGGAAATATTCTACGCCATTGAACATGACGGGGCCGAAGTTGACACATAGAGAACATCAAATATCCTAGTAGTTCACATCGATGAAGAAAATAATTTGCCAAACTGGAAGGAAGCCCACGTTCTACATAGAAAAATGGGAAAAAAGAAAAGGAAAGCTTTGGAGGCGGCACACATTGCCACCGAGAAAACCACAAATTCTCGCAAGGGGTTTATGTCCTGGGCTCAAACGTCCGCACAACTGGCGGTCGGTGAAAGTGGGGGGACAACGTGACCGGGATGAGGTCACGCAGGGTCGTCAGATCACCATGTAAGCTGTTGACGGATTTTGATTCTTATTCTGTATTCAGTCCACTGAGGAAGACCGAAGAGAGGTCGAAACGTCTGGTTCTGAATAAAGCTCCATACTCTAGCCTTAACGATTCATTTGCCACCTCACCTCCATATATATATATATATATATATATATATATAAATCTATATATATATATATATATATATATATATATATCCAGGCTGAATTCATCTCCAGGCTGAATTCATCAGAGAAGCAAACACATCAAGGGGCCACAATCGTAGCTCTCTTCTAACGCCTGAGCTTCGAGCGGCCGCAAAAGAACTAAAAGACAACAATGACATTGTGATCCGCAGAGCAGATAAATCACACATATTTGTACTCCTGGATAAAGAAGACTACCTGAGTAAAATGTCACGTATTCTGGATGACACCAAAAAATTTAAGAAGATCACTATAAACCCAACTGATGGCCTCAAAGTTAAATTGAACCGCCTAATTCGCACAAACAATGCACTCACAGGAGCTCCCAAGCTACCACTCATCGAGGGAGACCATAAGCTTGGTTACATTTATGGGAACGTTAAAACACACGAGTCCAACCAACCTCTTCGCCCGATTATTAGCCAGATACCGGCGGTCACTTACAAGCTAGCTAAGTGTTTACATGCTCTAATCTCACCCTTCACACCATCTTCATTCAGTCTCAAGTCTACCGAGGAGTTCCTTGATATTATAAAGACATCCCGACCATCAGGAATCATAGCATCGATGGACGTTGAGTCTCCCTTCACCCACGTCCCCATAAATGAGACTGTTAACCTTATCTTCAGTAGGCTATATCGCTCAGATGAAATTCATTTCCCAATTCCCGAAGATATACTGCGTCAGTTACTACAAGCCTGTACCAAAGAGGTACCGTTCTATGGACCCGACAAGAACATGTACGTGCAGATTGATGGAGTAGCCATGGGTTCCCCGTTGGGTGTCCTTTTTGCTAATTTTTATATGGGCTCAATCGAAGAGACGATATTTACACAACACCATGAACTCAAGCCCTCCATTTATACAAGATATGTAGATGATATCTTTATCAGCGCTGACACAGAAGACAGTGTTTCTCAGATCATTGAGATGTTCGAGGAAAACTCCTCACTCAATTACACACATAAAATTGAGATTGAACGCAAACTCCCTTTCCTCGACACCGTTGTACACAGAGGCACAGACAGTTTTTCCACGGAAGTGTACGTCAAACCGACCAATTTAGGATTTCGTTAATGGCGCCAGCGAATATCCTGAGAGATATCGACGCAGTGTGATCAATTCTTTTGTCAAGCGTGCGTTCACACACTACTGTACATGGACTGCTACCAACGCTGAATTGAAAAGAATCTCCCAACTACTTTCCAACAACGGCTACAAGAAAGAAGAGATAGACGATGTCATAAGAAGACGACTGGACACTTTCATGGCCCATGAGACACACGTGGACAACCACCAGACCATCAATTTTTATTATAAAAACGTTATGTCTTCTGCTTACAAACAAGACGAGAAATTCATGCGGAATATCATACAGCGTAATGTTAAA
>NC_134805.1:5335719-5338219 GCF_046742065.1 Oratosquilla oratoria
AAGGTGTTGCCAAACTTCTCCTTGAGGTATAAAAACCCACGCCCATTCAGATCCATTGCCCGTACAAAACTTTTCATCAAGCCGAGCTTTATGTGGAGTGGTGGAAGGAAAATCTTGGCTGGGTCGACAAGGGCGACGTTGTGTCGACCAGGTACATGCTCCTTTCGCTCTTCCCAATCTTTCTTCGTCCAGTGATTCTTGTCGTCTCTGCTATCCCAGAGACAAAGGAAGCACATGTATTTCGTGTAGCCTGACTGCAGCCCTAACAACAGCGCCACCACTTTCAAGTCTCCGCAGATGTGCCAGTTGAAGTCATTGTACTTGATGGAATCAAGCAGCTGCCGCATAGTCTCATAGGTCTCTGTCATGCCGAACGCGTGAGCCAGTGGGACTGATGGTTTCTCGTTGCCATTGTGGAGCAAAACAGCCTTCAAGCTGTTCTTCCCCGAGTCGATGAAGAGGCGCCAGTCTGCAGGATCGTGATCACACCCAAGTTCTTTCAACAGACCGTTGATGTCACTGCAGAATGTCATCGTGTCTTCCATCTCAAAGAACTCAGCCATGTCTCTGTGACGTGCTCTGAAGAAGGATATCTTGGTGTTAGGTTCAAGTAGATTCCACTGCTGCAGCCTTGATCCAAGCAGCTCTGCCTTCGCCTTTGACAGCGAGATCTCTCTTACAAGATCATTTAAGTCTCCCTGGTTCAGAAGGTGTGGTTCTTGAGTGTCGGGTTCAAAAGGTTCATCATCACCATCCTCTTCATCACTGCTTACAGCTATGTTCTGATCAGCTGGAGGTGTTGGAACGGAGTTCTCGTCATCATGAGGCACAGGTTTACGAGCAGAGACGCAGTCAGCGTACTTGATGTGGCCTTTATTCTTCTTGTTGAAGCCGGCGATGCTTGTGCAGCAGAAATAACAATCATCATGATGATTCTGCGGCTCACGCCATATCATGGGCACCGCAAATGGCATGCTCGCGCGCTTGCCCACCAACCACTGAGTCAAGGCTGTGTGGCAGCTTGTGCAGCAGATGTGTGGTGCCCAGCTCTGTTCTTGGTCCCCCACCTTACACCCGAAGTAGTGAAAGTAGGCGGCCTTCATTTTCACTGCTGTAGATATACTTCGCCGTTGATCTTTTTTGGTATACCGACCACAGACATAACAGAAGTTGTCAGGATGATTGGTACAGGAACGCCTACTCATCTTTATCTGAAAGAAAGAAATATAACACAAGTTAACAACAATTGTACGAAATAGACATGATGTCTAAATCACTTTACACATCTCCAGTAATTTTTTTTTTTTTTTTTTTTTTTTTTGTTCAGTGTTATTTTAGCTCGGTATTTGTAAACGAAACACCTCAAAGTGAACTCCAAACTGAAACCTGTGAAAAGTCTAGAGTAAACTTACTCACTACGGTAAATATAACAAAAGAAAAAATTAAAAGATATATAGATAAACTCAAAGCTGATAAAACACCAGGGCCTGACGGTTGGCATCCAAGAATCTTAAAGGATATGAAAAATGAGATTGCTGTTCAATTAGAAATTATTTTCAAGAAATCCATCATATCCGGAGATGTCCCAAGAATCTTAAAGGAAATGAAAAATGAGATTGCTGTTCAATAAGAAATTATTTTCAAGAAATCCATCATATCCGGAGATGTCCCAAGAGAATGGAAGCTTGCTAACGTTACTCCCATATTCAAAAAAAGTGACAAAAAGAAGCCAAATGACTTCAATCGTAGGAAAAATAATGGAAACTATCATCAGAGATGCTATCGAACATCGTTTAGAAAGTAACCGTTTGATAAATGATAGCCAGCATGGTGTCAGACGGCAACGTTCTTGCGTGACTAACTTACTCTAATTCTACAACACAGTTATCTCGAATCATGACAAAAGAAACAATATAGATTCAATATATCTAGACTTTGCAAAAGCTTTTGATACCGTCCCACACGAAAGACTACTTACTAATTTAGCTTTACACGGAATAAGTGGTAGCCTATTAAGTTGGACTAGTAATTGGTTGAATGGTCGAAAACAGAGAGTTGTTTTAAATGGAAAAACTTCTAGATGGAAAAATGTTACAAGTGGAGTTCCTCAGGGTTCCGTTCTTGGGCCACTTCTATTCATAGTATATATAAATGATATAGACCATGGACTAAAATCTACTGTTTTCAAATTTGCTGATGATACAAAACTGTGCGGAATGGCAAATGATCACTTAAACCAATTAGATATTCAAGAAGATTTAGATAGATTACAGCAATGGTCTGAAAAATGGCTAATGGAATTTAACACAAGTAAATGCAAGGTAATGCACATAGGTAAAAATAACAGTAAGTACGATTACAAGTTATTTGGAAATTCGTTAACAAAAGTGGATAATGAAAAAGATCTCGGCGTAATTATCAGTAACGACCTCAAATCATTCAAGCAGTGTATTTCAGCCTCTGAGAAAGCAAATAAGATTCTAGGACTGATTGCGCGATC
>NC_134805.1:5345719-5353219 GCF_046742065.1 Oratosquilla oratoria
TCAAAGGATCAAGAATCTAAGCAACAATGTTATATATAGTATCCACAGTAGTCTTAATGGCTTAAAAAAAAAAAAAAAAAAGGTAAGAGGCCATTTGTTAAAAATAGAAGCTACACAATGAGTGTCGTCATCGTCTGTTCTCTCCTCCTGTCTTTCCTTTCAAGGTTTTCTTTCTCCTAGATTACCCCTCATCTTTCCTTAAAAAAAGGTGCATAATAAGACAGACGGCCGCGGCATGGGGTGAGAATAAACTACGGAGGGAAAGTCTGAAAGGAGTAGAAGGGCTCTAAAAATCTATAGACGATGCGGTTGGTGCCTTCCAACAGTGCACCCAAGCACTCGAGGAAATGATGAATTCCCCAAAAGCTGTTGAACCGGCACATTCCAGATTCAGCTGAACAGGACCTTGGAGGACAACATAAATTCAGTAGAGATAAAGGGACAAGTTCCCTCGCATAAGCTACTGCAAGCAATGCGAGTGCTGATTGGAGTGTCTCATCGCGGTGCACCACTGAGGGATCCACTTGCTCGCCCTCACGTGGAGGTGGGGAGGACGGAACAGATGGAGGCGACAACGTGTAAAGCAGTTCACACAGAACTGGCAACACCACATAAAAAAAGTCATCAGTACAAAAGACAGACTCTATTGGTCCAGTACAAATGTACACTACAGAAAATATAGCCTAAGAAGGGGTCACATCCCAACAAACAAAAGAGGACATCAGAAAAGGAAATATGAAATGGACTTATAGTCATTATACTTTCACAGAGGACTATTTTTGGAACATGATTCCTCAGAATTGGTCTACTCTAAACCGTAAGGATATACAAATAATTGCACAACAAAAATGACCAAATATTAGAAAGTGGGACACACACACAGAGAGACCAAGGTTACAGTCTTAGAAACGGATGTTCATAAATTGCAAATGACGCAACACAATGTGTTACACTGGTACTTTAACAGATGCAATGAACTTTCATAGATATACTACCAAACATTTCCTGACATCATGCTCCGCAACAGCACTGGGGTTAATAATAACAATACGATGAGGATATTTGGGTACAAAGTATACCAGCAAAACATAAGTAATGAAATAAATAATGAACAGCCATTGCTGTGAAAACAGGCCTACAGCACAGGGATTAGAGACTCTGTCCTAGCAGTACAGGTTGAGACAAGTAGAGGCTCCATCATAATATGCACCATGTACCTACCACCAAGGCGACCTTACCTTCCCGAATAAAACCTAAACCAATTGCTCAGGCACAGAAAGTCCGTCCATATCATGGGTGACCTAAATGCCCGCCACGCAGTATTTGGACACACCAACCACAACAATATCGGTAAGGCGTTATATGATAACATATCTAGAAACAGACATTCCAACCTGCATCAAACAAAACAGTGCCACAGCACGAATAATGCAACAATCGTGAACATATCACATCAGAACCATTAAGCACCAGCGACTGTCTTCCAATCATAATGACGTTATCACACAACCCAATCATGCTAGTACTGGAACTCATTCAAAGAGAACCTCAAGATGAAGCAAGGGCCTGATCTCAAGAACGATCCTTACAACAACATACACGATGCGGTGACAGAATGGTACGAGGATATGCAGAAGGAAATAGGTCATAGCATACCAATCATCTGTCACAGAACAATTCCACACCTTCACACCAGTTATGCACTACTTCACTCTAAACTCAATATAACATTATACAGCAACTTGTTAATCAAATAGGATATATTATGAAACTCAGAAAATGATAAAAAAAATCAAGATATCCTCCAAGAAACCAAACAATTATATGAACAGAAATGGGAAACATTAGTAAAGGAAACGGCAAGAAATCACAAGGACCCAAAAGTGTTCTGGGAAAGAATTGAAGACTAATGGGCACTAGTAACCACACACTACCTGTCAGGACTCACCTATGGGTCAGGCTATTCGCGACACACACACACACACACACACACACACACACACACACACACACACACACACACACACACACACACACACACACACACACACACACACACACACACACACACACACACACACACAGAGACACACACACACACAGACACACACACACACACACACACACACACGCACACACACACACACATACACACACACACAAATGAAGCTGTGTGCAATTCAGACGAATGACGGAGAGTTCAGGCAAGATAATTAAACTCTTCGTTAAAACTACATATTATTACAATAACAAAAAATAACACATACAACATAAATGGGCATAGAATAATAATTTCTATATCAACATATATGACATGAAATAGACACACTGAATTATTTACCAATTAGAGTTGCTGGGTGTGCTCTTGCCTGTAGCACGTAATAACAGATGGGTGAGACGAAGTCTTGATTATGGTGTAGGCTAGTCTTGATACCAGTTGCTGAGGTCGCACCAACGGTCTCGGGGGACAAACAGGTAGCTTGAGGTGTAGATTATGGACGATAACTTCTGGTAGGGGAAGCTTCTGGTAGTTCTTCTGGTAGGTGAAGCTTCTGTTATTCTGGAACAAGTAAGATGGTTGAGGATGTTTCGTAAATTGAGAAAATAACAGAGAGTATCGAGTCGCTCGTAGCCAAGCAGCAATCTGGAGATATCCGAAACTATTTGGGTAAACACGAAGGCTTGGAGACGGGCACTAGTTGTGGTCCAGAGGATTTGTTTAGCGGAGTTGTCGTAATTGACAAAGGTAGTATTATTTATACGTAGATTCAGATAGGCTCTGGGCGTCTGCTTCTTTTCCTGTCTCTTCGATTCTTTTCTCATCCTTCAGTTGTCTCTGCTTCTCTCTCTCTCTCTCTCTGTCTGGTCTCTCTCTGATCTCTGCTTTCTTCTTGGCCCTTTGTACCTCCAAGAATGAGAGTTTACGTTTCTGGGAATGGATAAACGTCCGTAAAGCGGCAGTTTAAAGACCTTCAGTCAATGGAAAATTAGAATGAGCTTTTCCCGCCAAATTATGATAAGTTTCTGATTTTGGAGTTCTCTGATAATACGTAATGGGCGCACTCTAACAGACGGCTATCGCGTAATGTTTAATATTTCAAAAAATATATGTGTATATATATATATATATATATATATATATGTGTGTGTGTGTGTGTGTGTGTGTGTGTGTGTGTGTGTGTGTGTGTGTGTGTGTGTGTGTGTGTGTATGTATATACAGTATATATACATATATATATGTATATATATATATATATATATATGTGTGTGTGTGTGTGTGTGTGTGTGTGTGTGTGTGTGTGTGTGTGTGTGTGTGTGTGTGTGTGTGTGTGTGTGTGTGTGTGTGTATACATATACATACATTAGGCGTGCCTTGAAATTACAAACAGGAGACTTTATTCGCAGAGGGGCGTTACACAGCACAACTACAAGATTCTATTTACGCTAAGGAGGTGACATCCTCACTCTTTGAAGTCGACTCTCGATAAGGAAATTATCTGATTCTTTTACATGGTGTATGTGGAGACTGTAGAATTGTAACAGGAAACTCCATCTGGTGAGTCTTTAATTAAATTTAGAAACGGAGAATTTGTTTAAAAAATTAGGGGTTGTGGTCAGTATGTAAATGGATGGGTAGAGATGGATGTAAACATGGCTCAAAATGCTGTAGAACTGTTACAACTACTAAACATTCTTTTTCTAGCGTTATATAGTTATGTTGATTGGGGTCAATTTCTCACTGAAATAAGCCGTAGAGTACAATATTCCATTGGTTTCTTGCATTAGCGTTGCTCCTAAAGCAACAGCACTTGCATCTAAGAACAAGCGGAAAGTTTTAAATGGATCTGGGATTTTCAGGACAGGGCCATTATTAGGAATTAATTTTAATTTTTGAAAAGCTTGGTGACAATATTCTGTTCAAACAAATTTTCGTTCTTTTCTCAACAATCTGTCAATGGTTCTGCTATATCAGAGAAACTTGGACAGAATTTTCTATATGAACCTACTATTTCTAGGAATCGCCTTATCTCTCTTCTATTCGTGTATGGGTGTAGGGTGGTCTCTGATGGCTTAAAAATTAGCTGTTAAGAGATATACTTCAGAATTACCTACTTTAAAACCTAAGTAGGATACTTAGGCATTTCCAAAATTACTTTTTTTTTTTTAAATAGATGGTTAGGTTAGTCTTGTCGGCTTTTAAAAATCTCATGCAACATATTTAGATGTTGTTCCCAAGTGTCGTTAAATATCACCACGTCATTTAGATATGATTTAACTCCTCTCATGCCTGAAACAATCTTATTAACCATTCTTTGGAAGGCAGTAAGCGTATTCCTTAAACCAAAGGGAAGAACCTTAAACTAAAATAATCCATCTGGTGTTACAAAAGCTGTTTTGTCTTTATCATCGGGGTGTATTTGTATTTGATAACAACCTTTCATTATATCTATGAGTGGCAAATTCAGAGGAGCCAATATCATCTATTAGATCATCAGTCCTAGGGAGTGGTTAAGTGTCTGCTCTCGTTTTCTCATTCAACTTCCTATAATCTACTACTAATCTATATTTCCCTCCTGGTTTTGACACTGGAGAATGGTTCTATTAGTCCATATAGTAATAGAGACCCCACTTCAGCTCTAAGGATATTCTTTTTATCGGGATTGAACCTGTAAAGGGCTTTCTTAATAGGTCTGGTAGAGCTTAATTCAATGTTATGCATTGCATCTGAGTTTTGCCTCGGAGCATCGGAAAATAAATGTGGGTAATCCCGAACCCATTTTACATCTTGCTATTATTGTAGCTCAAGTGTTCTACATTTTTCTCCAAGTTTATCAAAGCTATGGAGTTTTACAATCGTAGATCAGGATGTGGTAAGTATAGTAGTACTCGTTGGTGTCTTACTTGATTATATTAGCCAAGACGGCTTTGTTGGAATGAAATAATTTCAATAATTTTATATGGCACTTCCTAAATTTCTTTCGCCTCTTTGGATTTTCTATAATATAATTCAAAAGGCTTACTTTCTCCTTGATGGTGTATGGTCCTTGAAATCTACTCTGAAGAGAATCTCTTGATATAGGTATACTCGTATATAGAAGGACTTCATCACCTAGATGAAACTCTCTTTTGTCTTTTTATCAGTTTCTCTTCATCTTCTCTTGAGTTAGATATTTCTTGGCTAAGTTCTAAGCTGTCTTTAATCTTTCTAGCATTCTCTCTACATGTACAGTGCTTGAAACAGAGAAACCAAGAGTAAGCCAACTACCTCTCAATACTTTAAGGGGGCCTCTGATTTATAACCAAAAATGAGTTTGGCTGGACTAGACTGTACTGCCTTCTTTGGAAGACCTGGCTGCAATTAGTAGTAAAGGTAGTCCTTCTTCCCAGTCAGGACCATTTTCCTAAACATACTTTTTGAGCATAGACTTTAGCGTGCCATGGAATTGTTCTAATGCACCTTGTGATTGAGGGTGGTAGAGGATAGAGATAGTATGATGCACTTCTAATCCTCTGAGGCTGTATTCAAAAGTTTTGACATAAAGTTTGTGTCTTTGTATCTCTTTGGGAAAACCCATCAAAGAAAAATATTTGAATAATTCCTTCACAACATGATTATCAACAAGATCTTGTGTCCTTTCTTTGAAGGAGTTAACTATTCTACGTAAGCTATAATAATTTTGGTGAAGGTTTCTCCCATAAAAGTTATAGGTTGCATTGCATGGGTGCTTTAGGAATGGGTTGGTTTGGTTTGCCTACCATCTGACACGTGTGACATTGCTTGCAGTAACGTGACACATCTTTTCTGATATGAAGCCAATGAAAATGTCTAGTGATGTGTGCCAATGTTTTTCGGACTCCTTGGTGGCTTGCCAAAGTAGTGTCATGGGCCAACTGCAGGAGTTATGTCCTTATGCCTGTGGGAATGACAATTTGATGTCTGACTTGCCAAAACTGGCCCAGGTGATAACCATTTGCGCATTAAAATACCTTGTTCAAGGTAATAACATGGTTTGTGATTTGGTCGCACATTGATCCCAGAGGGGAGAAAGGGTTTCATCTTCCTTCTGAGCTTTAATTAATGATTCCCTAGTCACAGTAGAAAGGGAAATATTTCGAGTGGAAGCAGCATTACATTTTTCCAGGAAGAGTGTTTGGGTGTAGTAAGTTTTGTTTGTTTCAGGTCTTCTTTTTTTTTGTGATGAATGAATGTATATTCATCCGCCATTTTGGCAGCTCTTGATCAAGTTGTTTTTTAAATTGTTCCAGTCACATTATTTCTCTTAATCAGATGAGCCTATGTGTGTGGCTTTCAGTCACTTATCCATACCTAGATATCTGGGAACTAAATTCTGTATATATGTCTTGTGAAGACTTTTTGATATTTCTAAACTTTAAACTATGAGCCTTCGGAGTAAGTTTATATGACGTTAGGACCTGCACTTTCACATTATATTCACTGTATGCTTCGTTTAGAGATGCATACACTTTTTGAGCCCTACCCACGAACTTTGTTTAGACGAGTAAATTCCAACAATGCCTATCTACTTCTAATTGGTTCAGAATATTTTATTTTTGTTCAAAGAAAACCTCTGGTTAATCTTCCAAAAATTTTGGTAGGAGACTCGTGTACTTAGAAACTTCGAAGGACTCCGCTACCCTCTTAATGGTGGATTTAATTTCAGCCTGGATACGAGCTAATTCTATTTCCTTGCCAGCCTCAACTTTAAGTTTGTCAGCCTCAATTTTAAGTTTGTCAGCCTCAATTCTTTCGGTTTTGATTCTTATGTTAGCCTCAATTGTGAATCTTTACATTTCAGCCTCTATCTCTAATCTTCTTAACATGATCTGTGCATCAGTTTTTTAAACAACGTGAATATGACTTAAGGCATCCCTTCTATCTAATACTTCCTTTTCAACTAAATTTCTAACTAACTCTTGAAAAAATATATTTCTTTTTCCTCCTAGCATCTAACTCTAGATTTTATTATGTGTCAATGTTTACTAATTGAGCTTTTGCAGCTTCTTCTTACATATCAGTTGAGGGATTCTCCACAAACTGTTTTTCGAAAGACATTTTTCCACACATATGTAATCCCAACGATCAGTTTAATAACTACCTGAATTCACTCTTCATCCTGGCAGGGTTGCGAAATTTCTTGTCACGACTCATCTATGGGTCAGGCAAGTCGCGACACAAAAAAAAAATAATAATAATAAGGCCGTGTGCAATTCGGACGAATAACAGATCAAGGTGTAGGCTAGTCTTGATACCGGTTGCTGAGGTCGCACTAACGGTCTCAGGGGACAAATAGGTAGTTTGAGGTGAATATTACACTAGCCAACAAACAATTTGTCCCAAGGGAAAAAATAACTGTATCTTATACGTTTTTGCATGCAGAATCCAAAAATAATGTCATTTTTTTTATCACCTACATTTTTTGTGTTCCACGGTATGTTACGTTACGTGTGTTACGTGAGATAAATTTAAATTAAGTGGTT
>NC_134805.1:5358219-5375719 GCF_046742065.1 Oratosquilla oratoria
TTTAATTGACACATTCCTTTCTCCCTCGAAAGAAAAGAAACCCCCCAGTGACATCGATTATTCCACACCTAAAGTAGATTCTACAATTATTCCCGAGAATAACGTTGACAACCCACACTTAGAATATGTTCCATTCCACGAAGAACTGCTTGACATAAACCAACCACTCTTACCCCTCAACCCCCTCCCCCACACCTCACCACAACTTCAAGTTGCCCCTCATGTAGACCCCCAACAACAACCCCCAAACCCCACCACCCATACATACGAGAACTTAGCCTGCCCTTCTCCAAAGCAAACATCAAGTCAAACATCCTTCACACCAGACCCCTACCCAACACCAAAACCCGCCCCAAATCCATCACAACATCCCCACCCAACCCAACTGCCAACCAACCCACATACATCCCAACACCAACCTACAATAGTCAATAACTACCAAACTATCTCCCCTCTAACCGAAATACCCACCTTCTCTCAAACTAGCGGACTCTCCATCACTGACTTCCTAACGGCATGTGACCTTTTTTTCTCTAAAAATCCTAACTACTCTAACTTAGAGAAGATAAATCTATGCCGCCAGAATATACAAGCCTCAGATGAGCATAGATCCACGGCTCGAATGCTTGATAACCTTATTGCTGATGGAATCACATACAATGAATACAAATCCCATCTGTTTAATGTCTTTCAGAACAAACAAACAAACAAACAACATTAACTTTCTCCTCACATTTCTAAACAACACTAGAACTCAAAAACAGACTAACATCAAAGTCAATGTTGCCAATGCAATAAAAGAAATTAGGGAAAATCTAGAAAACCAAAGCCCTTTGACCTTCACAAACATCTCAGGAAAAAAAGCAATGACATTAGAAAACCTATACACATTATTAGAGATAGGCCTTTATCTTTCCCAACTCCCACCAAAGTGTCAAAAAGAAGCAGCTAGAAGGGATTTAAACACCAGAAACCCATTAGCTTATAGCTATATCTTAGATATCACCAACGCTTGCAACATTTCCCTCTCCGACCAGCACCATTATGCTAGACTAAATAGCCTTCAGTCACACCAGGCCCCTAGCTCCAATACAGCACAACCATCAACCTGGTGTTCCTACCATCTTTCAACAACTCACAACACCAGAGACTGCATACAAAAACAACAAATACAAGCACAAAACCGCACTACCCCTTGCTCAGTTCATGGAACAACGACACATACAGATGTCCAATGTAGAACACAGCAATATCAACAACCACAGACACAACACTGCACTACCCCTTGCTCAGTTCATGGAACTACCTCCCACACAGATTCCTAATGTAGAGCCCAACAACAAAACTAATCACCCACGCACCCCACACACACACACACCACTCAACATATCAAGACCAACACGGCCAGGTAAATTCTGCAACCTATACAAAACCACAACTCACTCCAACGAGGAATGCTCTCAACAAAGATCACAACCACATCCTCATCAGAGAAAAACAGACCAGTTACGGCATTACAACAAACAACGTACTCCCACAGAACGGCAAACTCAACACACACAACTTAACACCGATTTGGGGAACGTGTACCAGCCTCACGCACCAGACCACCATAGGAACGTCCAACCCACCCCACAACTATATCACTCTAAATGTAACACTAGATCAAACCAGTGTTGACATGATGGTTGATACAGGCACAAACCTGAACCTCATCCCCAGAGCTCTCTACGAATCACTTAATGACCCACCCCAAATCCAGTACTCCAACACAGAAGGCCTACTGATAGAAGGAAGTACCATATCACTTCATGATGTGATAGACTTAGATATAGAAATTAACAAATCCCAGGTAGGCCTCACATCCTTCCACTTAGCAGATGAATGGAGTCTCGACCACCAAGAAATAATAGGTTTAAAGTCCCTACGAGAATGAAAGTCCATCATCAACTTAGATACCAACAAAATCTCCTTCCGAGATGAAAATGACAACTCCAAAATTCCTGAAACACCCGATCCAGACACACAACCTCTTTCATGTCTATCTGGCTTAAATAACCCCACTCCAACTAAGAGCTACTCATTCCGTCCACCACCTTATGTCACCTCAAAGGTCACTGATGTCTAACACAGTCATCATACCCCCTAGACATTCAATAACAGTCCCACTTTATATACCCGGAGCAATCGAACATCATGGGATTTAGTGTCAGAAAATAAACACACCCTAGCTATGTTAACAAATCTCTCCGACCAACACCGCAAAATCAGAAAGAACACAAACATTTGCTCAGTCCACCTCCATAATTCCCCAATCCAAGAACCACTCCCACAACACATCAACACTGTAGGACAAACACAAAACCTCACCCCTATCCACCCCAACCAAATAACATCAGCCAACAAAGAGATACGTAACAAGCTACTAAACCTCCTCCAAAGGAATAGATCAGCTATCGCCTGAGAAGGCGAACCTCTAGGCAAATTTGATATAACTAAACACCACATCCAAATCCCCCCCAACACCACCCACTCATACACCCCCGCTTACCGCATACCCCACAGTAGGAAAACACAAGTAAACAACAGTGTGCATGATATGTTACACCAAGGTGTAATTTCTCACTCAGATTCCGCTTGGAACAGTCCCCTCTTCCTAGTCCCTAAGAAAGACGGAACTCTACGCCCTGTTGTAGATTTTAGGAAAATCAATCACCTAACTCAATCTGACCCACACCCACTACCTGCCATGCAAAATGTCTTGCAATCTACAGGAAACGGGAATTCTGTATTTTCCACAATTGACCTTAAGTCAGCCTTGTGGCAAGTGGAACTGACAGATGAATCAAAACCCGTAACTGCATTCTCCACAGATAAGGGACATTTCCACTTCGAGCGCATGCCCTTTGGCCTTAAGAATGCCCCCTCAACCCAACAGAGATTAATGAATCGCATTTTCAGCGATATGATAGGAATCTCATTATTCGTCTACTTAGACGACCTCATCATCTATAGTCGCACACAAACTGACCACCTCCATATACTAGAGATTATCCTAAAAAGACTAAAAAACACGGGATTGAAAATCCAACTAGGAAAGTGCAAATTCCTACAGACGGAACTCACCTTCCTAGGCCATAAGGTAGACGCCCAAGGCATCCATACCACCACAGACAAAATAAATGCCATAGCAAATTTCCCAACCCCCAGAAACGTAGATGATACAAGAAGTTTCGTAGGACTAGCCTCATACTATAGACACTTCATACAAAATTTTGCACACATAGCATCCCCTCTCACCAAATTCACAAGAAAAGACGAGACATTCAAATGGTCTGAAGCGGAACAGACAAGCTCTTACCACAGCTCCTGTCCTAGCCTTTCCTGACATGAAGAAAGAATTCCTTCTTTACACCGACGCCTCTTCTAAAGGAATAGGCGCAGTTCTACAACAAAAGGATGAAAACGGGAAAGAGCACCCCATTGCATACGCAAGTAGAGTACTAAATAAGCCTGAAAGTAATTATTCAACAACCCACAAAGAAGGACTTGCATTGATATGGGGTTTAAAACATTTCAAATATCTCATACTAGGATACAAGATAAATATCTTTACAGACCATCTACCCCTAGTCTACCTCTTTAACTCTAAAGACCTACATGGCAGAATTGCTAGGTGGAAAACCACCTTACTAGACTTTGACCCTAAAATCACATACTTAGCTGGAAAAGCTAACGTAGTAGCAGACTCACTAAGCAGACAAATTCACATATCAACCTTAACAAAAACAACCTGTATTCCTATGCAAGACCTTAGAGAAGAAACAGACAAAGACCCGACATGGTCTACAGTAAAACAACATCTACTTTCAAGAACACCCTTACAGTCCCGACCACCTGTCCCTATAGAGGAACTCAAACTGGTCGACGGGATCATAAGGAGAACCACTAACGACAGAGAAGTTACTGTCATCCCCAAAGCCCTAGTTCCCAAGGTCCTGCACATATTGCACGACAGCGCAATGGGAGGCCACTCAGGCAGGGATAAGACACTGACTACTGCTAGGCATTCATATTTTTGGACACATATGAAAAAAGACATAACCACACATATAGACTCATGTGTCACTTGCAACCAATTCAGATGACCTGACCCCAAACAACTCAATATCAAAGACATCCCACTCCCTGCTGAACCATGGGAAACACTTGGCATTGACCTACTTAAAATGCCAACGAGCCATCAAGGTTCCAATTATGTACTCACGGCAGTCGACTATCTGTCAAAATACACAATCCTAGTTCCACTACAAGACAAAACAGCAGAGACTGTGGCCAAAGCATTGGTTAACAACATATTCTGCAGGTATAATATACCAAGACAAACGCTGTCTGATAACGGTTCTGAATTCAATAACGAAGTAATGCGCGAAATAGCACATTTATACAACATAAATCAAACCTTCGTCACTGCCTACCATTCACAACGGAATGGACTAGTAGGACGCACTAACAGAAAAGTGCTTGAAATCCTCAGACCTTTGGCCAACGATCTTTCGGATAGTTGGGAAGATTGGCTACCCCAGGTACAAGCCAGTATCAACAGCACAGTCAACTCCGCAACAAAGATGTCCCCCCATGAGATCATATTTGGCCAAAGAATGCGGCTACCCTACCAAATCTTTAACCAACCCCCACCCCCCTTATACAACCTAGAAAATCTTACACAATGCCTAAAAAGAGGCATGCAAAGTATATACAAACAGGTCAGAGAAAACCTCAAAGCAGCCCAAGAAAAAACCAAAACCAAACAACACAAGCGATCATCTCCACTCAACATAACACTTGGAGACACAGTCATGGTCAGAGACTCTAATAGAACTAACAAACTCAAACCCAAGTTCCTAGGCCCCTTCACAGTCACAACCTCACTCCCCAACAATGTTTTCCTATTAACGGATCCTTTCGATCACACAACCGTAACCATACACGGAGAGAAATTAAGAAAAGTCAAACTTAACCTAAACGCAACCCCACCTCCCAACCAGAACCCACCCACCAGACTAACAAATAACCCAACCAAGCGCAATTCCCATCACATGACACTACGTCGACGCAACTAAAACATACACTTTAGCTCTCGCCCCTGAAGATGCAGGACGTCATGCATTCCTCAGTGGAGGTTAAAATGGCCAACATTACAATAAGAACTTCTTTCCGCATATCTATCAAACCTTCTCTACTTCCTTCCGACCACTATAACCTTAGCGAGAGTCAGATATACATATCCTTAATCACTAAAACAAAAACTCCATCCACAGGATGCAACCACTACTACTACTCCCCATCCTCGTCCACTTCTCACCCAGCTTACCCATTCCATTTCCAACTAACCAAATCCCAACCTTGCCTCTCAGAACTCACAACACCCAAAGTCAACCTTTCCGAGACATGCGACTTTCGCTTTTCGGACAACACTCAAATACACCACATCCACGTAGGAAATAAACACTTCATATTTCTCCCCCACCCCACAATAGTATCCGTAATATGCCTACACAAACCACCCTCCCATCATAAGATCAACGGCTCTATCACCCTACCAGACACCTGTCACATCTATATGATGGACTCAATGCTCCTACCTAACCAACTCCACTACCAAGGCACTCTAAACACCACCCACATTCTAGGTCCCATAACCCAACTAATACTCCCACCCCTCCCTAAGATCCCCGATACCATCCTCCCAAGTGAGATAGACATGGTACGTCTCCTAAACAAATCAACTACCCTTGATATAGACTCTTTAGATCTACACTATAAAATCTTACCCTATGCCTCCACTACCCTCTCAACCTTAATCATCATTTTTATAATAATAATACTAACAAAGTACTTTTGCATGAAATAAGTGCTTGAAAAATGTTTTCCCAAATTGCTGTAAACCTAGGATAAGTTTTATCTTGTGTCTCACCAATATCTTACCATACGATAGTGCCATACAAACTCACAGATAAGAGTTTCTCAGAAAACACAGATAGTGCCATACAAACTCACAGATAAGAGTTTCTCAGAAATAATATATAAGTGTCATACAAACTCATAGATACAAGTTGAAAATATATATAAATACTGGTGCAACACAACATTATTCCAATTCAGAGACACAACATCACACACCCATTATTTCTTGTTCAACATGTCCTCTTGGAACCCTCATAATCAATTCAACATCACACACCCCTTCTCCACTTATAACCACCCAAAGATTTGGTGTCTCTGACTATATAACTATATATATATATATATATCAATATTATATTTGTTAACCATGTACCATTAGGTGCCGGGTGCCACCTAACCCCAGGGGGAGGGCGATATGTATACATCACATTAACCACATCACCACATTCCCATACACCATGCAGGCAATGTCACAATAACCCAGACATCGTGGCACCGCACATCCGCTCCGATCGACAGAGCGGCGACAGCCGAATCAGCAATTTAGCAAGCGCACGGAAGCGGACTCACACACAGACACACGAACACACACCAATAGATGCAGTCAATCGCCAATTCGGAATAACACACGGCAACACAATAGTAATCAACCCTTCCCCCCTGGATATATTATGTATTGTAGAATGGGATATAGGTAGTAATTATGAACCAAGAACAAACTTGTAAAGGGCCAAACACTCCGACTAAAAATCTTGACAAGGTGACTGAGAGCACCTCAAAATTCAGCAGACTCAGCATTTCCGGAAGACAAAACCGCAGTGCACGGGTCCAACAGCTAGTCGGTGTGTGACGTGCCCTAGTGATCAATTGTGTACAGAACTATGTTAAAAACTTTATTAATAAACCAGAAAAATTCGAAAGGAGTGAATTTTGATGTAGCACCTTACCTCGCTACAATCATTATTATAATTATTATTATTATTATTATTATTATTATTATTATTATTATTATTATTATTATTATTATTATTATTATTATTATTATTATTATTATTATTATTATTACTATTATTATTATTATTATTATTACTATTATTACTATTATTATTATTATTATTATTATTATTATTATTATTATTATTATTATTATTATTATTATTATTATTATTATTATTATTATTATTATTATTATTATTATTATTATTATTATTATCATTATTATTATTATTAATTATTATTATTATTATTATTATTATTATTATTATCATTATTATTATTATTATTATTATTATCATTATCATTATTATTATTATTATTATTATTATTATTATTATTATTATTATTATTATTATTATTATTATTATTATTATTATTATTATTATTATTATTATTATTACGATCCAAGTGGAAATACTTGGATCGCAATAATGGGAGTGTAAGTGGGAGGTTATCAGGAGTGAAGAGAGGGCGAGGGAGGGAAGGGGTGGCTATTCTAGTAAGTGAAGAGAAGGTAAACGTGTAATGGAGTGGAAGGAGGTTTCCTTAAGGATAATGTGGATGAAGGTGAAACTGGGGAAGGAGAGTGGGTTTTTGTAAGTGCATATGGGCCTGGCAGTGAAAAGAGTGTAAAAGAAAGGGAGGCTTTTTGGATAGATTTAAATGAATGCATAGAGGATTTAGGGAGAAATGTCAATGTAATAGTACTGGGAGACCTTAATGCTAGAGTAGGAAATGGTCCAATTGATGGAGTGGTTGGGAAATGTGGAGTTCCAGGAAAGAATCGTAGTGGAGAGTTCATAGTGGAAATGTGTCTAGAAAGAGAGTTGATGATAGCAAATACAGTGTTTCGGAAGAAAGTCAAGCATAAGTATACATGGGAGTGGGTGGTGGAGGGAAGGGTGGTAGATAGAGCGCTAATGGATTATGTAGTGGTAAATAGGATTATGATAGGAAGAGTTAAGGATGTACATGTGCTAAGGGGAGAGGGTGGGGGAATATCAGATCATTTTTTGGTGGAAGGTAAGTTGAGAGTGGATGATAAATGGAGAAAGAGGAAAGGGACAAAATGTAGGGAGGTGCTTAGAGTGAACTCTTTAAATGAAAAGGAAAAGAAGGAGTACAACAAGTGGTTGAAGGAGGAGTGGGAGGGAGTAAAGGATAGAGTAGAGCTAGGTGTGGAGGAGGAATGGGGATGGTTGAAGGAGGGAGTCACAAAGTGTGCAAGGATGGTGTGTGGAACAAGAAGGACAGGGGGAAATAGAAGAAAAGGTAGTGAATGGTGGGGTGATGAAACAAAGAAGGTTGTAGAAGAGAAGAAGCGAGCTTTCACAGATTGGTTACAATATAGGACGAGGGAGTCATATGAGAGGTACAAAGAAAAGAAAAGAGAAGTAAAACAAAAGGTAAAGGAGGCAAAGAGGAGAGCAGATGTAAAATGGGGTAAGAGTATGACAGAAAAATTTGAAAGTAATAAAAAGATGTTTTGGAAAGAAATTAAGAGAGGAAGAGGAGGCGAATCAAGTAGAGAAGAAAAAGTAAAAGGTGCAGATGGAGAGATGATAATGGAATAAAAGGTAGTAAGGGGAAGATGGGCAGAATATTTTAGGGATTGCTAAATGTGAAGGAGGATAGGGAGGGAAATATAGCTACAGTGGAAAGTGCTAACAAAATGAACGTGATGAGTGAGAAAAATGGAGGAGAAACATGGAAGGATGAAGTGAAGGCAGTTGTTAAGATAATAAAAGCAGGTAAGGCACCTGGTCTGGATGGATGTCATGCAGAATGTCTAAAAAAAGGAGGTACAGTGATGGTGGACTGGCTGGTGAGGTTATTTAATGTTTGCTTGAGAGAGGGTAGAGTGCCGGAGGATTGGAGGAGTGCCTGTATAGTTCCACTTTACAAGGGAATAGGGGACAAGTGTGAATGTAGTAGTTTCAGAGGGATTAGCTTGTTAAGTGTAGTTGGGAAGGCTTATGGGAGGATCCCGATTGAGAGGATTAGGAGAGGAACAGAGGGAGTAATTGGTGAGGAGCAGTGTGGATTTAGGACGGGTAGAGGTTGTGTAGATCAGATTTCTGTGGTAAGACAGATATGTGAGGAAGCTATAGGAAAGGGGAAGGATGTTTTCGAGGTAAAGGTGGGACTTCGTCAAGGATGCGTTATGTCGCCCTGGCTGTTCAACTTATACATGGATGGGGTAGAGCGAGAGGTTGTAGTGTTCTGTAGCCAACACGTGTAAATATCCCTTCCGGACCCGTGATCGCAGAGTACGGAATAAACTATAGTCACCCCTTCCAACATGATTTCGACTAATTTTAATTAATATAGATAACAATATTCATTATACCAACTTAATTCATTGTGTAAATAAAATAAAACATATCCCTCTGCATCCTGTAAAAAGGATATTTATGTATTGTAAATATATTTTGAATAATTGTATACTAAAGACAAAGAATCTAGAATTTCGCCAACATTTCTGTACAAAGTATCATCGCCATTTTTCATAAACAGATCAGTCATGGGATTGACTATAAATATCCTATCTTCTTTAAGGAAGAGTACCAAGCTGTTTGCACCGAACACGGCAGTGTTCATCCCAAGGGTGCATAAGGATAAATAAACCGCGGTGATCATTTTGATCTTACGGGTGCCTTCCGATAAGAACATACCTGCCGTCGGCGCAGAGTGTGGAAACACTCATTCCAAATGTGCCCAAGGGAACCATACCACGGCAAACTAAATGGTGTGTTCTGACTCCCCACTATGAAAAACTTCCCATACCTTGTCCCTACGACTCGTTTCAGGCTGACCGCTTCTAACTAGGACGATTGTAGTAACCACTACAATTGGTGACCCAGCAGTGATCTACCGCCAGCCGAACACTTTCGCCGCCCCAGCCGCCAGTCGTAGACTACCGCCGCCACTGCCGCCCAGCCTTCTCGTCCCGCCCGGCCTACCCGTCCAGCCCGGCCCCGGCGACCCGGTCAGCCCCGCCCCGCCGTCCGTGCTTGGCTGCTCAGCCCAGCACCACCGCCCCGGCCTGCACGCCGCACCAGCGTGCCCAGCTCCGCCTCGCCACCCCAGCTTGGCTGCCCAGCCCAGTACCACCGCTTCGGCCTGCCTGCCGCACCAACGTGCCCAGCCCCGCCCCGCCCGCCGCCCTGCCGTACCCAGCCCCGCCGTCCCGGGTTGTCCTGCCCGTTGATCCAGCCTGCCCATCCCCGCCAACTCGGACTGCTCTGACCAACCCAGCTGCCCACGAACATCGCTGCATATTAATCACGTAAGCATGACGTTAACCGAGCTAATCTCCAAACTCACCCTCCAGGTTAGCGCCCTCCAAGAGCAGCTTGCCAATCTTCAACAACGACCCCCGTCACCAAGATACTACCGCAACCGCTCCAGGTCTACATCCAGAGGAAGACCCAAGCAAACATCAGGCGTCTGCTACTACCATCGTCGCTTTGGACAAGATGCGAGGAAATGTACACAGCCGTACACCTTCTCACCGGCACCGTTAAACAAGATGGGCGAACGCTAACGGCGCATAGCGTTCGCCAACATACATCGAAACTCTTCTTCGTATTTAATCCACTCTCCAACACCACATACCTCATCGATACCGGGGCTGAAGTCAGTGTCCTGCCTGCCACAGCATCCCAGCAATCACTGCCGCCGATGTCTTACCTCTACGCAGCCAACGGCACCAAGATACCCGTTTTCAAGAGGAAGACACTTCAGCTAGAACTCAACCTTCGCCGATCCTTTGAGTGGACCTTCTACGTTGCAGCAGTTTCCCAACCAATCCTTGGTGCCGATTTTTTGACCCACTTCGATCTCCTGATCGATATTAAAAATCGCAAGCTCCACGACCCCCTTACATTGAAGTCATCCAACGCCAGGCCAACAACCGGAGTAAGTAGCCAGCTTTCAACCATCAGTGCCGATAACAAGTTCGCTTCTCTCCTCAGGAACTTTCCTGCCTTGACACAACCTTACTCCACGACCACGAATGTGAAACACCACGTAGTGCACCACATAGAGAAAACGGGACCTCCAGTCTACGCCAAAGCCCGTCGTCTGGCTCCGGAACGCCTCAAGCTAGCCAAGGCAGAACTGGAACGCCTCAAGCTAGCCAAGGCAGAACTGGAAGCCCTCATGCGTCAAGGTATCATTCGTCCAAGCTCAAGCAACTGGTCGTCAGCTCTCCACATCGTCCCCAAAAGCAACGGTGACATCAGACCATGCGGTGACTACCGCGCCCTTAACTCGCGAACTGTGATGGATAGGTACCCAGTTCCCAACATACAGGAGTTTTCCTCAAACCTTGCAGGAACTCGCGTATACTCCCGGATCGATCTTGTCAAAGCCTTTCATCATATTCCAGTCAACCCGCCGGACATCCCCAAAACAGCTGTCACCACGCCTTTTGGCTTGTTCGAATACGTTCGAATGCCCTTCGGCCTTAAGAACTCTGCCCAAACTTTCCAGAGATTCATGGACGAAGTCCTACGAGGCCTGCCTTTTTGCTTCACCTACATCGACGATGTGCTCATCACCAGCCCTGACGAAGCCACACACCAAGACCATCTGCAGCAAGTCTTTACCCGCCTACAAGACTACGGCATCCACATCAATCTCGAGAAATCTGACTTCGGTGTTTCATCCATCAACTTTCTAGGATACATCGTCACACCTTCAGGCGTCACCCCTGTCTCATCCCGCTGCGACGCCATCCAGAGTTTCCTGAAACCTACAACACAGCGCCAACTCAAGCAATTCCTTGGTATGTTAAACTTTTATAATCGTTTCATTCCAGGCTGCGCTCAACTGCTCCAACCGCTCTACTCCATGATCAAGCCGTGCAAGAGGGGACGTTCCATCGTACTCAACTGGGACGCCGAAACTGATGCAGCTTTCATGGCAGCCAAAGAAGCACTCGGGAATGCTACCGCCCTTAGTTTCCCTATTCCTGATGCCATCACTTCCATCTCGACAGATGCTTCAGACACAGGTGTCGGCGCAGTTCTGCAGCAATACATAAACGACGCCTGGAAACCCATCGCCTTCTTCTCAAAGAAGCTCAACAATGCCGAGAAGAAATACAGCGCCTTCGACAAGGAACTCCTAGCCATCTACAAGGCTGTCAACAGGTTCAGGTATTTCATCGAGCTGCAGCGATTGATGGAAAACCCCGCGTTGCAGATGAAGAAGGTACAGCTCCCTGGAACCAACACTGAGCTCTACGCCGATGTATCCACGGACACCATCCGTCCCTACTTGCCTGAGAACCACAGGTATCCCTTGTTCCGCCATTTACATGACCTCTCCCACCCAGGTACCTTCCGCCCAGTCTCCACTCGACTCGAGCACGTCCACATCGACATCATCGGACCGCTTCCCTTCTCCGACAGCTTCAGGTATATTCTTATTTGTGTAGACCGTTTTACACGCTGGCCCGAAGCAATCCCACTTACTGACATAAGCACAGACACAGTAGCCAAAGCTTTTATAACCACCTGGATTTCAAGATTCGGTACACCACATCCGACCGTGGTAGCCAATTTGAATCCAATTTATGGAACAAGGTTATGTCTTTGCTAGGTATCCGGCGTTTCAGAACAGCAAGCTATCATCCCCAATCCAACGGACTCGTCGAACGCTTCCACCGACAACTCAAGGCTTCACTTGCAGCAACAGCACGCGACCGCGCCAACTGGTCTACGGTGCTTCCAATGGTCCTCCTCGGTATACGCACGTCCCTCAAGGAAGACCTTGGCCACTCCTCTGCAGAACTTCTTTATGGCACTCCACTCCGTCTGCCCGGCGAGTTTCTTGCATCTGCCCCTATAACGCAGCCCTGCAGCGTTCAAGATTATGCTACTAATCTTACAGATACAATGCAGAAACTCCAGCCAGTGCCACCGCGTACTTCACCTACAAGAACGTTTGTGAGCCAGGACCTGGAAGACTGCTCACATGTTTTCGTTCGCGTGGAGGGAGTAAAGAAGCCTCTTCAACAACCATACGGTTGCCCATATAGAGTCGTCAAGAGGACAAGGAAGAACTTGACCATCGATCGCCGTGGAACCACTGACGTCATCTCCATAGACCGCGCCAAGCCTGCATACCTCCTCTCTGACAACGAACAAGATCCTGTTGCTCTTCCGACACCTCCGGACACACGGGCTACAAACCACAAACACACTGCAAAGAAAAAACAGATATCGTTCCTCCTGCCTCGTCACTAGGGGGAGAGTTCTGTAGTGTTCTGTAGCCAACACGTGTAATTACCCCTTCAGGACCCGTGATCGCAGAGTACGGAATAAACTATAGTCACCCCTTCCAACATGATTTCGACTAATTTTAATTAATATGAATAACAATATTCATTATACCAACTTAATTCATTGTGTAAATAAAATAAAACATATCCCTCTGCATCCTGTAAAAAGGATATTTATGTATTGTAAATATATTTTGAATAATTGTATACTAAAGACAAAGAATCTAGAATTTCGCCAACATTTCTGTACAAAGTATCATCGCCATTTTTCATAAACAGATCAGTCATGGGATTGACTATAAATATCCTATCTTCTTTAAGGAAGAGTACCAAGCTGTTTGCACCGAACACGGCAGTGTTCATCCCAAGGGTGCATAAGGATAAATAAACCGCGGTGATCATTTTGATCTTACGGGTGCCTTCCGATAAGAACATACCTGCCGTCGGCGCAGAGTGTGGAAACACTCATTCCAAATGTGCCCGAGGGAACCATACCACGGCAAACTAAATGGTGTGTTCTGACTCCCCACTATGAAAAACTTCCCATACCTTGTCCCTACGACTCGTTTCATGCTGACCGCTTCTAACAAGGATGATTGTAGTAACCACTACAAGGTAAATGCAAGGGTAGTGAGTCAGGGATTGGAGATGGTTAAAGAAAATGGAGAAAAGTGGGAGGTGAGACAGCTGTTGTTTGCGGACGACACTGCGCTTGTGGCAGGATCGGAAGAGGGATTGGGAAGTTGGTGACAGAGTTTGGGAGAGTATGTGATAGAAGAAAGCTAAAGATAAATGTGGGTAAAAGTAAGGTGATGAGATGTACAAGGGGTGAAAGTGGCAGTAGACTGGAAGTGAGCATTAAGGGAGAGCGACTGGAGGAAGTGGATAGTTTTAGATACTTGGGTGCATATGTGGCAAGAAAAGGTGAAGTGAAGGTGGAGGTAGAATGTAGATTGAGAGAAGCGAGTAAATGCCTTGGTTGATTAAAAATTATAATGAGGAATAGACATTTGGGAATGGATGCTAAGAGGAGACTGTATGGAGTGATTGTGCCAACAGCATTGTACGGGGCAGAAGCATGGAACATGAGAGAGGAAGAGAGAAGGAGTTTGAATGTGTTTGAGATGAGGTGTCTGAGAAGTATGATGGGGGTTACTAGGCTAGATAGAGTGAGAAATGAGGTGGTGAGGAGGAGAACAGGGGTGGAAAGGGAGTTGGACACACACACACACACACGCATACGTACACACACACACACACACACACACACACACACACACACACACACACACACACACACACACACACACATTGTCTCACACACACACACACACACACACACACACACACACACACACACACACACACATATATATATATATATATATATATATATATATATATATATATACATATGCACAAACACACATAAATATATACATATATTTACACACACACACACACACACACACACACACACACACATATATATATATATATATATATATATATATATATATATATATATATACATATATATATATATACACATATATATATATATATATATATATATATGCAAGTGGAGTTAAAAAGACAACATTGTTGTGGTTATTCATTTTTCTTTTTCTTTTTCTTTTTCTTTTTCTCGTATTCTCGATTTCCTGATTAGAGCTTTGCCATTAACCGGGTGAACTGAAACTAGATCACTGTATTCTTCCATTTCTTTTCATTATTTGAGCTCATCGTTTCGACTTAATAAAGACATTTTCAAGAGTAAACTGAAATAACACATATTACATAATTACGGTAATGGTGACAATTGTGTAATTATGCAATTTGTGTTATTTCAGTTTACTCTCGAAAATGTCTTTATTAAGACGAAACTTTGAGCTCAAATAATAAAAAGAAATGGAAGAATACAGTGATCCAGTTTCAGTTCACCCAGTTCAATTTTGGAGCGGCAGGCTCTGTTGCAGCTGTAACAGCTGAAGTCTGCGCCTGGCTATATGGGGTCTGCTGCTGCTAGCCTCTGCCGGCTGCACTCTCTTTACTCCTCCCACTGGTCCTCTCTCCTCTTCTCGCTAGTATGAGTGCCTGCCCTAACAGCATGCCTCCACCTGTTGCGCTCTGCGGCCACTGCCTCCCAGCTTGCTGGATTGGTGTCGCCTACCTTTAGACCACCTTTGAGAACGTCCTTCTAGCGGAGGATGGGCCTTCCTGCAGGTCTGGAGCTAGTGGTAAGCTCTCCAAACAGCACATTCTTCAGTATTCGGCCATCGTTGATTCGGCTAACATGACCGAACTATCTCAATCGCCTCTGGCTGAGCAAGCCGAACATGCTGGGCATTCCCGCCTGTGTCAGAACATTCTTGTTTGAGACACGATCTTGCCAGCTAATGCCCAGGATTCTTCTGAGGCAGCGCATATGGAAGATGTTGAGTCGGCGTTCTTGGCGGGAATACAGGGTTCAGGCTTCGCTGCCGTACAAGAGCGTGCTGAGTACACAAGCCAGGTATACCGCTATCTTGGTGTTGGTGGTCAGCATGGCGTTGTCCCATACACGCTTTCCAATACGAGCTAATGCTGTTGCTGCTTTGCCGATGCGCTTGTTCAGCTTTGCATCCAGGGACAGGTTGCTTGAGATGGTGGAACCCAGGTAGGTGAACTCACCCACCACCTCGAGGATGTGGCTATCAATGGAGATGCTAGGAATGCTGCTGACATCCTGGCCCATGACGTTGGTCTTCTTGATGCTGATGATGAGGGCGAACTCTTTGCATGCATGAGCGAAGCAGTTGATGAGTCGCTGTAGGTCCTCCTCTGTGTGTACAATCAAGCGGCGTCATCAGCAAACAGCATATCTCTGATCAGGACCTTGTGTACCTTGGTTTATTCTCGGAGACGTGCAAGGTTGAAGGGACTTTCGTCACTTCTGGTGTGGAGATACACTCCGTCTTCTGACTGGTTGAAGGCATAGGACAGCAGCAGGGAGAAGAAGATGCCGAAAAGCGTCGGAGCAAGCATGCATCCCTGTTTCACGCCGCTTCTGTTTGGGAAGGGGTCCGAGGATGGGCCGTCGTACTGGACGGTGCCGTGCATGTCTTCATGAAAAAACGAAATCATCCACAGGAGCTTAGGGGGACATCCAATCCTCTGTAGCAGGGTAAAAAGACCTTGCCTGCTAACCAACTCGAAAGCCTTCGTCAGGTCGATGAAGGCAATATACAGTGGACGCCTCTGTTCTCGGCACTTCTCTTGTAGTTGCCTTAGTGAAAAGACCATGTCAATAGTTCATCTTTCTGCTCTGAAGCCGCACTGTACCTCAGGGTAGTCTCGTTCTGCAAGTTTCTGCAACCGGTTGAATACTAGTCGGGCGAGGGCTTTCCCGACGGTACTGAGAAGGGATATTCCGCGGTAGTTGTTTCAGTCGCTGCGGTCTCCTTTGTTCTTACAGAGCGTGATGATGTTGGTGTCATGCATGTCTTAAGGAACGGTTCCTTCCTCCCAGCACTGGAGTAAAAACTCGTGCAGGTGGTGATGTAGAGTGGTACACTTGCCTGCTTTGACGACCTCCGGGGGGATGCCGTCGTTGCCAGGAGCTTTCCCGCTAGCCAGGGAGTTAATATCTTTTCTGAGTTCGTCAATAGAGGTTAGAACATCTAGTTTCTCCATCATTGCTAGGGCTTTGCTGTTCTCAACTGCTACGTTCTCTCTTGAGTAAAGCTCTTGATAGTGTTTGGCCCATCTCTCCATCTGCTCTCCTCTGTCTGTGATAGTGTCGCCAGAGGCCGTCTTCAGAGGTGCGATCTTGGTAATGCTTGGGCCAAAGGCTTTCTTCATGCCATCGTACATGGCGCGAATGTTGCCACAGTCAGCAGAGAGCTGGATGTTCAGCCTGTAGTCGTTGGCGCTGCGCCGAACTATCCGTTGTGCGTCATTTCTAATCTTCCTTAGTGCTGCGAGTGTCTTCTCTGAAGGCTCTCTTTTGTAGTTAAGCAGTGCTTTTCTTTTAGCTGCGATTGCTGGTTCTAGTTTTGTGATTCCAGCTTCAAACCAGTCTGGATTCTGTCTCTCTCTCTTGCCGAAGGTGTCCATGGCGGAGTTGTAAACGGCACACGAATGTGATTCAATCTCTCTTCAGCGCTGTTTGTGGGGCAGCACCGAAGAGCCTCTTCTGTAGAATCGGCAAAGCACTTACACAGGCCTGTCATTTTTGTCCTGGCTGTGTTGATACGTGGACGA
>NC_134805.1:5380719-5388219 GCF_046742065.1 Oratosquilla oratoria
ATCAATTTACTAACTGTACCCCATCTGGATATAAACCTGGTAAATGCATTTATCATGCTCTCTGCCGTCAATTCATGTAAAATCTCTAGATGTATAGCTCTAATGGATAGACAAGTAAATAATATTCCATATCTCTTGATTCGAGATCGTGCTCTTTTCACAAAAAATGGCCCGGAGCAATCAACTCCAGTCACAAAAAAATGGTTTCTGATTTACATTTGCTCTATCTACTGGCAAGGCTGCCATCTCTTGAGTGATTGTTGAACTCTTAAAACGTCTACAAGTGACACATTTAGACAATACTTTCCTTACAGCTGAATTACCTTTAATTACCCAGTATTTCTGTCTTAATTGATTTAACACTGCTTGCCTTCCCATGTGTCCTACTTTCATGTGATAATGTTGAATGATTAAACTAGTCACATGATGTTCATGGGGAAGAATAATTGGATGTTTCATATCCAAGGGCAAGTCTAAGTTAACTAGTCTACCTCCTACCCTGAGTATACCATTCAGCAACATCGGTTTCAGTTTCCTTATAGAACTGGAAATATTAATAGGATCATTTCTGGATAAACAGACAATCTCCTTTTCAAAACAGTAGTTTTGTACAAATTTGATTACTCTTTCTTCTGCAACATCCATTTATTGAACATCAAGTTCAATAATTGACACACTTTGTCTTCGCAAATATCTGACAAATAATATAACATAACTACATGCTCTAAGCAATTTAAACCATAAAGAATAATGACAAACTATTCGTGACATTAAAGGATCAACTATATGATTTTATATTGGTTCAACTTCAACTTTCATAACCTTCTTAATTTCAAGGTTAGAAAAATCTTCCATATTTATTGCGGTTGGACTGGCCAGACTTCTTCATTTTGGGACAAGAAAGGAGGTCCTTCAAACCATCTACTGGTTTTTCTGCCTCTGGTAGCATCGTCGGCAGGATTATCTCTGCTCGAAACATACATCCAACATACATCCTCAGAATTCTCTCGAATCTGAGACACTCTATTGGCTACAAAGGTTTTAAATCTTATATGATCATTATATAAGTATTTTAACACTGTAGTTGAATCTGTCCAAATATGAATTTGGGTCATCTTTAAAGGTAATTCTCTCACTAGCACACACTTCAATTTAATGGCAAGCGTGGCTGCTACCAATTCAAGTCTTGGAATTGTAATTTATTTCAGAGGTGCTATTTTGGCTTTTCCCAAAACGAAGTTACACTGGATCGTACCATCAACATGTTTGTATCTTAAATATACCACTGAACCATATGCTACTTCACTAGAGTCACAAAAAATGTGACACTCAATTGACTCTACTTTTGACGTTATACCTTTCTTCGTACAACGATCAATTCTAAACAGCTTGAACTTATTCACCCTTGACATCCAAACATTTATTTGTCCTTTATCTCTCTCACTTAAAGTACAATCCCATCCAATGCCGTTTCTAAATAAATTTTGTAACAATACTCTTCCTTCAAGAGCAACTGGTGCTAACATACCCAATGGGTCGTTTATTTTACCAATTACTCCTAGCAATTCTCTCTTTGTCCTAGGTATTTCATCAATGTTGAGTGATATACTCATTTTATCCTTGCCAAGAGACCCATCCAATCCTAATATCTTTTGTACTACATCTTCATCCTCGATGAACTTCTCAATGCTATCACTACACTTGTCTTTGGGTAAGTTCTTCAAAACTTCAAGGGAATTACTATTGAACTTTGTCAAATTAAATCCACCTTTGCTACAAAGGTCTATCACATTATTATCATTGTCAATCAACTCATTAATGTCATCGGATGACACCAACAGATCATCAACAAAGAAGTTATTAAGAACTATTTCACTTACTGATTTGTAAAACTGACTGCCGTGATCTTGTACAACTCGTTTTAGTGCATAATTTGCAATACTAGGTGAGCAACTAGCACCAAATGGATGAGAAGTCATCCGTAGCTTAACTATATCACTTCCTATATGTCCATCTTTCCACCATAAGAAACGCAAATAATTTCTACCATCTTCAGGTACTTTAACTTGATAATACATAGTTTCTATATCCGCAGTACTCGCATATAGTCCTAATCTAAATCTCAAAAGGACACCTAACAGAAGATTACTTATATCAGGTCTTTCTCGCAACAAATCATTTAATGACAAATCATTTACACGTGCTGCACAATCAAATACTACACGTACTTTATCCTTTTTTGTAGGATGACGCACTCCAAAATGTGGAACATACCATGATTGTTGATTCCTCACTTCACACTTAGGTGCTTCTTCGGCATACTGCCCATAATGTTCATCATCCTTGAATTTATGCTTTAACTGCCGAAGTCTTTTGACCACCATAGGTTCACTATCAGGAACTATCCTAGGTTTCTCTATCATTGGTAAAGGGATCTCGTACTTTCCATTAATCATTTGCCTACACCCAGACTCAACAAATTGTAACCATCTTCTATCTTCTATGCTAGGTTCTACCGAATTCAGTGATGAGTCCACAAACTCTTTATTATAAGATTCAATCAATTTCCTTTCTAAATAATTACCATCAACCTTTATCTTATTCACAGGGACTTCATGATTATTGTCTATTATTCTTCCACACAATATCCATCCTAAACGTGTTCTCACAGCATACGGATCTCCTACTTTCTCTGCATGCACAACCTCCCAAGGTTCAGACGCCTCTGGGACATTACTACCTATCATGATTTCTATTTCCCCTTGGCTGTGATCAAATTCTAGTTTCATCAAATGTTTCCACTTCTCTATGTCATTCTTTCTAATACCATGACCTTGATTGAGAGGAAGTTTATTCACTGCAAATACAGGTGGTAATCTAATTTGGTTATTTCCTTCTATGTCAGCCACTGACATCCCTTCAACATTAAGACAAGACATTCCTCTTGTACCTACTATTGTACTAACTTGTAACGTAGTTGACTGATAGTTCACGTCTGTCATTCCAAGTTTCTGCAATAAATTCTTAGTACAAAATGTGACTGAGCTACCATTGTCAAGGTAACATCTGGTAGTAACAACCTTACCATTTAACTCTAATTGAACTGGGATAGCAGTAGTGTCTTCTACTGAATATTTCAGTTGACTGGATAATACTTGAACTCTAGAATCATCAACCTCATTAGCGACCGCTGGATTTGCCGTTACTTCTTTACTTCCTTCAACCTTGAAATTCTTATTCGTCCTATGCATAATTGTAAGATGTGAACCACCGCATTGTTCACAAGTTCGAATCACTCTACACTGTGACGCTTTGTGTCTTTTCTTTAAACACTTGAAACAAAGTTCTAAATTATACGCTTTATTCAATTTCTTTTCATAAGTTAACCATCTTAATTCTGGACACACATCAATAACATGCTCTTCCTGACGTAACCAACAAGAAAGTCTTGCTTTCTGTGTCACATTGACATTTCTTATAATTCATCTTTCTATTTGAACTCCATGTGTTCTCTTCTACTTTCTTATCTCTAAGTCCTCCCTTACTACTCCCAAATGTTGGGTTACTCAATATTCTTACTTCTTTTTCTAAAAATCTGACTAATTCTTTAATGTCCACTAGCTTCCCACTCTCAGCTAACTCGTCGACTAGTCTCCTCCATCTGTCCTGTAAGTCTCTAGGTAATTTCTCAACAAACTGGCGCAAAGTCCTAAGATTTTGTAATTCTGAAATTCCATAATGAATACCCGATATAGCACTTATACGTGAATTTAATTCGACAATAAAGTCATCTAATGTCTCAACATTCTCTTCCTTAATTTCAGGCCAAGCAAGAACTTTATCTATGTGCATTAAAGCGATCCGTTCTTTATTTCCATATCTTTTGTTTAATTCACTCCTCGCCTTTTGGTAACCCTCTTTTGGATCCAAATGTAAACACGTTCTAACTATATTGTGTGGTTTACCCTCTGTATATTGTTTTAGGTATTGTAACTTTTCATTATCTGACACATGCTTGCTATCAATTAAGATGTCGAAATCTTTAATAAATTCAAACTTATTAATCACATGAACAGGCATCATGTTTTTGGTTATTAAAGTCGTAATCATGTCTCTATTTGTCTGTTGGCTATCACTATTATTCTGATTTGTACTTCTGCAGTCACGAGAATCGTTTTCTACATTAACAGTTACATTACTTTCAAATTTACTTAAAACATTAAATTCTGCTTTAGCTGATTCTAATTCAGTTTCTCACTCAAGCCTATCCTGCTCTAGTTTTAGTCTATGCAATTCCTTTTCCAACTCTTGTTTAATTTTCAACTTCTGTAATTTGATGTCTAAGCTCGCCCTCTTAGCCATCACCTTACCTAATTGACTACCTATGTCACTTTCTCCTGCTTGAGATATATCTATTGGTTTCACTGTACCATCTATTCCCTCTTCCACTGGTGTTCTATTGAAAGCTAATATTTCTTGAACTATTTCATCTGCATCTAATTCCTCAGCTGTAATAAACTCCTGTATCCTACTTATAAGTTCTGCCTTATTGCCAGAACAAGTTTGACCTTTTGCTCTCAAATATAATTTCAGTTGATATACTGTGGCTCTGTCCATTTTGTTCAATCTAGGATGTTCAACACTCACTCACACTAGATATAAATGAATATAACTAGAAAACTATACCTCATCTAAATTCCAAGTTCAAAGGCACTCATGATTACTTGATATTCAAATAATTTGTGTAAATCAATGTTAAATAACATGATATCTCTACACTTAATTCCCAACATTTTGTTAAACCTCATTATAGATAACATGTTATAAATTAGAAACTGAAAACTATGTTTAAATACAAATTTCAAGTCTACTCGTAATCAAAGCACTCTCGTGATTTTTTATAATCAATGTTCAACACTAATTTACGTAAATCAATATTGAATACACCACGGAATCTTATACTTAATTCAAAAAGGATTACACAATATTCTACTACTGCAGTCCTTTTTAATCAATCTTCAACATTAACCTACGTAAATTAGTGTTAAATTAACCAGGAAATTTCATACTTAATTCAAAGACAATTACATTCTCTTACTGCACTCATGGCTTCATGGTTCAATCATAGCATTCTTCTTAGCACTTATAAAGTTAAAGTTACAGAATTAAATGACAACTTAGATGTTCAACACTTCATTTACTTGGCTCCTGTGTCTAGAAAGCTATTCTTTCTTTAAATTCTAAATTTTCATTACTCACAGTCATGGTCTTGTCACAATTTCAGTATTTCCCATGGATCTCTTGTTGCTCTGTCTGCCATGCCGGCTTCCATGTGGTCCCAACCTATGGATCTTGTTGCTTGGCGTCCCTCCTTCTCTGTACCTCAACATGAAATTGTATTAAACAGAATCATGAAACTATCATGAAACTATTTAACAGAATCATGAAACTGTCACTGCCGTCTCTGAAGGTGGAGGGGCATGAGGTACAGAGGAATGGGAAACAATCATAACGCACACGTCAAACTTCTTTATTGTTGCCCTTCGATCTTGATCTTATACAGACGGTGTGGTTTCTGCAAATTGTGTCACATTGTAATTTGCATTCATAATTAATCTCTCAAAATTAAGCACACTATTTGTCAATAACAATCATCGAACTCAACTTCATGATTCCTACCATAATTCTGTTACCCGCCTCCACAACATTCATTACATATCTTCGTGATCCTTTGCTATTCTGAGAAACCAAATATATTACTAATTAACATAACTTCTCCACTAACTCTTGCATATACTTTCAAACAGTGACATTACATAAAAATAACAATTTACTCTTTCAATGCTTACCAATAATGACTGCCATGGCACTTACGGAGATGTTGTCAACTCGACAACTACACACAGAAAGAACATTGATGATTACGATCTTAATGAGGAAAATGCGCACTACTTCGTGCGAAGGAATACATCTAAGGGATCGTAAATAAATATACGAGTTATGTTCTACTCAACTTCTCCTTTTTCCTAGAGTTTCTTTAATCTTATTTTATTTTATTATATATATAATGGATCATTACAGTACATCAATTTCGACAATAACATTTTCCATTTTATTTTACATACATTGTAACTATCTACGTAATAACACGGGCCTGTGGTTGCCATTAAGTTCAATTATTTCTCGAACATGTCGTCGATATCTTCTATATATATTCTCATATTACACCCAGACATTGTGCAATCTGTACTCAACATACATCAAATGTCACAAGCCGTGATTCGTAATTAAACTTAGTACATATCATAATTTGTCAATACACTCGAACATTATACAATTGGTACTTAACACAGATCAAATGTCACAAGCCGTGATTCGTCATTAACCTTAGTACATATTATAATTTACCTGTATAGTATCATTACATCAAGATATTCTTACACATAGTGCAATCGGCACTCACATATATATATATATATATATATATATATATATATATGTTTCTATATACGTAAATACGTATATATATATATATATATATATATATATATATATATATGTGTGTGTGTGTGTGTGTGTGTGTGTGTGTGTGTGTGTGTGTGTGTGTGTGTGTGTGTGTGTGTGTGTGTGTGTGTGTGTGTGTGTGTGTGTGTGTGCGTGTGTGTGCGTGTGTGTGTGTGTGTGTGTGTGTGTGTGTGTGTGTGTGTGTGTGTGTGTGTGTGTGTGTGTGTGTGTGTGTGTGTGTGTGTGTGTGTGTGTGTGTGTGTGTGTGTGTGTGTGTGTGTGTGTGTGTGTGTGTGTGTGTGTGTGTGTGTGTGTGTGTGAATACGACAGCATTCTGGAAGTTGTTAATTTTCTTTCTTGTGTTTTCTATTTTTCTAATTATATTCTTCCCTTGGATAGGGTGGGCATATACCAATTCCTTATAATTCTCCATTTTATTACACGACGTTTCGTCTCTAAAAAGACATCTTCTGGTATTTCTGTTTTTAAAGATACAATAAATATTTATGATACTACAAGTTGGAATTACATTAATGGTTGGACATATACAAGATTATATTTAGAAATCAGACCTTAGAATTACAGTTAAGTTTAACATATTAAAATTACATTTTGAATTTAACAAAAACATGCTTTATAGGTGAAATGTTTAAATGGCTGGTGGCTACATCTTGACCCTGGGTGACCTTCGCTTAGGAAGGTGTGAGGTGATAAGCGGATTACCCGTGGCCTCTGGTCTTTTAAATGATCTCATGACCTGATGAGGAGAGGGGTTGTGTGGAGGGGGAGGAGGAGGAGGTGGAGGAGGGAGAGGTGAAGGGGGGTTGGAGTTGGGTTTAGCTGAGGGGGAGGGGGAGGAAGAGGCAAATGATTGCATCTTATGACTGTACAGAGGTATATTGGATGTTAGGTCGCATTGCAGATTGATGGAGGGGGCTTTATCTCAGATGTACATGGCCTCTAGAAGTTGGAGCTTTCTGGAGTTGTTATGGTGGC
>NC_134805.1:5395719-5418219 GCF_046742065.1 Oratosquilla oratoria
GTACTGTAATAATGGAGTCGATCAACATTATCCATTACATAGCTATGTAGCGTTTCATTAAAGTTATCGAATAGGTGCGCAGCAAACTCATATGACATCTTCCAAAAAGGACTTCAAACAAATTTTATCGCCATAACATCTCAACTAAACATACACAACGCAAGGATGTCCGGTTGATATGTTCCTCAAATAAAAGAGAGTGTGGTGCATTGGCAACGAAATACAAAGTAACACAACAAATACATTTAACATGTATGTTCGAACTTCAACTCATAAAGGTCCAATTTCGTTTATTTTTTTCTAGCTACCTCATACTGGTAAGTGCATTCAAAATATACATTTTATTTAGTTTGATATTGATATGTATATATATATCACACTTACGACACAACCCTTTCAAATAACCTAATAATAATTTGACATAAGAACGAAACTTAGTTTTTTCATAGCGGAAATTAACTAGTTCCACGAGAGACACAAAAAAAATACCTATTACTAAAGTAATCATCCGATATTCAATATAAATTAATGTATATAGAAATGTTGTAAACCTTCGACAAATGGATAATACAGCTCCGCCACTGGCACTCGAACTCTGGCATGTGCGACTGCTTACCACAAACAGACAGACACACACGTATTGTTCTTGCTTTGTGGTAAGCAATCGCACATACAAGAGTTCGAATCTTAGTGGCGGAGCTTCCTAAGAACATAAGAATAAAGGAGACTGTAAGAGACCATAAGGCCTACACTAGGCAATTCCATGTCCATTACCACCTGTCATCCCCATCCATAAAATTATCTAACCGCTTCTTAAAACAACCGAATAATTCAGCGCTCACTACATGGTTACAATGTCTATTCTATTCGTTGACCACCCCCATTAGAAAACCAGTTCTTGCATATTTCATCCTTAAATCTAAAATTGTCCAATTTAAATCCATTACTATGAGTCCTGCCCATATAAATGTATATGAATACGTATGTATATATATTACAAAGGATTACAAAGGCGGAGCATGCCGACAGGAGACCTTTTGATCCATATCTAGGTCGGATGCGAAAAAAAAAATCATATTAATGATAAAATAATAAATAAAAACTATAATAATGTAAATAACAAATAAAATACATGAATAAATGCATAGGTATAGTTAAATAATAAACAAACAGGTAAATAGTAAATGATAATAAATTGACATATAACTAATAATAAATGAAAATCAGACAGACAAATGATAACAAAACAAAAACAAATAATATAAGCTAAATTATAATCATTACAGCATCTTACTTAGGTATTTATCTAAATGATTCTTAAAGCTTCGAACTGAACTACATTGCACTATCTGTGCAAGAAGTTTATTCCATTCATTAACTACACGGTTGGCAAAGTTGTTTCTACCCACTTCCAAATTGAATCTATTTCAGGACAGTTTGAGACCATTGTTTCTTTATATATATATCACTGTCCAAGAATGTCGAAACACATTAATAAATGCACTAAAAACCCACTATTGATTGGATTTAAGACAAAGAAAGGAAATAACGATTTCCGTATATTTCGATCACTTGCTGTGATCCTCTTCGTATTCCGCTTGAAGAGGATCACAGCAAGTGATCGAAATATACGGAAATCGTTATTTCCTTTCTTTTCTTAAATCCAATCAACAGTGGGTTTTTAGTGCACACACACACACACACACACACACACACACACACACACACACACACACACACACACACACACACACACACACACACACACACACACACACACACACACACACACACACACACACGCACGCACACATATATATATATATATATATATATATATATACATATATGTATATATATATGTATTTATTGAGTGTATTTGGCGTAGGAAATCTCAGAATGATGGCAGAGGTAATTCATTCTCTTACGTTTCGACGTTTCGGCTATATTCCTTTCACAGAGAGAATTACATACATACATATTCGCCTTATAGACACATGCTCCGGGGATTCTGTCTGGCTGGTTGTCATAGGGGATTTTCGCTCGTTTGATTTCCTGTATGATTATTTCTCGCTGATTGTCTCGGACAGCCCACACCGTGACCCGTGCCTGCCCATCTTGTTTACTTTGTTAATTTTGCTTCCGCTGTTCTAACCTTCACGGTTGTTCTAGCTAGGTTGACGAATTCTTCCCTATGATGTGTTCTGCTTCTAGTGTTTTTTTTTTTTTTTTTTTTTTTTTTTTTTTTTTTTTTTTTTTTTTTTTTTTTTTTTTTTTTTTTTTTTTTTTTTTTTTTTTTTTTTTTTTTTTTTTTTTTTTTTTTTTGCTTTCCTACAATGGTCAAAACATTTCCAACTGAGTTAGGACACTTTTTGCATGCTAAATTAAAAATATATAGTTAATTTTCCTGGGTCAGGTCTGGTTTCTAAAATATAGTCTTTTTATTCCAGCATATTTTTCCAAAATATCCCAATTATCCAAGTGTTTATGGGCTTTGTTTTTTGCCAAACCGGGTCGTGGGTAAATTTTAATAATTATTTCTATTTTCCTCTTTCCAGGTCTAGATATGTATAAAAATGGATCGAAAGTGTATAAAGCATCCTAATAGGTTATGTTACATCTGCGGACATATGGTTTTTCCAGACCGTCAAGTAGAAATCACGGATTTAGTGAAGAAGATATATAAAGCTTACTTTGGAGTCAAACTAGAAGACCAGGATAAGCCATTCGCTCCCTATATCTGCTGCAAAACATGTGTAGAGAACTCACTGGATTGGAGGAAAAAGAAAAGGAAGAGTATGCCATTTCGTGTCCCAATGGTGTAGAGGGAAGGTAAAGATCACACAACCGACTGCAACTTTTGCATGACAAATCTAAATGCATCAATCGCAAGAATAAGCACCATCTTCAATCCCCTGATGTTCCCTCTGCCATAAAGCCAGGCTCCCATGGCTTGTAAATGAGGCTCGTAGATAAAGGTAGACAATGAGGCAAATAGAGAGGTAGGTGCGAAAATTTTATTTTTATGTGTTGTATGCTTGCTAAACAACAGTCGAAGGCAAAGGAATTGCATATTCTCGCTTCCCGCCTAAATGTTTACAAATAGCCGTTGGAAACTCGATTTTATTGCTTTATAAATTTCATTTTATGCTGATGTAACAGTATGTAAACTAAGTCAGTGGTGCATTGATTTCAAGTTTGCTTGAGTAAGTTGTATTGCTTATGGGGTTTGTAACAGCCTCTCTGGTTGTAGAAAGGGTAGAGGAGGAATAAATTCAATTGGTTCATGAGAGTAAAGTCACGTCCTTAAGGGAACTACTTAGATGTAAGAGTAAAGACCATTGATTTAGAGAAATTATGAAGGCAATAAGAACTGAACTAGTGAACAAATTGAGGATTCCGGATGGGAGTCCCTCGGTGTAACTTGACTAACAAAGAAAGAAAATTAATCTCTGTTTAATTCCCCTCTCTTGGACAGAGTAAGACTATTGAATAATTCTACAAATGAAAATATAGAGTGACTATTCATACATAACAAGACAACGGTGAAAAGAAAGAAGAAAGTCAAAGACGATTTATAGAAAGTAAATACACGAAAGAAAGAGAACACATAGAGACGACAACACAGAGAGGTGAAAGGGACCAGAGAAGGGAACAGTAGACGGAGTAACAATGGTAATAGTGGGGGGATTCGAACCCACGCCTCCGAACAGACGGGACTGGTGTATCAATCTACAGGACTTAGTGCAATATACGGTTACGAGACTGGTGCCTCAAACCAGGATCATGAAGTTCACGCAACCGCAATTACTCCGTACACGCAGCTACAAGCATGCAGCCAAGCGCGTGCTGACTACGAGGGAACGACTACAAGCAACAGTGAACGAGAGGGTCTACAACGACTACAAGTAACAATGAACCAGGGGGTCTACAACGACTACAAGCAACAATTAAAGAGGGGGTCTACAACGACTACAAGCAACTGTGAACGAGGGGACTACAATGACTACAAACAGTGAACGAGGAGGACTGCTGCTAAGAGTGAACGAATGAAGACGTGGTTGATGTATTTGTGAAGTACGAGCAGTACGTGAAGGAAGCCTACGTGGATCCAAGAATACTGGTATTTTGAGACACGAGGTTCACACCTCCAATATCAACATTCCGAAATTCTTAGGTGAAGAAAACACCTTGGGAGTTAATAGGTTTCTTAATTTCACCGACACTTTAATTGACACTAAAACATAACAGATGAAAGAAGGAAAATAGAAATTCTAAAAGAGACTGTAAACCCTGAGAAGGGTAGGGCTAGGCTTATAATAAAATTCCAGCAAATGAAAGATATCAACCAAAATGAAGCTTATAAGAAAGTATCCATTAAACATTTTAAGTCAAAGTGTGATCAGTATCCTATCAGGTCTTTTGTTAGAATGATAAAGAAAGTGAAAACTAGTGAATCTGACACAGAATATTTAGCAAATCTAGATGGTCTAAGGACATGATTTCTATGTTGAAGGATTCAGATCGGATAGAAAGATCTAGAGACAAAATGAAAGTTTCTCAGGAACCAAATTTATAGCATTTGCATTGTTGATAAAAAGCTTTGAGGAAAAAACGGTAGAAAAGCTATATAAAGGGCTTAAGCAAACAATGGATTTAGGGGAGATAGATTACCTTCTTCAAGGTTATAATAAAACTAAAGTAATTGGTCCATATTTGATGACAGTGGGAATCCAACAGCACAAAGAAACTAGGAGCTTTAGAAGTGATTACATAAACAGAGGATCTGAACATAGAGCTAGAAGAACATCAAGGAATGTCAGAATTGAATGTTACAATTTTAATACCTGGGAGCATAAAGCACAAGAGTATTATTATGAAACTATCGTGAGAAGATAATGCGTAGAGTGTGTAAAGGTTTGCTGATGGATTTGGAAGGGATCATCACGTCTTAGAGGTACATAAATCGTATGAACACCAAAGGAAGCAAAACGAGACCTATGGGTAGTCGTTTGAAGTGATAATGAGCTATGGGTGAGCTAAAGGCTGTCAGAGGCCTAGACTCTTGAGAAAGGGGATCTGGAAATATCCCGACATAAGGTCCAAGGTCGTGAGCACTACGTCGTTATCACTGACAGAGTGAAAGATATCTTGTTTGTAGAAATTACAAATATGAGGGTCATGGTGAATATCATTGTAGAAACTCACCTTTCTATTTGTATCATCAGAGGATCGGACATAAAACACAGGAGCGTAAAACAAAGCCAAATTTTCTTATTTACCCAGAAACAAGAGGAAAACCCCCAAGACACAAAATAAAACAGCACTACAGAGCTACCCATAGAAATAAACATAGACAGTGTTGCGTTAGGGACAAGAGTGATAAAAGGGTGAAAGAAAACACCAACATCAAAGACAATTGTAAACTGACTATAACCATTGGAAGGAATTTTGTAGGACCTCTCACTACGAGTACAGTGTTCAGTAAACCTATTCAAATATTTATTGAAACATGATCTGTAGTTAATGTTATAACTAGTAGTTTTAAACCAATTGAAACCAGGAGTAAAAATCTTGAAACCAATCTATTCCTCATTGCAAGGAGTAACTGGAAATCAGTTAAAAATATTAGGTAAGTTTGAATTAGAAATCTTATATAAAAATGAGCATTTCCACATTCCAGTGATAGTGGTAGAAGAATCTGTTTTCCCAGGAGGTTTATTGATAGGATTTGCAACTATGAGAAAAAAGAGCATCGTCATATGTCCTGCTGAGTTAGGGATTTTAGTGAATTCACAGTTAATTCCATTTTTAAACCAACCAGACTTAAAGCCATTATCAGTAATCAGAGAATCTATTGAAATAGATAAGGAAAATAGCAATGATAGTTTGGATAGTGGAGCAGAATGGTCCAGACCAACAGAAAATAAAGTCTCATATAGTGAACTCAACTCAGATGTTAAAGAAATCCCAGGAATTACTAACTCACCATCTTCAAATAAAGCTTTGCTAATTGTGGAAGGTAGCGTCGACAATATTACACTCCAGAGCAATTAACAGGGTAAAATTGCAGTTGAAAGTAGTCACTGTAGACTCTGAACAATTAACCATCCCAGAATCAATTAGATTTAAAGGTTTGAAATTGGACTCAGGGATTTATAGAAAAAAAAATGGTAGAGATATTAGTGATAAGTACTTTGAATATAGACATAGTCTTATAAAAAGGTACACAAATAAGATGTTTTCAAGTTTGTACAAAACCCATTAAGATTTTAAATGAGAGTAGTGAGGAGGTGGAATCACCAATTTCATCAATCTACTCAGTTCAGGAAGAAATGGATTTGGGAGAGAAATACAAGAATCAACAAGAACCTACTAGTTTTCCTGAGTGGGGTGAAAGTTTAGTTGCTTTGCTCTCGAAGCACAATCAAGCAATTGCTTTCCTGGGGAACGCCTTGGGCAAAACTGTTATAAAACATCAGATCAAATTGAAACCAGGGACTCAACCTATCTATATACCTGCCTACAGATTACCACATTCCCAACTAGCCATTATAGATAACACTGAAATGTTATCGCACGATATTATTGAACATAGCAAAAGTAATTGGAACTTCCCTCTGATTCTGGTGACAAAATTAGAAATACCATGAGTCCAATTATTGATTATAGGGAATTGAATAAACAGATCATACCTGACCGATTACCATTACCGGAGATAGGGGACAGTCTTGGAAGTTTGGGAACCGAGAATAGGCATTTTAGCACTATAGATATCAAGTCTGCTTTCTGGCAAATCGATTTGCATGAAGACTCACGTGAATTCATAGAATTTTCTACTCCAACGGGAGTTCAAACGAATACCATTTGGGTTATGTAATAGTCCATTAACTTACATAGATAAATGATTACAGTTCTAGATGGATTGTTAGGAAACACTGCCAGTGTATTTCTAGATAATATTTTAATAGTTTCCCAAAGAGTGGCTGAGCACTTTAAGAAATTAGATTTGGTATTCCCAAGACTAGTTGAAGCAGGATTGAAAGTAAAACTTGAAAAATGTAAGTTTTTCAGGACAGTTTTATTTATTTGGGACATATAATAGACAGGCATGGACTTAGTACAGTCAATTCAAAGATTGAAGCAGCAAAGAATTATCCAGTTCCGAACAATGTAGAAGTTAGAAGTTTCTTGGGACTGACAGGATAATATAGGAAATTTAAACTGGCTATGCAGACATACATAATCTATCAAGTTCTTTGTTGAGGAAGTTATTTTATGATAATGATCGTAGTTCACTTCCAGGAAAGTACAACTTAGATAATTTTGGCCACGTATGAAGAAATATATATATGATTATAAAGAAAAATGTTTGAAATGTACTAAGGTGAAAGGAAATACCTGCTCCTATTTTATCACATCCCATCCCGCAGAAACCTTGGGAAAGAATTCACATAGATACATTGGAGCTACCTATGTCTGAAAATGGATACAAATATGCATTTGTTGCTATTGATTATTTTTCAAGATTGTTATTTGCAACCTATTCCAAATAAGAAAGTTGAAAGAATTGCTTCAGTAATCTATGATAAGATAACCTGTAATTTTACTACACCTAAAATCTTAGTTTTAGATAATGAAACTGAATTTAATAGCAAAACCTTGGAAGAATTATGTAGGTTATTTAAGATTCACAAAGTGAAAATATTGATGAATCGTCCTCAGAGCAATGGAGTTGTAGAGAGGCTAAAAAAACGACATGTCTTAGAGGTATGACAAGCCCTCATAGTATAACTTGGGATATTTGGATTCCTTGTGTTTTATGTACCCTAAACAACCAAATTAACACAACTAAAGGAGAAACACCCCCATTTTATTGTTTTGGGGAAAGATGAATTTCTCCCATTAGAAATCTTGATTTCAGAGCAGAAACTTGTGTATAATATAAATGATTACATCTCAAATAGAATACATACATTTCAAGCAATACATCAAAGAGTTAGGGAACACATAGAACATTTGAACATATAAATGAGGGAGACTGCATGAGACCATAAGGCCTACACTAGGCAGCTCCATACACATCACCACCTGTCATCTCCATTCATAAAGTTGTCTAATCGATTCCTAAAATAACTTATAGTTTCAGCACTTACTACATGGTTACTAAGTCTATTCCATTCGTCGGCCACCCTAATAGTAAACCAATTTTTGCCTATTTCCCTCTTAAATCTAAATTTGTCCAGTTTAAAACCATTACTGCGAATCCTGCACTTTTGTTTTAATATGATAATCTAGTTTGCATCACCCTTGTTATAACCTTTGATCACACTTGTTATAACCTTTGATCATCTTTGATCCACTTGAACACCCCTAAGCCTCTCTTCGTAAGGCAAATTTCTGAGTTCATGTATCATTTTGGCCATTCTTCTCTGTACTGATTCTAGTGAATTGATGTCCATTCTGTAGGACAGAGATAAAAACTGTACCGCACAGTCATGGACGGGTACAACTATTGCTAGATAGAGTTTGATAATTACCTCTGCACTTCTATTCGTTACCGTCCTAGCAATGAAACCTGATGCTCTGTTTGCTTTATTCCTGGCGCTAATGCACTGTTTCTTGGTTTTAAGGTCCGGACACACTAGAACTCCCAAGTGTCTCTCGCACTCAGTTTTCTCTAAAAGCGTATTATGTAAGCTGTATCTATTTTCAGGGTTGTGTAGCCCTACGTTTAACACGCTACATTAAGAGATATTGAAGTTAATTTTCCATTTTACCGACCATGTGAACAATTTGTTAAGATCATCCTGCCGAATCTCTGCATCGTCTCCTGACCTAATTAGGCGTCCTATTTTAATGTCGTCCGCAAATTTACTAACATCACTATCTATCCCATTATCTAAGTCGTTTATGTACATAATGACCAACAGGGAACCCAAAACCGAGCCCTGGGGGACCCCACTAGTAACATTGCCCCACCTAGATTTTGCTCCATTTATGGTGACCCGCTGTTTTCTGTTACTAATCCAAGCTCTATTTCATTCTAACACTTTTCCTCCTATGCCATGGCCTTTGACTTTATTTGGTAGTCTCTGGTGTGGCACCTTGTCGAACGCTTTGCTAAAGTCAAGGTAAATGATATCGTAATTATCATTGTTATCTGACGCCTTATATACTTTAGTGTAAAAGGATAGAAGATTAGTTACACATGACTTACCCTTGGAGAAACCATGCTGTGAATCGCGAATTAAATTGTGTCTTTCGATGTGTTTTCTGAGTCTATTTACTATTACTGATTGAAGCATTTTTCCTAGACAATCTATCTCCCTTCTTAAAAACAGGAACAGCGTTTGCCTGCCTCCAAACAATAGGCACAAAACCAGTGTCTACCGATTTATTAAATATTTCAGTTAACTGGTCGCAGATTTCAAATTTACACTTCTTAAGTATTCTCGGATTTTTTTTGTCTGGTTCCGGGGATTTTGTAGCTTTAAGTCTTTCATTCTGTTTGACTACTTCTTCTTTAATAATGCTGATATTAGATAGACTACTTTCTTCATCCACTCTGAAAATCAGATCGCTGTCAGGTGATTTATCTAACTTCTCATTAGTAAACACCGAAAGAAGATAATTGTTAAATTCCTCACTCATTTTTTCCTCTGATTCTATCATGACATTTTCATCGTTGCTAATTGGTCTTATTCTCTCTTTACTTTTTGTTCTATAGAGATGAAAGAAATCCTTTGGGTTGGATCTTGCTTGACTAGCAACCTTAATTTCATAATTACGTTTCGCTGTACGTGTATTCTTTTTAACTAGCTTTGCCATTTTGTTTTATCTTGATGTAAGGTGTGTTTCCCCGTTTTTTATTTTTACGTTAAGTCCTCTTTTCATTCCGATCTCATGTTTCAATCTGTCCGTCATCCATTTGGGAGTATTACAATTTTTCGTATTGACTTCAGGGGGATAAATGTATTTTGTGCATTAATAATTAAATCAGCTAGATTGCTATACATTTCATTCAAATCGCTGACCTGTCTGTTGAGCCCCTGCCCCCAAGTGACCTGTCCCAAGGTATGCATATTACCCTCCGTGACCCGACCCCTAGTCATGACCTGACCTCTGGTCTTGTATCAAGACCTGGCCGCATCGGCAATGTTCGAAACGTCCGTATAACATTTCATATTCAATTTCAAATAGGTTTTTATATCGTCAAAGTTTGCTTTCCTGAAGTCTAGTACTTGGGCGTTATTCGTACTTCTTAATTCTTCCCAAATAATATTAAATCTTATTTCTTGATGATCGCTAGAGCCTAGACAATCTCCCACTTTTACGTTACTCAATAGGTGCTCATTATTTGATAAAAGTAAGTCCAGAGTATTTTCTCCTCTCGTAGGATCGGTAATCACTTGTTTTAGGAAAATATCCTGCACCACATTTAGGAATTTCTTCGTTTCATTATCTCCTATTAAAGTTTCCCAGTCAATATTTCTATAATGAAAATCTTCAACGTTTTTGTACTGGGACGCTCTGCGAATTTCATGAATCAGAGGATCAGTCTGCTCAATTCTATGTTTAGGAGGTCTATACAAGACGCCAATAATAACTTTCTTATTCTTGCCTATAATCTCTACCAAATTGATTCCGTACAGTCCTCTTCCTTAATCGAATTGTTGATAATACAGTTTATTGTGTTTTTAACGAAAAGTGCCACACCTACCCCACTTATAGCCTTTTATTTCGATTTTCGGAAGGAAATATTTATCAGCCATGTTGATCCAGGATTCAGTAATAGCTATAATATCGAGATTCTCTACGCATGTTTTACCTCGCAGCAAATCAATTTTGTTAATTATGCTTCTGCTATTTGTATAGTAAACTTTAAGTTTATCTTCCCTCCACCTGTTTTGGTGATTTTTTTTCACAGTCCCTCTCTATTTTTTTGTGTCTATTACCTAAACTATATTCCCATACTTCCCCCCTACTCCCCCGTAATCTACCCCCCCCCCCCAATGTAGGATGCCTACTTCTCGCTCAAGGGATTCAGCAAGGAGCCGAAATCCTCTGGGCGACAAGTTCATCCCGTCCCTCGTATATAGATGTTTCCTACCGTAAAAGCGGTCCCAGTTGTCGACAAATGCCCATCCATTGGCCTTACAATGTTTTGTCAGCCTACAATTCATTGCAATAGCCCTGGAATGCCACATGACTCCAAATCTACGCCTCGGAAGGATTTCACATACAGCAGGAACAGCTCCCCTATTTCTAATCTTGCCTAGCGCATCCCGGAACAGCGCAAACAATTTCTCACTCCCTATATCATTGCCCCCGGCACTTAAGCAAACTACAGGGTCCTTACCTTCCCCTACTAAACACTCTTCAATTCTATCTCTAACATCTCCTACCCCCGCGCCGTGGAAACACGCCTTCGTCCTATGTTTCCTATCTTTATCGCAGAAAGCCCTGTCTAAGTACTTCGCCTGACTGTCTCCTACAACCAAAATCTTACCTGTGGGCAGGGATCCACAGTCTGCCCTTCCCTTCTTCTTTTGATTTTCATTTGTTTCTTCTTCCTGCAGATTCGCTAGTGCTTGAAAAGAGTTCTTGCAATCGAGCGGGGCTGGTGAGGACTTTTTCCATTTTTCCACGTCTTATTTTTTGCCGTTTCCCATCCAGGCTCATAACTAATTTTGTCTTCCGTAGTTTGTGCCTTCGAGCGGAGAACTCAATTCTCCTCTCTAAGGCACTTTACAGCATCCTCCAAGGCTTCAATTCTTCTGAGTGACGACTACTCCTCAACTCTGTCGACTAATGCTCAACAGTACAACATGGAAGAGTATACACATGGAAGAGTATACAGCATGGAAGAGTATGCAACATGGAAAAGTATACACAGAAGATGAAAAAGCAACAACACAAAATAGCACATAAAATAGAATTATAAATAGGAGATTTTCCCATCGTCAAATTACATACACCCCATAATAAATTTTCACCGAGGTATTCAGGTCCATAGAGGATAATTGATTTTCCCGGTGGAAATAAATACAAGATCTTACACGTAGAAACTAGGGAAGTGTCAAATAGACATGCAGGTAAGATAATGAAGACTAGGGTAGAATTTGATAAGGATGATAATTGTGATAATGAGGGAAAAGATACATAATGTATTAGCTTTGTAAATGAAACCCTGAATCCAGAGGGATATCAGTAGTATGTTTATAGTATCATGTGTGAGTTGAGTATTAATCCAAATACTTTCTACAGACAGTATTCATGTTGTTGATATGTATGATGCATGCCTGAGATGGGAGACTTGATCTACTGGAACCTTTAGGGTTGATTCACACTATCGGTCCGGTCACGCTCCGCTCTCAGTCCGCTTTCGGTTCTGAGGTATTCACACGTACGGTCCGCTCTCGCTGCCGTCATTGCCTCTCCCTCGACACCAGTAGAAGTCTTACCATCAGTTACGAAGGATGTGTGACTTTTCTGACGCCGAGTTGGCAATAATCGCTATTGCACTTGATGAAGAAGAAGAAAGAAAACAAAATAGAAAAAGAAAGAGATTGTGGGTTCATCCTATGTTGCAAGATAGGAAGACTGAAGGACAATTTCATACTCTGCATCATCGTCTTATTGATGATGAGAGTAAAATCCACAACTATTTCAGAATGAACAAAGGAACATTTGAGAAAATACTATCCAAAATTGAGGATGACCTGAAATGTACCAGAAGATGCTGCACTTCCTGGCACTGATGTGCTTGCACCATACGTTATAGTGGGAGATGAGGCTTTCCCGCTGAAGAGAAATTTGATGAGGCCCTACCCAGGTTCACAGACTGAACATAATGTAGAGAAGAGGATTTTTAATTATAGATTATCTAAAGGCAAGAGGATAGTTGAGTGCACATTTGGTATTCTAGTGCAAACCTTCAGAATATATTTAAAGAAACTTAAAGCTATGCCTTCTAACGCTAATGCAATCATTACAACAACATGCATACTTCACAAACTGATACACCCAAATGCTGTTGCATTACCAGATACTGTTGTCATGCCTCCATCAAACACAGTACGTCCAATGAGAGGAAGAGGGGGAAATGCTACAAAGGAGGCTTTTGGCGTGAGATAAACACTGAACGATTATTTCAGCTCCCCAGCTGGTTCAATGCCTTGGCAAAATGATAAGATATATATGCAGACAAACAAACTTGTGTAGGAATATTTGTTGAATGAGCTAAAGAGATGCATTTCCGCAGTGTATAATAGGCTGTTATTATACATATGGAATTTCTTTCTTCGGTTAATAATGTGTATTTTTTTTCTCTCAGTACCTTGGCAATATGATAAGTATGCAAACATTATTGTATAGGAAATTTGCTTAGTGAGGATAGGAAATGCATTTCCACAGTGGACATTAGGCTATTGTATGGAATTTCTTACCTTCACAACCCAGCTGCCTGCTTATTTCAACACAGCTTCTTCTTTTCGCCACGTTATCACTGTAGTGCAGCAAAGTCAGATCATACAGCTCTGGTTTACCTTTTGACTAATTCTATTAGCAGTTGGTGCTTATGTATATCCTCGCTGTACGCATTGTCATTGTATCAGTGATAAATAAAAAGAAAACGTATTTTGATCATTTTTCTAACTTTCTTATGATCCCATTGTGGTGTTTTCTTCGGATTATCCATGGTTTGGTAGGATAGAAGGTAGCACTACTTGCTTATATGAAGGCTGAATCTCGACTGGAGTGGAGCAGGAGGAGCAGGACCGTGGCAACTGAGTTCACACTGAGTTCACACGCTCCGCTCTCGCTCCTGAGTTCACAACTGAGTTCACACGCTCCGCTCTCGCTCCAGTAAACATATCTTTTGACGGAACAGTGACCGGAGCGAAACCGGAGCGAGAGCAGAGCGAGAGCAGAACGAGAGCGCCAGTGTGAATGCTTCCATTGAAATTAATGAGACAATGTTGGACCGGACCGAGAGCGGAGCGCGACCGGATCGATAGTGTGAATCAAGCCTTAGTGTGTCAGACAGATGTGCTACCTGAAGCCTTGGTCAGTCATGAAGACTTAGAACCTTGCCAATATATAAAAGCAAATGGTGCCAATAAGTATTGAACAATATATATATATATATATTTTTGTGAAGCATTGAAAATTCTATTGCAGCTTCACTAGTATGTGTCCTAGCCAAAAAAAGCGAAAGAAATATAATAATGATAAAGAAAATAGAATAAATTAAAACAAAATAAAATAAAATAAAACAAAAAATGAAATAAAATAAAACAAAATAAAATAAAATAGAATAAAATAGATCAAATCAATAAAATAAAATAAAATAAAGCAAAATAAGATAAGATAAAATAGAATAAAATAAAAATTATGATAGTATAAATAATAATAAATAGAATAAATAAATACATAGGTATAGCTAAATAACAAACAAACAGGTAAACAGTAAATAATAATAGATTGACATATAAATAATAATGAATTAAAACAAAGAAAATAATAAACAAACAGAAAAATAATAACAAACAAATAATATAAAATAAATGGCAGACATTAGAGCATCTTGCTTAGATGTTTATCTAAACGAATCTTAAAGTTTCGAACTGAACTACATTACACTACTTCTGCAGAAAGTCTATTCCATTCATTAACTACACGGATAGCGAAGTTGTTTCAACCCACTTTCAAAGTATATCTATTTCTAGACAGTTTGAGACCATTATCTCTTGTTGGATTCTCATTAAGTGTGAAAATTTTGTCACTTTTGATGTTGTCAATCCTCTTTAGAATATTAAAGACCTGTATCAAGTAACCTGTGAGTATACGCTTTTTTAGGGAAAACAGATTCATATGTTTTAGTCGATTTTCGTATAATTTATCTTTTATATTTGGAATCAGCTTTGTGACTCGCCATTGTACTTTTTCCAATCTGTCAATGTCTTTAATTAGATTAGGTTCTACAGGCATTTGTATCTTCATGAAAGCACAACCTAGGCCCTGCTGAACCATGTTTCAGCGAGACTGGGTCCTTTGCTACTGTAGCGTACGCAAGATGTGCGCATAAAGAGACAGGTTTTGGTCCCCATGTTCAGTTCTTGACAGCACTTGTAACCAGCGGTGCTCGTCCCCAGGCTCACGTGGTCACTTTTGCGGTTAGGGCAGCCTTGGAGCCCGACCGTCCGACCCAGCCTAGGTCGACACTCGCAGTAACCAGAATAAAACCATCAAACTCACTCGAGCTTCATTCAACCTTCGTCACCAAAGCACTAGTAACGTTCTCGTAATGTTACAACCACCACGACACAAACCCACCCATGAATACGTTAACAAAAAATATCATTATACTCCACAGAGAAGAAAAGTTTAAAAGACTGTAGATTGCGGAAGCTGTAATCATAAATTCCCACCATCCTATCATCAAAGTGTAGTAAGCTACAGATTTTACCCTCCCTTCAGCCCGCCCCCATCAAGAACGAGATGCCCCTGATCCCCCACTGGAACACAGCGCCCGTCAGACCTCGCAGGAGCACGTTGCTCCACAACACTCACCAGAGCTCAACATAGTGCTAAAGTAATCACCCGATATTCAGTATGAATTGATGTATATAGAAATGTTGTAAACTTTAGACAAATGGATAATAGAGCTCCGCCCTTGGGACTCAAACTATGGCATATGCGACTGCTTACCACAAACACACACACACACACACACACACACACACACACACACACACACACACACACACACACACACTCACACTCACACATTTTCACCTCCCCTTGTAGTCACTGTCACCACTGTCAGACCTCTCCCTCTATTCTGTTAGTAGTCACTTAATTTCCCCTCACGTCTTTTCTTATAAGTTTTCCAGTAGTTTTCCAGTACTTTTTAAGTAGTAGGCCCCATGCCTAATTTCCTTTAGTCTCGCTAGTTTCCAAGTTCATTGGCCCCATGCCTAGTTCTTGTCATGTACTTCAAATCAGTCCTGGGGTAAAGAAATTGTATTTTTCTTCTTTCACTGTAATTTCACAGTCTTGTTACACTCAGGATATCTCTCTCTCGTCTCCTCAGACCGTCTCTAGAGATCCCAGTATCCTACGCTAAGCTACCTTCGTCTGACGTCACTAATTTTTCTAATCCAATCTCCGGTGACTTTTTAAATAAATGTCACTCCTTATGGGCGTGACTTTGAATTCATGCACCAATAGTTTTTTCCTCCTTCTCCAGCTTGCTCCAATCCGGAAAGCCATTGCAATGCCACTAGCAATATCGTTTACCTCAGCATTAGTCAAACGAAGCTAACCTGCGCTTACAGAGTTTTGATTACATCAGCTATTATTTTAAAAACATTCACTGTTCTGTCGGCTAGTGTTTATCAACAGTGGGTGCCGAGTCTGACTTGTTGAGTCAGCATTCTAATGCCCTAGTGTTTCCCAAGCTCATTTCCATTCGTACAACTACCGGCCTCTTACACACACACACACACACACACACACACACACACACACACACACATACATACACACACACACACACGCACACACACACACACACACACACACACACACACACACACACACACATACACACACACATATATATATGTATATATATATATATATATATATATATATATATATATGTGTGTGTGTGTGTATGTATGGTGGAAACGTAGAAAACACCAGACTCAGGAGTAGGTAATTTATTCCCGACGTTTCGAGTCCTGTCCGGGACTCGTCCTCAGGGGATACAATGGGATACATTGCATTACATGGTCTTAATATACTAATAGCACCCCTTCCATTGCTTTGTTAGAAAATATACGGTGCCGACTTCAGGAAATTTCAGGCTTAACTTTTTCCACTGAAATGAATAACAATGGTCTACTCCCCTTCCTGGATGTGCTGGTTGATTCTACTTCCGACAACTTCATTACTATTGTATATAGAAAACCCACCAACTTGGACAAGTGCATGAATGGCAAGAGCGAGTGCACAGACAACTACAAAAAAGGTGTCATTAGAGCATATATAAAAAGAGCCATATCAGTATGTTCCTCATGGCAAGCTTTATATAGTGAACTTCAACACCTGAGACAAATGTTCACATATAATGGATATTCTAACACTGACTTTGATTCTGTTACCTCCAAAATGCTAGAATCCCATTTCACAATCAAAGAACCACAAAATCATAACTTCATTAACATTTACTACAGAAACACCTTTACTAGTAATTATAAGAAAGTTGAAAAATTCATCAGGGACATCATTCATAGAAATTGCCTTCTTACAAATGAGAACAACAAAATCAGAGTTCTCATCTATTATAAAAATCCAAAAACTTCCTTCCTGATCATGACAAACAATTTGTCTAGGCGATCAGACTTCACATCTAAAACTAATGTAGTGTATCAATATCAATGTTCTACAGGAAATTGTAATTTCCTCCCTCATTCCTACATTGGTTTTACTAGATGTAAAGTCAGCCGTCGCCTAACTTTCCACCTACAAGAGGGAGCAATCAAAGAACATCATAGGGGTTTCCATAACACTGCACTCAGGAGGGATGATTTGATCAACAACACCAAAATTATTGGATCGAGCAATGACCCTAGGAGACTACAACTACTCGAAGCCTTTCACATTAAGGACAGAACTCCGGTTATTAACATCCAAAGCAATGTAATCTCTTCTATCCCATTATTTAGAAATGAAAATGTCCCCCTCCCTCTACCCCTTCTCTCTCTCTCCCTTCACCTCCACCTCCTCCCCCACCCTCGGTGACCGCACCCGCCTAACCCCCCCTAACCCCCCCCCTTACCCCTTGACCTCTGAGGTCATTATTGTCTGTCCCTTCCCCCCCCCCCTTTTCTGACCTGATCTTAGGTATATATACTTTGGTCATCCCCGATTGTCACACCCTTCTTCCTCTCTTCCCCCTTTAAATGTAAGTCTTCGTATTTATTTTCACAAATCTGTCACCTTTATTATTACTGTTACCATGTAATTTTTTGTTATTTCAGTTATATCTTGATATTGTATAGTACCTTTACTGTTACCATGTAATTTTTGTTATTTCAGTTATATCTTGATATTGTCTAGTACCTTTACTGTTACCATGTAATTTTTGTTATTTCAGTTATATCTTGATAATGTCTTGTTTAAGACGAAACGTCGATGTCAAATAAGAACAAATGGAAGAATATAGAGACCTAGTTTCAATTCACCCAGTTAATGGAAAATCTCTTATCGGGAAAATTGAGAATACGAAGAAAAAACTGAACAACTACAACAATGCTGTCGTTTTTAACTCCACGTGTATATATATATAAATATATATACATATATATATATATATATGTGTGTGTGTGTGTGTGTGTGTGTGTGTGTGTGTGTGTGTGTGTGTGTGTGTGTGTGTGTGTGTCTGTGTGTGTGTGTGTGTGTGTGTGTGTGTGTGTGTGTGTGTGTGTGTGTGTGTGTGTGTGTGTGTGTGTGTGTCTGTGTGTGTGTGTGTGTGTGTGTGTGTGTGTGTGTGTGTGTGTGTGTGTGTGTGTGTGTGTGTGTGTGTGTGTGTGTGTGTGTTCACTTGGTCTTTGGATCACGTGTTGGACTCGTGATCGACAGCTATTTCCCTCCTGGAAGAGAGCTCAGAGCTCGTAGGTCCGATCTATGGGTAATGCTATGACCTTACACACACACACACACCCAACTCCCCGCCCACGAGAGTCAGAGTAACGACCCGAAGCGCAGCTGTACCGAAATAATTTCGGCCCTGGGCAGGATTCGAACCAAGCACTACGCGCACCACCATGCTAGTAGTTCATCGTTCTACCAACTGCGCCACCGAGAGTCAGAGTGTGTGTGTGCGTGTGTGTGTGTGTGTGTGTGTGTGTGTGTGTGTGTGTGTGTGTGTGTGTGTGTGTGTGTGTGTGTGTGTGTGTGTGTGTGTGTGTGTGTGTGTGTGTGTGTGTAGGCGCGTGTGCGTGTGTGCGTGTGTGTGTGTGTAATAAGGTATGATAAAAATAGGAAGAAAAATCAAAATATAAAGATGAAAACATTAAAGACAATTAACCCATTCCGTACCGCAGGGACTTTAAAGTCCCACTTTTTAAAATAATGATATTTATATACATTTTTATTTTTCCAGCAATATTGTTTTTGGATTTGGATTTGGAAAGAGGAAAGTCTAAACTAATTATCTTTAGCTTCCCAGTCAGAACTGACATCATAAAGCTATACACTGCTCTTCGGAATGTCCGAAAAATCAAAGGAATTTGTGAAGAGACTAAAAAAGTAATTTTTCTAAAATACCAGTCAATATAATTAAAAAAATTTTTAAAGGGTTTTTAGGCTATTGCATCGGGATCAGATATATGTAAGAAAAATTGATGAAATATTTATCACAGTGGCCAAAATTTACATTTGAAATTCTTGGGACTTTAAAGTCCCGGTAAGTTTCCGAGGGCTTAGATGTTTGTTTTCTATTTTTTATTTTTTACACTTTTTACACTTTTTTTGTTGTTTCATGTCAAAAAATCTCACTACTAATGAAATTTTGGACCTGCTGGAAACACTTGACGAAGACGATGATATCTTGGAGGAAAAGAACACAGGAGAGTACCGAGTCTACCTGCAACCAGAAGGGCGACACTGACTGTGACGACGATGAGCATGATGAAGATGAAAATGTTCAGCCAGTAAACCCAGAAATTTTACCTCGTCGTGTTCTGCTTGCCCCTGCCGAGGTGGGCATAAGAGCCACCAAGAATCCACAGATTATCGGCATGAGAGGACTCAACGAGGATGATGAAGATGATGAAGATAGCACCAGTCTTGGCACAGGTTCAGGCACAGAAGACCAAAGGAAGTGATGATGAGAACAAGGGCAAAGCCTTTGAGGGCCCAACTGACCGGCCTCCAAGACGTCGTAGTAGGGGACCAAGAGGAGCTGGGGGACCAGCTACTGCACCTAATTGTGGAAGTAAAGCTGCACGTGCAACAAGTCGTGTCCGTGGTGTTCGATCCCGTGGAGGCCAAACCATGAAAGCTGCCCCCCAGGTTGGTCAGAGCAGGATGAGGGAAAGGTTGGCAAGGAAATCCCAGAATTCATGTTTGATGAAAATGATTCCAACTGGCAGCACCTGCAAAGCATGAATATCGGCTCCCCACTGCAGTTTTACTAGGAGATGATGTCCGACGAATTCCTGGAGCAGATTGTTGATCAGTCTAGGCTATATGCCGAGCAACATAAGAACAAGTCGTGGGCCAAATGGCAAGCGGAAGTGACTGCGGACAGCTTGCGTGTGGTTGAGGGTGTCATGCTGCTCTCTGGATACAACAGTTTACCCTCCCGCCGCCTCTACTGGGAGCAGAGGGATGATGTGTACAACAAGATGGTAGCCGAAAACATCAGCAAGAGCAAGTTTGAAGGCATTCTCAGTTGCCTTCACTATGCCGATAATGGCCAGTCTGACAATGACAAATACTTCAAAGTCCGGCCAATCTTCCAGAACCTCAACAAACAGGGTTCCAAGTACAGCAGCTTCATCGACTCCTTTTCTGTTGATGAGTCCATGATACCTTACTTTGGTCGCCACAACACAAAGCAGTACATCAGGGGCAAGCCAATCAGGTATGATCGAATTTTCACATTCATGTTTTTTTGCAATATTACAGACATTCATTTCGAAAATACACATGTATAGTATTTTATATATATTGAATTATCATATTGTATAATGTTGTCAAATTCTCTTTTCAGGTATGGCTTCAAGGTGTGGACCATCTGTTCGGCCGAAGGTATGGGTCTGTACTTCGAGCCCTATTGTGGGGCTGATACTGACATCACAGACTTCGGGCTAGGGCAAGGTCCTAATGTCGTGATGAGCTTAGTCGAAAAGTCTGGTGTACAACCTGGCTCTGCGATATACTTCGACAACTTGTTCACTTCCTTCCCTCTGCTGCAAAAGTTGTCCGATCTCGGCATCGGTGGAACAGGGACTGTCCGCAAGAACAGACTGCATCATGTGCCCCTACCTGATGCTAAAACTGTCGAGAAGATGGAGCGGGGCACCTCAAAGTCTGTATATATGAGGGACCAGGTGTGTACAGTTTGGAGAGACAACAAAGCTCTTTATATAGCCAGCAACATCCACAACGTTACCAGAAAGGACGGAGACAATACGTCCAACCAAGCGCAGGCCAAAAGGTACAGTAAGCAGGCTGGAGGACACATCTTCATCAACAGACCCAATCTCATAGCCAAATACAATGAGGGCATGGGAGGAGTAGACCTGCTGGACGGGATGGTGGCTCTTTACAGATCCACAATCAAGAGGAAGAAATGGTGGTTCGCTTTTGTTCCCTGGTCAATAAATGTGGCGGCTGTAAACGCCTGGCGCCTAAGAAACATGGCCCTCAAGACTCATGGGATTGCTTTCAACAAGCATGAGCACAACTACCTCAACTTTGTGAGGGATCTGGTGGAAGGGCTCATCAAATGCCACGGCAAGCATTCATCCACCATCCCAGTGCAGATGTCGGTGTCTGCGCCACAGTCCAAAAAACTAAAGATGTTTAGGAAAACCCATCGACGATGTGCGGTATGATAACCAAGGCCACTGCATCAAAAAACACATGCCAGGGCACAGGGGGAGGTGCAAAAAGTGTACAGAGGACAAACGCCCAGGCGACAACCGATCTACCTACTACTGCCCTAAATGCAATGTGTCGATCCATGTGGACTGCTTCTGGGAGTTCCACAAGTAAATGTCAATGTGTACAATATATTGTCATGGATATTGCTGATTTCGTGTATTGAATCTGAGTAGTTTCGAAAATAAATGTGTAAGGATGGACCCTCGGAAATTTACTGGGTCTTTAAAGTCCCACCTCATAACTCGAAACACAATTCTTGAAACACAAAACCGCTTCATTTATGTTCTAATGGGACATAAACTGTTTTGTGGAAAAAAATTCATTGATCTTGATGCATTATTTCTATGGGTGGTACGGACTGGGTTAATGGAAAAAATGATAAGATTAGAAATGAGAAATTAAGAGATGTGGGAGTGATTCCTATGTTGAGGAAAATTGACGCGACCCAGCATAAGTCGTTAGGACATCTCGAGAGGAAGGACAAGTGGTGAGTTGCTAAGTGAGGCTCGAACTGAACATCAAATAAAATCTGAACCAGAGGAAAATCTCAAGAGAAAGTGTATTGGTTTAGGTCATTCGGCACTAGTAACGTTCTCGCCGCATAGGTTCAAGTCCTCGGGGGTACCACGTTACAATTTCTGCATGCGCATATATGGCTTAGAATTAAAGTGCATTGTGGTTGATAAAAATGTATCTCTAATCACTGGGACCCATTCAGTGTTGTACAAAAACATACATACATACATACATACATATATATATATATATATATATATATATATATATATATGTATGTATATATATATAAATACA
>NC_134805.1:5420719-5425719 GCF_046742065.1 Oratosquilla oratoria
CTGGAGACATAACACAGCCTTGACGCACTTCCATCTTTATAGCTTGAAATTCTGTTCTTCTTCCCCGTAAACTCACTGCTGCTCTTTGCTTCCAATACAAATTTCTGATGATACTCATGTCTTTGCTATTCATATCCACTCTTTCCAAAATATTTATCAAATCCTCATGTCTTACCCTATCAAACGCCTTCTCGTAGTCAACAAAGCAAAGAAATACATTTTGTTGTTTTTCTATCATCCTCTCCATAATCGTTCTTATTATAAGAATTGCATTTGCTGTTCCTTTCCCTTCTATGAAACCAAATTGCTTCCATGAAACTTGTTCTCTCACTTTATTTCTTATTCTATTTAAAACTATCTTTAATATGATTTTGGTTATTTGACTCATGATACTGACTGTGCGATGTTTACTACATTCCATTGTTCCGTTTATCTTTGGTAGTGGTATAAAAATCGAGTTACACATATGTTCCGTTATTGTACCCTTTTCGTAAATTTGGTTTATTAGACTAGTGAGTTTTCTTATTGCAAAATCCCCTAATGCCTCTAACATTTCAATCATCACACCATCCTCACCCATGGCTTTCCCTTTTTTCATTTTCTTCATTGCAAATTTCGCTTCCTCTTCCATTATTTCTTCCCCATCTAGATATCTATAATTTTCCTTTTCTCCTTCTTGTCTGTCGTCCTCAAATAGGTCCCTTACATACTCCTCGCATCTATGTTTGATATCCTCCTCGTCCATTAAAACCTTTCCTTCTCTATCTTTGATTGCCCCCCCCCCCATTATTCCCCTTTCTCTTGGTAATTTCTCTAATCTTATCATACATCATTTTAGAATCCCTTTTTTCAAGGTCCTCAATTTCTCTACATTGTTCATCAAGCCAACTCTCCTTGGCATCTATACACTTCTTTTTGATTTGTCTATTAAGTTCTCTATATTCATTTCTATCCCTATTTTTAGCTTCTCTTCTCTTATCCATTAGTTCGAATATTTCTTCTGTTATCCATTTGTTTTTCCTCCTCCTTCTATTTTCAGGAAGTACCTTTTTATTTCCTTCTTCTATTGCTTCACATAACCATTGCCACTGAAACCCCGGATCATTTACGTCCCCTTCTTCTCGCAGCACTTCATATTTATTTTCTACTGTAACCAAATACCTTTGTTTCAAGTCTTCGTCCTTTCTCAACACACTTACCTCTCTTCTCGGTTTCCCCATCTCCTTTCTTAATTTCTTCAATTTTATTCTAATATCTGCAACAACTGGCACATGATCACTATTACAATCTGCTCCTGGGTATGTTTTTACCTTTATCACTGCATTTCTAAATCTTCTGTTGATAGTAAAAAAGTCTATTTGATTTCTTGCTGTATCTCCTGGTGCCTTGCATGTCCATAGCCTTCGCGGATGTTGCCTAAACCACGTATTCATTACTATTTGTTGATGTTCTATGCACCAGCTTATCCATTTTTCTCCCCTGCCATTTCTCTCTTCTAACCCAAATGGCCCCACAACCTCTTCTTCTCCACCTGAACCCACTTTTGCATTTACATCACCCATAACTATCTTAACCTCTTGATTTCCACATTGTTCCATTGCTTGATCTAACTTGTCGTAGAAATCATCTACTATACTTTCCTCTGCTTCTGCCGTGGGAGCATACACCTGTATTAAACATATGTCAAAAGGTTTTACCCTGAGTTTTACTAAGAGCACTCTGTCTGACACTGCCCAGAATCCCTTCATAGTACTAGCAACTGTTTTGTTCATCATTATTCCTACCCCTTTTTCTCCTCCTTCTCCTCCAGAATAAACAAATACTCCATGCTCATTTCTTACCTCTCCCACTCCTGGCCACCTAACCTCAATAAGCCCCATAACATCTATCTTCATTCTGTTCATTTCTCTCCATACCCCATAATATTTCCCCGCTTGGTGTAATGTTCGGACATTCCACGTAGCCATTCTCAACTTTTCTTTGGTTACAACAGTCGCCGGATAACGATCAGAAACCGCCTGCTGTACACTATGTTCCCGACCGAGCGAGGTAATCTCCCTCTTTTCTGGAAAAAGACCCCCATTCACGCTGTTCACTTCATTTACTCTTTGGTTTTGCTCCATAGTTAATCTTGGATAAATAAGTAGTAAGGGCTCCAATCCTTTTCTACGGTGACTGGCCGATTGCCATTTACATGCCTGGTTCACCCTAGATGTGTCACCCATCTTGCTATCACACTAAGCTCACCAAAGTCCTCTGACAAGTAGAGTACATATACTGAGCTTGCTGTTCTAGTCTTCATCTAGTAGAGCTGGCACTGCTCCATGCCACAGTGTGTGACACCCCTCACTTTGTTTAGCCCATCAGCCGAGATGGTTGCCCGGGTTGTGGCCGCTGTTCTAGACTAACAGCTACTAGGAGCCACAAGTGAGAGTTGGGGTGAAAGGTGCTGACCAAGTGCACGAAGCCATCCCTTAGGATATATATATATCACAACAAAGTTATGTCGTAGCACATTTGTAAAATAATACTGATGACCCACTTTCGGAGAAGAATAAGCGAAGATATTACAAAGGATTACAAAGGCAAAGCATGCCGACAGGAGATCTTTTGATCCATATCTAGGTCGGATGCAAAAAAAAAAAAAAAAAAAAAAAAAAAAAATCAAATTAATAATAAATTAAAACTATAACAATGTAAATAACAATTAAAATACATAAATAAATGCATTGGTATAGTTGAATAACAAACAAACAGGTAAATAGTAAATGATAATAAATTGACATATAACTAATAAATGAAAATCAGACAGACAAATTATAACAAAACAAAAACAAATAATATAACATAAATTATAATAATTACAGCATCTTACTTAGGTGTTTATCTAAATGATTCTTAAAGCTTCGAACTGAACTACATTGCACTACCTGTGCAGGAAGTTTATTCCATTCATTAACTACACGGTTGGCAAAGTTGTTTCTACCTACTTCCAAATTGAATCTATTTCCGGACAGTTTGAGACCATTGTTTCTTGTCTGATTCTCATTCAATGTGAAAATTTGGTCACTTTTGATGTTGTCAATTCCCTTTAAAATCTTAAAGACCTGTATCAAGTCACCTCTGAGTCTACGCTTTTTTAGGGAAAACAGATTCATGTGCTTAAGTCGATTTTCGTATGATTTATTTTTGATATTTGGAATCAGTTTTGTGGCTCGCCGTTGTACTTTTTCCAGTCTGTCAATGTCTTTAATGAGATTCGGTGACCATACGGAAACAGCATATTCCAAATGTGGACGAACTAAAGATTTATATAGCTTGTTAATGAGTGATGGACTTTTGAAATCAAAAGATCGCGCAATCAATCCCAGAATCTTATTTGCTTTCTCAGAGGCTGAAATACACTGCTTGGATGATTTGAGGTCGTTACTGATAATTACGCCGAGATCTTTTTCACTATCCACTTTTGTTAACGAATTTCCAAATAACTTGTAATCGTACTTGCTGTTATTTTTACCTATGTGCATTACCTTGCATTTACTTGTGTTAAATTTCATTAGCCACTTTTCAGACCATTGCTGTAATTTATCTAAATCTTCTTGAATATCTAATTGGTTTGAGTGATCATTTGCCACTCCGCACAGTTTTGTATCATCAGCAAATTTGGAAACAGTAGATTTTAGTCCATGGTCTATATCATTTATATATACTATGAATAGAAGTGGCCCAAGAACGGAACCCTGAGGAACTCCACTTGCAACACTTTTCCATCCAGAAGTTTTTCCATTTAAAACAACTCTCTGTTTTCGACCTTTCAACCAATTACTAGTCCAACCTAATAGGCTACCACTTATTCCATGCAAAGCTAATTTAGTAAGAAGTCTTTCGTGTGGGACGGTATCAAAAGCTTTTGCAAAGTCTAGATATATTAAATCTATATTGTTTCCTTTGTCAAAATTCGAGACAACTGTGTTGTAGAATTCGAGTAAGTTAGTCACGCAAGAACGTTTCCGTCTGAAACCATGTTGGCTATCATTTATCAAACGGTTACTTTCTAAATGATATTCGATAGCATCTCTGATGATAGTTTCCATTATTTTTCCTACGATCGAAGTCAAACTAATAGGCCTATAGTTATTTGGTTTCTTTTTGTCACCTTTTTTGAATATGGGAGTAACGTTAGCTAGCTTCCATTCTCTTGGGACATCTCTGGATATGATGGATTTCTTGAAAATAATTTCTAATGGAACAACAATCTCATTTTTCATTTCCTTTAAGATTCTTGGATGCCAACCGTCAGGCCCTGGTGTTTTATTAACTTTGAGTTTGTCTATACACCTTTTAATTGTTTCTTTTGTTATATTTACCGTAGTGAGTAAGTGTAAGAGGCCGGTAGTGTACGAATGGAAATGAGCTAGGGTATTAGAATAATTCAGACTCGACGCCTGCTCGAGGGCAATGTTATGTCTAGGTGAGGGCGACGTTTGTCTATGTAAACACACCGACGGTGGTGACTGTTTTTATAATCGCTTATGAATCACAACATTGTAAGCGCAGGTTACCTTCGTTTGACTAATGCTGAGGTAAACAATTTTTGCTAGTGGCATTGAAATGGCTTTCCGGATTGGTGCAAGGTGCAGAAGGAGAAAAAAACTATTGGTGCAGGAATTCAAAGTCACGCCCATAAGGAGTGACATTTATTTGAGAAGTCACCGGGGATTGGTTTAGAAAAATTAGTGACGTCAGACGAAGGTAGCTCAGCGTAAGATACGGGATCTCTTGAGACGTTCTATAGAGAAGAGATAGGGAAGATATAGGGAGAAGATATAGAGAGGGTGTAGAGAGAGGATCAGGAGACGATGTAGAGACGAGAGAAAAGAGATCCCGAGTGTAAGCTGAAGGTGAAATTACAGTGAAAGAAGAAAGAAAATTCACCTCCCTTTTATTAACCCAAAGGACGAGAGGAATAGGCATGGGGCCTAGAAAATAGTGAGACTACA
>NC_134805.1:5433219-5445719 GCF_046742065.1 Oratosquilla oratoria
CGAAATGCAAAGCAACACAGCGAATACATTTCACATTCATGTTCTAACATAACCTCATAAAGGTCCAATTACCTTTAATATTTTTTCTAGCTACATCATAGTAGTAAGTGCATTATTTATTTTAACGTTAATGAATATATATTTCACATTTATGACACAATTCTTTCAAATAACCTAATGATAATTTGATATAAGAACGAAACATGTTTTTTTTTATAGCGCGAATTAACTAGTTCCGCGAGAGAAACGAAAAATACATATTACTAAAGTAATCACCCGATATTCAATATAATTTTTTATGTATAGAAATGTTAAGTTTCGACAAATGGATAATGAAGCTCCGCCATGTCCATTTCCATTACCACTTGTCATCACCATCCATGAAGTTGTCAAACCGTTTCTTAAAACAACCGATATTTTCAGTAATCACTACATGGTTTCTGAATATATTCTAATCGTTGACCACCCTATTAGAAAACTATTTCATCCTTACATCTAAAATTGTTCAATTACGGCGAGTCCTGCCCTATATATAAATGTATATGATATATATATATATACATATATATATATATATATATATATATATATATATATATATATATATATATACATATATATATAAGGACTACTATTACACAGGACGTGCGCACCTAGATTTCTGGCTCCGCTAGCGGAGGCCATTGCTTTCTTTGTAAACTAACATTTTATATTGGACAAATATATCAAAACTAGAAACCTAACATTGTATATAGGACAAATATATCGACTATTGACTTATTCAATGCAGTATAAGTTAATATAAACATTCATAGTGAAATAAGAAACTTTTTTTAAGGCACTGCTATGCTTTGAAGTGCCAATTTTAGCCGGACTTATGTATTATCGTATGAGGTTAGTGGACACCAGGGCTGGCGATTTTTTTTTTTTTTTTTTTTTTTTTTTTTTAATCTTTTAAAATAAAAAATAAATCGTTTTTTTTTTCATCAGATTGATTTGGTTTCATTTTTTTTTTTTTTTTTTTTTTTTTTAATATTGTGGGATTGCTATCTGATATGCGATCTGATTGATAAAGGACATTTTTAGCATATCAATATAAGGAGCAGTATTATATAGACTTATCTATTATTAGATTGTTTCTAAAATATTTAACTACATGGACCACATTTTGTTTTACATTATCAATCTCAAGGTCATGAGCCAGTAGATTTAGTAGGTGTGCTGCACATCCGTATGTGAGGACGGTATGCTCAGATTCACTTGATTCCTTCAAAAGTTTTCTCATCTTGGTGGCATTTGCTGCATTGTCTGTCATAACACTTCCAATGTGACAACCAAAATCTTGTTCAGTCTTCTTGATCGAATTTTTTACAAGTTGTAGAAGATATTCAGCAGTGTGAGGTTTCCTTGATGTGTCTATTGTGTCAACTAGATAAATCTGACCAGTGGATGTTGTTAGAGTGACACATATTATGGGCTCATTATGGATGTTAGACTACCCATCAATTGAAAGACATAGTTTAATTTTTCAGGTCATCTGCACACTTTTTATATTCCTTTTCATACACGAGATCTAAGTACTTATCAGCAATATCTTTTCTGGATGGAGGAATATAACTTGGCCTCAGGTTCTGAACCATCTTGAGAAACTGAGGATGCTGAACAAGACGAAATGGTGAATTTGTGGCAAATACAATTCTTGCAATTTCTTTGTCGAGATTTTCCTTTTGAGAGGCTGAAGTTTTTATGATAAATCTGTCCAGAGATGTTGATTACTTTCTTTTAGATGAAAATGATTTAGCAGAAGTGGCGCCTGTGGAGGAGTCTGATAGTGACCTTTTTTACTGGTGGAGTCAGGTTTGCAGATAATTCAAGTGGAGCCGATGATGAAGAGATTAAAGCTGTTGATACAGATCCTGAAATGGAAACAAAAAAGTTTATCATATTGCATAATTTATAAATGAATAAATAAATGAATGAATACAGTGTGATTTAGGCTACTTTTGAGTACAGTAGTTATTGTTTCACATTCACACAAGCCACTAAATTATTTGGAAATAATTAACAGGATATGAAATAGGTGGGCTTGGAATTCAGCCCACACAGGATTCAGACCACTTTTAAATTCACTAATGGGCTAGTTGGGTTAGGTTAGGCTAAATCCCTTTGGGCTGAATCTCATGTGGGATGAATTCCAATGGAACCTATGAAATATATTACACAATGTTGAATGAAATGAATCACAATCATCTAGGCCCCAAAGTTGAGTGGATACAGTGTATTATAGTGATATAGTCATTACCCAAGTTTAGAAGTAATGAAGTTGAAGTATCATCTCTTTAGGCCATCACATTTTTATTGCACATGCTCTCCATTGTTCACCAAATTTATATAGTTGCGTATGAAAAGGGAGAAATGCACACAATATAAGTAAAATAATTTACCTGGGTCATCAATTCCTTCTTCTATATGCTGTGGCTGACCTTGGCATTTATCTCTGTGAGATTTTAATCTTGACACAATGCCCTGTAGTTCCTGGCTGCAGTCTTTGCATTTAGCTCGGTACCCTTTGCCAGAAGCTGCTGGTAGTTTTTCAAAATAATTCCAGACAGGATAATTTTTTCTGCCTGAAGGAACCACTCTGCCAGGTCCAGAAGACATCCTTGTTGATTCCAAAGCAGCAACTGACTCAGTGAGAAGCTGCTTACCCAGAACAAATTTCAAAAAGAATCTTGTTGAAACTTGTTGTGGGCTGTACAGTGATATATAGGCTATATTTAAAATCCATAAGAAATCGATTTAAATCAAATAGGTCTAATTTTAAACAAAATCGTATTTTTTAAGATAAAAAAAAAAAAAAAAATCGCCAACCCTGGTGTCCACTAACCTCATACAATAATACATGATAATTCCGGCTAAAATTGGCATTTCAAAGCATAACAGTGCCTTAAAAATAGTTTCTTATTTCACTATAAAAGCTTATATTAACTTATAATGCATTGAATAAGTCAATAGTTGATATATTTGTCCTATATATAATGTTAGGTTTCTAGTTTTGATATATTTGTCCAATATAGAATGTTAGGTTACAAGGAAAGCAATGGCCTTCGCTAGCGGAGCCAGGAATCTGGGTGCGCACGTCTTGTGTAGTAGTAGTCCTTGATATATATATATATATATATATATATGTATATATATATATATATATATATTATATATACATATATGTATATATATATACAAATATATATATATATATATATATATATATATATATATATACAGTATATGTATTGAAGTGGAGTTGACAATTTGAGTGTATTTGGCGTAGGTAAATGATAGCAGACGTTCTTTATTCTCTTACGTTTCGGGTGTATGCCTTCCTCAGAGAGAATGACATACTTACATCGGTTTTCTGTTGATTGAAAATTTAACACTGTCGTCCACTTGGTGAATTACTGAGTCCAGGACAGGTAACTTTTTATAGGCTTCCACCTCCACTGTCAATTCTATGTTGTCCACACTGTTAAGTCTTCTGAGTTTATCATCTACTCGTGTGTTCTCTGGCATGACGACTAATATGTCATCCACGTACCGGAAGCAGGAACTTCCCCTTCCAGCAATTCGCTTGAAGTGATCCACTTCTAAACACTCCATAAACTATGATACCATCACCGCTCATAAAAGAGAACCCATGGCCAAGTCTCGAATCTGTTTGAATTCTTGGTGCTCAAAGGTAAAAGATCCAATGAGCTCTGACCCACTGTAGCAGCTGGAGGGAAAACCACAAGGAAAACGACCGTATCCGTCAATTCCTGACCAACTCCTGATCACTATGCCACACCACCCCAGGCTCCAATCCCTCCCAGCAATAAAATCACCACTTATCATCAAAACCACTTTCACAGCAGGTACAAAGAAGAATTTAAAGCCATTATAGGTTTCGTAAGAAGAGGAGTCACTCACACTGACACAGACTCTTCCATAAACACCCGAAAGAGGTCTCTACCAATGTAATGTATAAGTTTCCATGCCAGAAGGGCCGCTGTGACGGCTCCAGTACTTACATCGATTTCCACCACCGAAACCAGGAAGTCACCACTGAGCACGGCTCCAATTCTTACATCGGTCTCCACCACCGAAACCAGGGAGTCACCAATGAGCACGTTAACAAAAAACATCATTATACTCCACAGAGAAGAAAATTGTAAAAGACTGCAGATTGCGGAAACTGTATCCATAACTCCCTAGCATCCTATCCTCAATGTGCAGCAAGCTGTAGACTTTACTCTTCCTTCAGCCCGCCCCCAAGAACACCATGCCCTCCAACACCACCAAGAACACCCACCAGTGCTCAATGCCCTCCAGCAACAATACCAGCCCACAGCACCATGGACCAGAAGTCAAGCCAGAGCTTCCACCACTCATTCTGTGCTCAGACTGATCACTTTCCCCAGGAACTCAAATTGACCTCTATCCTCAGTAACCTTACCCAGGAACTCACATTGTTCTCTCCTACTTCTCCGAATGACCTCAGCCAAGAGCTTCCAATAACCTCTTCAGCTTCTCCCAATGACCTCACCCAAAAATTTCCGTTGACCTCCTATTTCTCCAAGTGACCTCACCCAAGGACTCCTGATGATCTATCCTGTATCTCCTAATAACCTCACTTTATATGCAGTACAATTATAAAGTATTGTTACGAAGATTTGTTATAATCACTGGCATCCATCATCGCCTAACACTACACTCTTTCACATGATATTGAAACCATGGATGATTATGTTCAAACCTTGAACTATTAGCTTAAAATGTTATTCTTGAAACCGAAGATATTGAATACCGATACAGCCAAAGCTATTAGCAGAGTTGAGTTCAGTGAAAATTGTCTACGTGAAACCAGTGCCCAAGAAGTATATATGTATATGTATGTATATATATATATATATATATATATATATATATATATATATATATATAAATATATATATATATGTATATATACATATATGTATAAATATATATGTATATGCATATATATATGTATGTATATATATATATATATATATATATATATATATGTATATATACATGTGTGTGTGTGTGTGTGTGTGTGTGTGTGTGTGTGTGTGTGTGTGTGTGTGTGTGTGTGTGTGTGTGTGTGCGTGTGTGTGTGTGTGTGTGTGTGTGTGTGTGTGTGTGTGTGTGTGTGTGTGTGTGTGTGTGTGTGTGTGTGTATTCACCTTGGTCTTTGGATCACGTGTTGGACTCGTGATCGACAGCTATTTCCCTCCCGTAAGAGAGCTCAGAGCTCGTATGGCCTATCTATGGGTAATGCTATGACCTTTCACACACACACACACCCAACTCCCCGCCCACGAGAGTCAGAGTAACGACCCGAAGCTCAGCGATACCGAAATAATTTCGGCCCTGGGCAGGATTCGAACTTGGTACTGCAAGCACTATCGTACTTCCCATCCAGCGCTCTACCACCTCGCCACCGAGTCGTGTGTGTGTGTTTGTGTGTACATTGGTGAAAGAATTAAGGCACCAGATTTAATTTGAAGAGTTTGCTGAGAGTGAGAAAAAAATCAACAACATAAAATAAAAATTTAAAAAAGGCGAAATAAGAAACACAAAAAGTGAAACAAAAAGATAACATGGTAAACACAAGCACCATAGTGGTGGACCACGTGTTGGAACGCCTTGGGTAAAACTGTTTTAAAACATCAGATCAAATTGAAACCAGGGACTCAACCTATCTATATACCTGCCTACAGATTACCACATTCCCAACTAGCCATTATAAATAACAATGAAATGTTATCGCACGATATTATTGAACATAGTAAAAGTGATTGGAACTTCCCTCTGATTCTGGTCACAAAATTAGATAGTACCATGCGTCCAATTATTGATTATAGGGAATTGAATAAACAGATCATACCTGACCGATTACCATTACCGGAGATAGGGGACATTCTTGAAAGTTTGGGAATCGAGAATAGGCATTTTAGCACTATAGATATCAAGTCTGTTTTCTGGCAAATCGATTTGCATGAAGACTCACGTGAATTCATAGCATTTTCTACTCCAACGGGAGTTCAAACGAATGCCATTTGGGTTATGTAATAGTCCATTAACCTACATAGATTAATGAATACAGTTCTAGATGGATTGATAGGAAACACTGCCAGTGTATTTCTAGATAATATTTTAATAGTTTCCCAAAGAGTGGCTGAGCACTTTAAGAAATTAGATTTGGTATTCCCAAGAATAGTTGAAACAGGATTGAAAGTAAAACTTGAAAAATGTAAGTTTTTCAGGACAGTGTTATTTATTTGGGACACATAATAGACAGGCATGGACTTAGTACAGTCAATTCAAAGATTGAAGAAGCAAAGAATTATCCAGTTCCGAACAATGTAGAAGAAGTTAGAAGTTTCTTGGCACTGACAGGATAATATAGGAAATTTAAACAAGGCTATGCAGACATACATAATTTATTAAGTTTATTTTTGAGGAAGTTATTTCATGATAATGATCGTAGTTCACTTCCAGGAAAGGATCAAACTTATAAACAAGTACAACTTAAATACTTTTGGCCACTTATGAAGAAATATATATGTGGTTATATAAAAGAATATTTGAAATGCACTAAGGTGAAAGGAAATACCTGGTCCTATGTTATGACCTCCCATCCCGCAGAAACCTTGGGAAAGAATTCACATAGATACATTGGAGTTACCTATGTCTGAAAATGGATATAAATATGTATTGGTTGCTATTGATTATTTTTCAAGATTTTGTTTTTTTGCAACCTATTCCAAATAAGAAAGCTGAAGGAATTCCTTCAGTAATCTATGATAAGATAACCTGTAATTTCACTACACCTAAAATCTTAGTTTTAGATAATGAAACTGAATTTAATAGCAAAACCTTGGAAGAATTATGTAGGTTACTTAAGATTCACAAAGTCAAAATATTGATGAATCGTCCTCAGAGCAATGGTATAACTTGGGATATTTGGATTCCTTGTGTTTTAGGTGCCCTAAACAACCAAATTAACACAACTAAAGGAGAAGCACCCCCATTTGATTATTTTGGGGAAAGATGAATTTCTCCCATTAGAAATCTTGATTTCAGAGCAGAAACTTGTGTATAATATAAATGATTACATCTCAAATAGAATACATACATTTCAAGCTATACATCAAAGAGTTAGGGAACACATAGAACATAAAAACATATGAATGAGGGAGACTGCAAGAGACCATAAGGCCCTACACTAGGCAGCTCTATACACATCATCACCTGTCATCCCCATCCATAAAGTTGTCTAATCGATTCCTAAAACAACTGATAGTTACAGCACTTATTACATGGTTACTAAGTCTATTGCATTCGTCGACCAGCCTAATAGTAAACTAATTTTTGCCTATTTCCCTCTTAAATCTAAATTTGTCCAGTTTAAAACCATTACTGCGAATCCTGCCCTGTTGTTTTAATATGATGACATTGTTTGCATCACCCTTGTTATAACCTTTGATCCACTTGAACACCTCTATTAGATCACCCCGCACTCTGCGTCTTTCCAGGTGCCTAAGCCTCTCTTCGTAAGGCAAATTTCTGAGTTCATGTATCATTTTGGTCATTCTTCTCTGTACTGATTCTAGTGAATTGATGTCCATTCTGTAGGACGGAGACCAAAACTGTACCGCATAGTCAAGGATGGGTCTAATTATTGCTAGATAGAGTTTGATAATTACCTCTGCACTTCTATTCGTTACCGTCCTAGCAATGAAACCTGATGCTCTGTTTGCTTTATTCCTGGCGCTAATGCACTGTTTCTTGGTTTTAAGGTCCGGACTCACTAGAACTCCCAAGTGTCTTTCGCACTCAGTTTTCTCTAAAAGCGTATTATGTAAGCTGTATCTATTTTCGGGGTTGTGTAGCCCTACGTTTAACACGCTACATTAAGAGATATTTAAGTTCATTTGCCATTTTACCGACCATGTGAACAATTTGTTAAGATCATCCTGCAGAATCTCTGCGTCGTCTCCTGACCTAATTAGACGTCCTATTTTAGTGTCGTCTGCAAATTTACTAACATCACTATCTATCCCATCGTCTAAGTCGTTTGTGTACATAATGAACAACAAGGGACACAAAACTGAGCCCTGGGGGACCCCATTAGTAACATTGCCCCACCTAGATTTTGCTCCATTTATGGTGACCCGCTGTTTTCTGTTACTAATCCAAGCTCTAATTCATTCTAACACTTTTCCTCCTATGCCACGGGCTTTGACTTTATTTAGTAGTCTCTGGTGTGGCACCTTGTCGAACGCTTTGCTAAAGTCAAGGTAAATAATGTCGTAATTATCATTGATATCTGACGCCTTATATACTATAGTGTAAAAGGATAGAAGATTAGTTACACATGACTTACCCTTGGAGAAACCATGCTGTGAATCGCAAATTAATTTTGTCTTTCGATGTGTTCTCTGAGTCTATTTACTATTACTGATTGAAGCATTTTTCCTAGACAATCTATCTCCCTTCTTAAAAACAGGAACAGCGTTTGCCTGCCTCCAAGCAATAGGCATAAAACCAATGTCTACCGATTTATTAAATATTTCAGTTAACTGGTCGCAGATTTCAAATTTACACTCCTTGAGCATTCTCAGAAAAATTTCGTCTAGTCCCGGGGATTTTGTAGCTTTAAGTCTTTCATTCTGCTTGACTACTTCTTCTTTACTAATGCTGATATTAGATAGTCTACTTTCTTCATCCCCTCTGAAAATCGCATCGCTGTCAGGTACTTTATCTAACCTCTCATTAGTAAACACCGAAAGAAGATAATTGTTAAACTCCTCACTCATTTTTTCCTCCGATTCTATTATGACATTTTCATCGTTGTTAATTGGTCTTATTCTTTCTTTATTTTTTGTTCTATAGAGATGAAAGAAACCCTTTGACTAGCAACCTTAATTTCATAATAATGTTTCGCTGTACGTGTATTCTCTTTAACCAGCTTTGCCATTTCGTTATATCTTGATGTAAGGTGTGTTTCCCCGTTTTTTTTTTTTTTTTTTTTTTTTTTTTTTTTTTTTTTTTTTTTTTTTTTTTTTACTTTAAGTCCTCTTTTCATTCCGATCTCATGTTTCAATCTGTCCGTCATCCGTTTGGGAGTATTATTATTTTCCGTATTGACTTCAGGGGGATAAATGTATTTTGTGCATTAATAATTAGGTCAGTTAGATTGCTATACATTTCATTCAAATCGCTGACCTGTCTGTTGAGCCCCTGCCCCCAAGTGACCTGATCCAAGGTATGCATATTACCCTCCGTGACCCGACCCCTGGTCATGACCTGACCTCTGGTCTTGTACCAAGACCTGGCCGCATCGTCATTGTTCGAAACGTCCGTTTAACATTTCATATTCAATTTCAAATAGGTTTTTATATCGTCAAAGTTTGCTTTCCTGAAGTCTGGTACTTCGACGTTATTCGTACTGTTTAATTCTTCCCAAATAATATTAAATCTTATTTCTTGATGATCGCTAGAGCCTAGACTATCTCCCACTTTTACGTTACTCAATAGGTGCTCATTATTAGATAAAAGTAAGTCCAGAGTATTTTCTCCCCTCGTAGGATCGCTAATCACTTGTTTTAGGAAATTATCCTGCACCACATTTAGGAATTTCTTCGTTTCATGATCTCCTATTAAAGTTTCCCAGTCAATATTTCTATAATTAAAATCTCCAACGTTTTTGTACTGGGACGCTCTGCAAATTTCATGAATCAGAGGATCAGTCTGCTCAATTCTGTGTTTAGGAAGTCTATACAAGACGCCAATAATAACTTTCTTATTCTTGCCTATAATCTCTACTAAATTGATTCCGTACAGTCCTCTTCCTTAATCGAATTGTTGATAATAGTGTTTATTGTGTTTTTAAGGAAAAGTGCCACACCTCCCCCACTCCTACCAACCCTATCCTTGTGAAAAAAAGTATATCCTTCTATTTCGATTTCCGGAAGGAAATATTTATCAGCCATGTTGATCCAGGATTCAGTAATAGCTATAATATCGAAATTTTCTTCGCATGCTTTACCACGCAGCAAATCAATTTTGTTAATTATGCTTCTGCTATTTGTATAGTAAACTTTAAGTTTATCTTCCCTCCACCTGTATTGGTGATTCTTTTCACAGTCCCTCTCTATTTTTTTTTTCTATTGCCTAAACCTGTAGGATGTCTACTTCTCGCTCAAAGGATTCAGCAAGGAGCCGAAATCCTCTGGGCGACAAGCGCATCCCGTCCCTCGTATATAGATGTTTCCTACCGTAAAAGCGGTCCCAGTTGTCGACAAATGCCCATCCATTGGCCTTACAATGTTTTGTCAGCCTACAATTCATTGCAATAGCCCTGGAATGCCACATGCCTCCAACTCTACGCCTCGGAAGGATTCCACATACAGCAGGAACAGCTCCCCTATTTCTAATCTTGTCTAGCGCATCCCAGAACCGCGCAAAGAATTCCTCACTCCCTAACATACTTATATCATTGCCCCCGGCACTTAAGCAAACTACAGGGTCCTTACCTTCCCCTACTAAACACTCTTCAATCCTATTTCTAACATCTATCCCCGCGCCGGGGAAACACACCTTCGTCCTATGTTTCCTATCTTTATCGCAGAAAGCCCTGTCTAAGTACTTCACTTCACTGTCTCCTACAAACAAAATCTTACCTGTGGCAGGGATCCACCGTCTGCCCTTCCCTTCTTTTGAATTTCATTTGTTTCTTCTTCCTGCAGATTTGCTAGTGCTTGAAACGAGTTCTTGTAATCGAGCGGGTCTGATGAGGGCTTTTTCCATTTTTCCACGTCTTATTTTTCGCCGTTCTTCTAAGTATAGAGTATAACCTCATCGGCGCTCAACGCGGTAAAACAACCACTCGCCATATCACTCATTGAACCAGCTACTCGACTGACCTGACCTGAGTGACGACTACTGCTCAGCAGTACAACATGGAAGAGTATATACATGGAAGAGTATACAGCATGGAAGAGTATGCAACATGGAAGAGTATACACAGGAGATGAAAAAGCAACAACACAAAATAGCACATAAAATAGAATTATAAATAGGAGATTTAGCCATGGTCAAATTACATATACCCCATAATAAATTTTCACCGAGGTACTCAGGTCCATAGAGGATAATTGAATTTGACGGCGGAAATAAATACAAGATCTTAAACGTAGAAACTATGGAAGTGTCAAATAGACATGCAGGTGAGATAATGAAGACTGGGATAGAATTTGATGAGGATGATAATTGTGACAATGAGAGAAAAGATACATAATGTATCAGCTTTGTAAAGGAAACCCTGAATCCAGATGGATATCAGGAGTATGTTTATAGCATCATGTGTGAAATGAGTATTAATCCAAATACTTTCTACAGACAGTATTCATATTGTTACTATGTATGATGCATGCCTGAGATGGGAGACTTGATCTACTGGAACCTTTGGTGTGTCAGACAGATGTGCTACCTGAAGCCTTGGTCAGTCATGAAGACTTAGGACCTTGCCAATATATAAAAGCAAATGGTGCCAATAAGTATTGAACAATATTTTCTTTTGTGAAGCATTGAAAATTCTATTGCAGCTTCACTAGTATGTGTCCTAGCCAAAAAGCGAAAAAATATAATGATGATCAAGAAAATAGAATAAAATAAAACTAAATAAAATAAAATAAAACAAAATATAATATAAAATAAAATAAAATAAAGTAAAATAAAATAAAATGAAATAAAATGAAATAAAATAGAATAAAATAAAATAAAGCAAAATAAAATGCATAGGTGTAGTTAAGTAACAAACAAACAAGTAAACAGTAAATAATAATAAATTAAAACCAAGGAAAAATAAACAAACAGACAACTAATAACAAACAAATAATATAAAATAAATGGCAGACATTAGAGCATCTTGCTTAGATGTTTATCTAAACGAATCTTAAAGCTTCGAACTGAACTACGTTGCACAACTTCTGCAGAAAGTCTATTCCATTCATTAATTACACGGGTAGCGAAGTTGTTTCAACCCACTTTCAAGTTATATATATTTATTGACAGTTTGAGACCATGATTTCTTGTTGGATTCTCATTCAGTGTGAAAATTTTGTCACTTTTGATATTGTCAATCCCATTTAGAATCTTAAAGGCCTGTATCAAGTAACCTGTGAGTATACGCTTTTTTAGGGAAAACAGATTCATATGTTTTAGTCGATTTTCGTATAATTTATCTTTTATATTTGGAATATGTTTTGTGGCTCGCCGTTGTACTTTTTCTAATCTGTCAATGTCTTTAATTAGATTCGATGACCATACGAAAACAGTATATTCCAAATGTGGACGAACTATCAATTCATATGGCTTGTTAATGAGAGATGGACTTTTTAAGTCCTATCATCAAAGTGTAGCAAGCTGCAGAT
>NC_134805.1:5460719-5468219 GCF_046742065.1 Oratosquilla oratoria
TTCCAGGAAAGGATCAAACTTATAAACAAGTACAACTTAAATACTTTTGGCCACTTATGAAGAAATATATATATGGTTATATAAAAGAATGTTTGAAATGTACTAAGGTGAAAGGAAATACCTGCTCCTATGTTATCACATCCCATCCCGCAGAAACCTTGGGAAAGAATTCACATAGATACATTGGAGTTACCTATGTCTGAAAATGGATATAGATATGTATTGGTTGCTATTGATTATTTTTCAAGATTTTGTTTTTTTTGCAACCTATTCCAAATAAGAAAGCTGAAGGAATTCCTTCAGTAATCTATGATCAGATAACCTGTAATTTCACTACAAATAAATTCTTAGTTTTAGATAATGAAACTGAATTTAACAGCAAAACCTTGGAAGAATTATGTAGGTTACTTAAGATTCACAAAGTCAAAATATTGATGAATCGTCCTTAGAGCAATGGAGTTGTAGAGAGGCTAAAAAAAATTACATGTCTTAGAGGTATGACAAGCCCTCATGGTATAACTTGGGATATTTGGATTCCTTGTGTTTTAGGTGCCCTAAACAACCAAATTAACACAACTAAAGGAGAAACACCCCCATTTGATTATTTTGGGGAAAGATGAATTTCTCCCATTAGAAATCTTGATTTCAGAGCAAAAACTTGTGTGTAATATAAATGATTACATCTCAAATAGAATACATACATTTCAAGCTATACATCAAAGAATAAGGGAACACATAGAACATAAGAACATATGAATGAGGGAGACTGCAAGAGACCATAAGGCCCTACACTAGGCAGCTCGACACACATCATCACCTGTCATCCCCATCCATAAAGTTGTCTAATCGATTCCTAAAACAACTGATAGTTTCATCACTTACTACATGGTTACTAAGTCTATTCCATTCGTGGACCACCCTAATAGTAAACCAATTTTTGCCTATTTCCCTCTTAAATCTAAATTTGTCCAGTTTAAAACCATTATTGTGAATCCTGCCCTGTTGTTTTAATATGATGACATTGTTTGCATCACCCTTGTTATAACCTTTGATCCACTTGAACACCTCTATTAGATCACTCCGCACTCTGCGTCTTTCCAGGTGCATAAGCCTCTCTTCGTAAGGCAAATTTCTGAGTTCATGTATCATTTTGGCCATTCTTCTCTGTACTGATTCTAGTGAATTGATGTCCATTCTGTAGGACGGAGACCAAAACTGTACCGCATAGTCAAGGATGGGTCCAATTATTGCTAGATAGAGTTTGATAATTACCTCTGCACTTTTATTCGTTACCGTCCTAGCAATGAAACCTGATGCTCTGTTTGCTTTATTCCTGGCGCTAATGTACTGTTTCTTGGTTTTAAGGTCCGGACTCACTAGAACTCCCAAGTGTCTTTCGCACTCAGTTTTCTCTAAAAGCGTATTATCTAAGCTGTATCTATTTTCGGGGTTGTGTACCCCTACGTTCAACATGCTACATTAAGAGATATTGAAGTTCATTTGCCATTTTACCGACCATGTGAACAATTTGTTAAGATCATCCTGCAGAATCTCTGCGTCGTCTCCTGACCTAATTAGACGTCCTATTTTAGTGTCGTCTGCAAATTTACTAACATCACTATCTATCCCATCGTCTAAGTCGTTTATGTACATAATGAACAACAAGGGACACAAAACTGAGCCCTGGGGGACCCCACTAGTAACATTGCCCCACCTAGATTTTGCTCCATTTATGGTGACCCGCTGTTTTCTGTTACTAATCCAAGCTCTAATTCATTCTAACACTTTTCCTCCTATGCCACGGGCTTTGACTTTATTTAGTAGTCTCTGTTGTGGCACCTTGTCGAACGCTTTGCTAAAGTCAAGGTAAATAATGTCGTAATATCATTGATATCTGACGCCTTATATACTTTAGTGTAAAAGGATAGAAGATTAGTTACACATGACTTACCCTTGGAGAAACCATGCTGTGAATCGTGAATTAATTTTGTCTTTCGATGTGTTCTCTGAGTCTATTTACTATTACTGAGTCAAGCATTTTTCCTAGACGATCTATCTCCCTTCTTAAAAACAGGAACAGCGTTTGCCTGCCTCCAAGCAATAGGCATAAAACCAATGTCTACCGATTTATTAAATATTTCAGTTAACTGGTCGCAGATTTCAAATTTACACTTCTTGAGCATTCTCGGAAATAATTCGTCTGGTCCCGGGGATTTTGTAGCTTTAAGTCTTTCATTCTGCTTGACTACTTCTTCTTTACTAATGCTGATATTAGATAGACTACTTTCTTCGTTCCCTCTGAAAATCGGATCGCTGCCAGGTACTTTATCTAACCACACATTAGTAAACACCGAAAGAAGATAATTGTTAAACTCCTCACTCATTTTTTCCTCCGATTCTATTATGACATTTTCATCGTTGTTAATTGGTCTTATTCTTTCTTTATTTCTTGTTCTATAGAGATGAAAGAAACCCTTTGACTAGCAACCTTAATTTCATAATAATGTTTCGCTGTACGTGTATTCTTTTTAACCAGCTTTGTCATTTCGTTATATCTTGATGTAAGGTGTGTTTCCCCGTTTTTTTTTTTTCTTACGTTAAGTCCTCTTTTCATTCCGATCTCATGTTTCAATCTGTCCGTCATCCGTTTGGGAGTATTATTATTTTCCGTATTGACTTCAGGGGGATAAATGTATTTTGTGCATTAATAATTAGGTCAGTTAGATTGCTATACATTTCATTCAAATCGCTGACCTGTCTGTTGAGCCCCTGCCCCCAAGTGACCTGATCCAAGGTATGCATATTACCCTCCGTGACCCGACCCCTGGTCATGACCTGACCTCTGGTCTTGTACCAAGACCTGGCCGCATCGTCATTGTTCGAAACGTCCGTTTAACATTTCATATTCAATTTCAAATAGGTTTTTATATCGTCAAAGTTTGCTTTCCTGAAGTCTGGTACTTCGACGTTATTCGTACTGTTTAATTCTTCCCAAATAATATTAAATCTTATTTCTTGATGATCGCTAGAGCCTAGACTATCTCCCACTTTTACGTTACTCAATAGGTGCTCATTATTAGGTAAAAGTAAGTCCAGAGTATTTTTCTCCTCTCGTAGGATCGGTAATCACTTGTTTTAGGAAAATATCCTGCACCACATTTAGGAATTTCTTCGTTTCCTGATCTCCTATTAAAGTTTCCCAGTCAATATTTCTATAATTAAAATCTCCAACGTTTTTGTACTGGGACGCTCTGCGAATTTCATGAATCAGAGGATCAGTCTGCTCAATTCTGTGTTTAGGAGGTCTATACAAGACGCCAATAATAACTTTCTTATTCTTGCCTATAATCTCTACTAAATTGATTCCGTACAGTCCTCTTCCTTAATTGGAATTGTTGATAATAGTGTTTATTGTGTTTTTAAGGAAAAGTACCACACCTCCCCCACTCCTACCAACCCTATCCTTGTGAAAAAAAAGTATATCCTTCTATTTCGATTTCCGGAAGGAAATATTTATCAGCCATGTTGATCCAGGATTCAGTAATAGCTATAATATCGAAATTTTCTTCGCATGCTGTACCACGCAGCAAATAAATTTTGTTAATTATGCTTCTGGTATTTGTATAGTAAACTTTAAGTTTATCTTCCCTTCACCTGTATTGGTGATTATTTTCACAGTCCCTCTCTATTTTTTTTTTTTTTTCCTATTATCTAAGCCTGTAGGATGTCTACTTCTCGCTCAAGGGATTCAGCAAGGAGCCGAAATCCTCTGGGTGACAAGTGCATCCCGTCCCTCGTATATAGATGTTTCCTACCGTAAAAGCGGTCCCAGTTGTCGACAAATGCCCATCCATTGGCCTTACAATGTTTTGTCAGCCTACAATTCATTGCAATAGCCCTGGAATGCCACATGCCTCCAACTCTACGCCTCGGAAGGATTCCACATACAGCAGGAACAGCTCCCCTATTTCTAATCTTGTCTAGCGCATCCCAGAACCGCGCAAAGAATTCCTCACTCCCTAACATACTTATATCATTGCCCCCGGCACTTAAGCAAACTACAGGGTCCTTACCTTCCCCTACTAAACACTCTTCAATCCTATTTCTAACATCTATCCCCGCGCCGGGGAAACACACCTTCGTCCTATGTTTCCTATCTTTATCGCAGAAAGCCCTGTCTAAGTACTTCACTTCACTGTCTCCTACAAACAAAATCTTACCTGTGGCAGGGATCCACCGTCTGCCCTTCCCTTTTTTTGAATTTTATTTGTTTCTTCTTCCTGCAGATTCGCTAGTGCTTGAAACGAGTTCTTGTAATCGAGCGGGTCTGGTGAGGGTTTTTTCCATTCTTCCACGTCTTATTTTTCGCCGTTCTTCTAAGTATAGAGTATAACCTCATCGGCGCTCAACGCGGTAAAACAACCACTCGCCATATCACTAATTGAAGCAGCTACTCGATTGACCTGACCTGAGTGACGACTACTGCTCAACAGTACAACATGGAAGAGTATACACATGGAAGAGTATACAGCATGGAAGAGTATGCAACATGGAAGAGTATACACAGGAGATGAAAAAGCAACAACACAAAATAGCACATAAAATAGAATTATAAATAGGAGATTTAGCCATGGTCAAATTACATATACCCCATAATAAATTTTCACCGAGGTACTCAGGTCCATAGAGGATAATTGAATTTGACGGCGGAAATAAATACAAGATCTTAAACGTAGAAACTATGGAAGTGTCAAATAGACATGCAGGTGAGATAATGAAGACTGGGATAGAATTTGATGAGGATGATAATTGTGACAATGAGAGAAAAGATACATAATGTATTAGCTTTGTAAATGAAACCCTGAATCCAGAGGGATATCAGGAGTATGTTTATAGCATCATGTGTGAAATGAGTATTAATCCAAATACTTTCTACAGACAGTATTCATATTGTTACTATGTATGATGCATGCCTGAGATGGGAGACTTGATCTACTGGAACCTTTGGTGTGTCAGACAGATGTGCTACCTGAAGCCTTGGTCAGTCATGAAGACTTAGAACCTTGCCAATATATAAAAGCAAATGGTGCCAATAAGTATTGAACAATATTTTCTTTTGTGAAGCATTGAAAATTCTATTGCAGCTTCACTAGTATGTGTCCTAGCCAAAAAGCGAAAAAATATAATAATGATAAAGAAAATAAAATAAAATAAAACAAAATAAAATAAAATAAAACAAAATATAATCTAAAATAGAATAAAATAAAATAAAGTAAAATAAAATAAAATGAAATAAAATAAAATAAAATAAAATAAGATAAAATAAAATCAAGCAAAATAAAATAAGATAGAATAAAATAAAATAAAAATGATGATAATATAAATAATAATAAATAAAATAAATAAATGCATAGGTGTAGTTAAATAACAAACAAACAAGTAAACAGTAAATAATTATAAATTGAAACCAAGGAAAAATAAACAAACAGACAAATAATAACAAACAACTAATATAAAATAAATGGCAGACATTAGAGCATCTTGCTTAGATGTTTATGTAAACGAATCTTAAAGCTTCGAACTGAACTACATTGCATAACTTCTGCAGAAAGTCTATTCCATTCATTAACTACACGGGTAGCGGAGTTGTTTCAACCCACTTTCAAATTATATATATTTCTTGACAGTTTGAGACCATGATTTCTTGTTGGATTCTCATTCAGTGTGAAAATTTTATCACTTTTGATATTGTCAATCCCCTCGAGAATCTTAAAGACCTGTATCAAGTAACCTGTGAGTATACCCTTTTTTAGGGAAAACAGATTCATATGTTTTAGTCGATTTTCGTATAATTTATCTTTTATATTTGGAATATGTTTTGTGGCTCGCCGTTGTACTTTTTCCAATCTGTCAATGTCTTTAATTAGATTCGATGACCATACGAAAACAGTATATTCCAAATGTGGACGAACTATCAATTCATATGGCTTGTTAATGAGAGATGGACTTTTTAAGTCAATGATTGTGCCATCAATCCTAAAAGCCTCCTCAGAGGCTAAAATACACTGCTTAGATAATTTGAGATCGTTACTGATAATTACCCCGAGATCCTTCTTACTATCCATTTTTGTTAACGAATTCCCAAATAACTTGTAATCATACTTACTGTTATTTCTATTTATGTGCACAATGAAATTTAACACAAGTAAATGCAAGGCTATGCACATAGGTAGAAATAACAGTAAGTACGATTACAAGTTATTTGGAAATTCGTTTAACAAAAGTGGATAGTGAAAAGGATCTCGGCGCAATTATCAGTAATGATATCAAATAATCTAAGCAGTGTATCTCAGTCTCTGAGAAAGCAAATAAGATTCTAAGACTGATTGAGCGATCTTTTGACTTCAAAAGTCCATCTCTCATTAACAAAATATATAAATCGTTAGTTCGTCCACATTTGGAATATGCTGTTTCCGTATGGTTATCAAATCTCGTTAAAGATATTGATAGATTGGAAAAAGTACAACGGCGACCCAACAAATTGATTCCAAATATAAAAGATAAGTCATACGAAAAAAGCATAGACTAAGAGGTGACTTGATACAGGTCTTTAAGATTCTAAAAGGAATTTACAACATCAAAAGCGAGAAAAAATTTACACTGAATGACAATCCAACAAGAAGTAAAGGTCTCAAACCGTCAGGAAATAGATTTAATTTGGAAGTGGGTAGGAACAACTTCGCCAACCGTGTAGTTAATGAATGGAATAGACTTTCTGCAGAGGCAGTGCAATGTAGTTAGTTCAGTTCAAAGCCTTAAGATTCGTTTAGATAAAGACCTAAGCAAGATACTGTAATGACTGCCATCCATTTTATATCTATTTTTATTTTATTTTATTTTGTTTCTATTTTTTTTTTCATTTAGTATCATCTGTCAATTTATTATTATTTACTATTTACCTGTTTGTTTATTATTTAACTATACCTATGCATTTATTTATATTATCTTTTATCATTTATAGTAAAATAATTATTTCTATATATCATTATTATAATTTATTTTTGCATCCGACCTAGTTATGGACATGCTCCGCCCTTGTATCCCTTTGTATGTAAACTAAGTCATTGGTACATTGATTTCGAGATTGCTTCAGTAAGCTGTATTGCACAGCGTGATGGAAGGGGACCAGAGAATGGAACAGTAGATGGAGTAACAGTGGTATCTGTGGTAACAGTCTCCATCACACTAAAAAGAAGCCTCCAATAACACCGAAATCAGTGATCTATCTTGCAACACTTTATTGACCATGTGGTGAACAGAGTCCCCAATATGTGCTTCTACCCGATATTTTGGCTTATAGTATAGTCGCTGCAGAAACGGGATGAATAAGGAATGTATACAAGGTGTAGAAACAGCTGGCCTTCAGCCTTGTATTACTATTGTGTAGGTTAAGTCCATATTACGCCTGTACTACAGACATTTGTATCTTCATGAAAGCAC
>NC_134805.1:5473219-5475719 GCF_046742065.1 Oratosquilla oratoria
AGGAGCCGGAGCTGGAGCTGGAAGTTTCGGCCCAGGATCTGGGGCTGGAGGCTTCGGATCTGGAACTGGGTCTGGAACATCTGGTACTGGGGGCTTTGGGCCAGGAACTGGAAGCTTCGGTGCTGGCACCGGTTCTAGTGCTGGTACTGGAAGCTTCGGTGTTGGAGCATCTGGTCCCGGAGGCTTTGGTTCTCGACCCGGAGCTGGAACTGGAGCTCCCGCTGCCCCAAGCCAGTCGTACGGGTTCCCACAGTAGATCAAAAACCTGTTTCACACAAATTACGGATCTCTTTGGTATCTGCCAAGTCCTCAATTCACGACTTCCACCGATCTTCTCTCCCTACTACGATTCACCTCGAAAATGATGAAGACCTTCGAATCCTCATGTGGGCAAGAAGGAACCCCGAACTTATCAAACCAAAATATTATGTTTACGCTTAATTAGAACTTAAGTTTTTAACGACGAAGAAATAAATATTTTATTCATAACTTGCTTATCATTCCCTCAACTATGCATATTCGTAGTATATTACGATCGACTATTCCTGTGACTTAAAGAAGAATATTCGTGCTAAATCTATTGCTTTCGTTGTCTCTGCAGGAGATTCGTGAGTTTTCATTCGTAACACCCCATCTTGTATGTATTTCATTTTCCTTCTTAATTTTTCCTTCCTCTTTTCCTGTTACATTTGTATTCTCTAATTATTCACTCATCAAGACATGTCCAAGGAATTTCATCGATCTCTCTTCTATTTTATTTATTATCTCTCGTTCTTCTTTGTCTTTACTATCCCTTGGTGTTTTTATAGTCCTTTTCATGTACCCCACTTCCATATCTTCTATTTATTTCTCCTTCTCTTTTACAACTCTCCACGTTTCCGCTATATATAACAACGTAGACCCCCCCAAAAAAAGAAAATCACGGGTTAGCAGATATATATGGTACCGTGTAAATGGAGCCACTCTGTAGCTATGTAGAGTTTCATTAAGGCTATCGGATAAGTGTGCAGCAAACTCATATAACATTTGCCAAAAAGGACTTGAAACAATTTATAAACATACACAACGCAGGGATGTCAGGTGATATGTCCCTCAAATAAGAGAGAGAGTGGTGCATTGGAAACGAAATGCAAAGCAACACAGCAAATACATTTCACATTCATGTTCTAACATAACCTCATAAAGGTCCAATTACCTTTAATATTTTTTCTAGCTACTTCATAGCATTATTTATTCTAACGTTGATAAATATATATTTCACATTTATGACACAATTCTTTAAGATAACCTAATGATAATTTGATATAAGAACGAAACATGGTTTTTTCATAGTTCGAATTAACTAGTTCCGCGAGAGAAACGAAAAATACATATTACTAAAGTAATCACCCGATATTCAATATAAATTGATATGTATAGAAATGTAAAGTTTCGACAAATGGATAATGAAGATCCGCCATGTCCATTTCCATTACCACTTGTCATCACCATCCATGAAGTTGTCAAACCGTTTCTTAAAGCAACCGATATTTTCAGCAATCACTACATGGTTACTGAATATATTCTAATCGTTGACCACCCTATTAGAAAACTATTTCATCCTTACATCTAAAATTGTTCAATTTGAATTCATTACGGCGAGTCCTGCCCTATATATATATATATATATATATATATATATATATATATATATATATATATATATATATATATATCTATATATATATCGAGGACTACTATTACACAGGAAGTGCGCACCCAGATTTCTGGCTCCGCTAGCGGAGGTCATTGCTTTCTTTGTAACCTAACATTTTATATTGGACAAATATATCAAAATTAGAAACCTAACAATGCATATAGAACAAATATATCAACTATTGACTTATTTAATGCAGTATAAGTTAATATAAACATTTATAGTGAAATAAGAAACTATTTTTAAGGCACTGTTATGCTTTGAAATGCCAATTTTAGCCGGACTTATCATGTATTATTGTATGAGGTTAGTGGACATCATGGCTGGCGATTTTTATTTATATATATTGTGACGCCTATGGGGAAGGGCCAGGTTCAAAACTAGAGTTCTGTTTAAGAATGATTATTTCCTTCTAAAAAAGATACAAATAAACAACGATCGAAAAACAGAAGTCGCCAAAACTAGCGAAAAGTACAATGTCCGAAACACGTAAATTCACAGAACATAAAAGGCTAGTATTGCCAAGACACGTATATATATAAGTGTCGATCAAATACCGACAATCAATAACAAAAAAATAGTCTTAATGACAATAAGTGGTAAGGTCGAGAAATATCGACCATCAGAATGGAAACTAAGTCCTACGTAATAATTTACGTAAAAAAAATTACAAAGTCGAGAAAATTCTACGACTAAGTCTAAGTCCGACAAAGTGGACGAGTACATGGGGAGCTCTGATAAGCAAGAGTCCACAAAGATTCGAGAAAATACAAGTCGAGATGAAACTACGACTATAATGTCTAA
>NC_134805.1:5483219-5498219 GCF_046742065.1 Oratosquilla oratoria
TTAAAACCATTACTGCGAATCCTGCCCTGTTGTTTTGATATGATGACATTGTTTGCATCACCCTTGTTATAACCTTTGATCCATTTGAACACCTCTGCGTCTTTCCAGGTGCCTAAGCCTCTCTTCGTAAGGCAAATTTCTGTCTTCATGTATCATTTTGGCCATTCTTCTCTGTACTGATTCTAGTGAATTGATGTCCATTCTGTAGGACGGAGACCAAAACTGTACCGCATAGTCAAGGATGGGTCCAACTATTGCTAGATAGAGTTTGATAATTACCTCTGCACTTTTATTCGTTACCGTCCTAGCAATGAAACCTGATGCTCTGTTTGCTTTATTCCTGGCGCTAATGCACTGTTTCTTGGTTTTAAGGTCCGGACTCACTAGAACTCCCAAGTGTCTCTCGCACTCAGTTTTCTCTAAAAGCGTATTATGTAAGCTGTATCTATTTTCGGGGTTGTGTAGCCCTACGTTTAACACGCTACATTAAGAGATATTGAAGTTCATTTGCCATTTTACCGACCATGTGAACAATTTGTTAAGATCATCCTGCAGAATTTCGGCGTCGTCTCCTGACCTAATTTGGCTTCCTATTTTAGTGTCGTCTACAAATTCACTAACATCACTATCTATCCCATCGTCTAAGTCGTTTATGTACATAATGAACAACAAGGGACCCAAAGCTGAGCCCTGGGGGACCCCACTAGTAACATTGCCCCACCTAGATTTTGCTCCATATATAGTGACCCGCTGTTTTCTGTTACTAATCCAAGCTCTAATTCATTCCAACATTTTTCCTCCTATGCCATGGGCTTTGACTTTATTTAGTAGTCTCTGGTGTGGCAGCTTGTCGAACGCTTTGCTAAAGTCAAGGTAAATAATGTCGTAATTATCATTGATATCTGACGCCTTCTATACTTTAGTGTAAAAGGATAGAAGATTAGTTACACATGACTTACCCTTGGAGAAACCATGCTGTGAATCGCGAATTAATTTTGTCTTTCGATGTGTTCTCTGAGTCTATTTACTATTACTGAGTCAAGCATTTTTCCTAGACGATCTATCTCCCTTCTTAAAAACAAGAACAATGTTTGCCTGCCTCCAAGCAATAGGCATAAATTTCGTCTAGTCCCGGGGATTTTGTAGCTTTAAGTCTTTCATTCTACTTGACTACTTCTTCTTTACTAATCCTGATATTAGATAGACTACTTTCTTCATCCCCTCTGAAAATCAGATCGCTGCCAGGTACTTCATCTAACCTCTCATTAGTAAACGCCGAAAGAAGATAATTGTTTAACTCCTCACTCATGTTTTCCTCCGATTCTATCACGACATTTTCATCGTTGTTAATTGGTCTTATTCTTTCTTTATTGTTCTATAGAAATGAAAGAAACCCTTTGGGTTGGATCTTGCTTGACTAGCAACCTTAATTTCATAATTATGTTTCGCTGTACGTGTATTCTTTTCTACCAGCTTTGCCATTTCGTTATATCTTGATCTAAGGTGTGTTTCCCCGTTTTTTATTTTTACGTTAAGTCCTCTTTTCATTCCGATCTCATGTTTCAATCTGTCCGTCATCCGTTTGGGAGTATTATTATTTTCCGTATTGACTTCGGGGGGATAAATGTATTTTGTGCATTGATAATTAGGTCAGTTAGATTGCTATACATTTCATCCAAATCGCTGACCTGTCTGTTGAGCCCTCGCCGTCCTAATATCAGTTTTACGAATAACCAAGGCCACCAATAGGTAGTGGTGAAGCAGGTACGTACCCTTGATAGACTTTTGTCGTTTTAACACCCATAGGTGGGCTTGGTTCTTTGTAAAATTTAGATTAGGACGGCAGTTAGCAGTCCGGGGACATCTGACGGAATTATTTGATTGACATCCTCTTCATTGGCGATTCTTTTCATATATATGTATATATATATGTATATATATATATATATATGTATATGTATATAACATATATATATATATATATGATGTAAGCGGAATAGGAAACACAGGAGTCTTAGTCTTGAGTTTATTCCTGACTAGTTTCGCAGATATGCTTTTTCAAAGGAATAGGTTTACAAACGGGCTGTGGGCATTATATACATGGGGTGGACCGCACCACCTCCCCGAGTTACCATAGATGGTGACGAGTGTGAACATCACATTGTGGCTAACGGATGCCTCTATCGAGCGATTCTCAGTCACGACTGCGATGGCATGGCTTTAAAAGTGATTTGTGGCTGAAAAAAGATATATGTATATATGTAATCATATATATATATATATACATATATATATATATATATATATATATATATATATACGTGTGATTGTGTGTATGTCTTTAATGTTTTCATCTTTATAGCTTGATTTTTCTTCTTATTTTAATCATACGTTAATACACACACACACACACACACACACACACACACACACACACACACACACACACACACACACACACACACACACACACACACACACACACACACACAGACACACACACACACACACACACACACACACACACACACACACACACACACACACACACACACACACACACACACACACACACACACACACAAACACACACACACACACACAAACACACACACACACACTCACACTCAAAACAATTGGTTGATGAGACAATAAAGCGACATCTAGACAGTTTCGTGACACAAGCCCCCTCCACAACAGAAAAACCTTGTCATATTTCCCTCTTCTATAAAAACTTCATGTCTTCCGCACATAAAGAAGACGAAAAGGCTTTAAGAAAGATCATCAGCACACATGTCATCCCTACAGACCCCCATGCCATCCTGAAGCTCATCATTTTTTACAAAACAAAAAGAACATCAAGCCTCATCATGAAAAATAGTTGCCTCCCACAGACAAGGCCTTTACAAGAGGTGAATCTTATATACCAATTCCATTGCAACTTTGGTGACTGCAGTCGCCTCAATTCACGGTATATAGGTTCAACCACTACCACCTTGTCAAAAAGGATGACGGCACATTTACAGGATGGGGCAATACTCCGTCACACTAGTAACACACATGGACACTCCCTCACCAGGCAACAACTAGAAACACAAACAACAATACTGTATCGTGAACAAGACAGAAGGAGATTAACGATGGCTGAATCAATTTTTATTCGTCTAGATCAACCCTCCATCAATGTCCAGCTACAGCCTGAAGTTTCTCTCCCATCAATGAGGAAGCCCAACCAGCAACCTACAGGGAACCCGTCGGCACTCCGTGGGTAGCTAGGCGGACACGACATCTCCCCCGCCACACGACATCTCCCCCGCCACACCTCATATGAGTACCTGTCCCAGTGTTTCTTCGCGGGTACAAAATCTCCCCCGCCACACCTCGTATGTCATTCCTGTTTTCACAGTGTATATTGTAACTCCTGAAGATGACCTCTGATTGGGTCGAAAGACGTCTAGAGTAAACACCATGTACCTTGGAGATTCTATCAATACCCTGACCTCCAACCTCCGCTCTCTCATTCGAAATATCGAGAGTACTTCTTACAAGTTGAACAATGCTACTACTGCTGTAGACTTCAACAAAGCCTGTATTCAAAATGGCCTCCTTCCAAATATATATATATATATATATATACATATATATATATGTATATATATATACATATATGTATATATATATACATATATATGTATATATTTATATATATATATATATATGTATATATATATATATTCTTCTGAAAAATATTACGTTTTTCGGCGTTGGGTGCGGATATTGCTACGCATAATAACATATAGATACAACTTCAGTTAATTTCCTTAGATTATCTTTTTCACTATAAAAATGAACATATATGGCAACATTCTTTTCCATGTCAAATTTCTGTCCATACTTTCCTAACAAAGGTGGTTCATCTTGTATATTGAAAATTGTGTGCAATGAGTCATTATACACATACATACATATATATATATATAATATATATATATATATATATATATATATATATATAAATATATATATATTGAGGCATTCTGACTGGTTGATGTAAGCGGAATAGGAAACACAGGAGTCTTAGTCTTGAGTTTATTCCTGACTAGTTTCGCAGATATGCTTTTTCAAAGGAATAGGTTTACAAACGGTCTGTGGGCATTATATACATGTGGTGGACCTCACCACCTCCCCGAGTTACCATAGTTGGTGACGAGTGTGAACATCACATTGTGGCTAACGTAACAATGAAGAGTTTTTTTTTTTTTTTTTTTTTTACAATTAAATATGATAATACTAATAACAAAGAAATTATTAATAGTAAATGTAACAATAGTAATGATAACAATGATGATAAATATTTAAATAATTATAGTAACAATAATAATAACAAAAATGATAATAACAATACAATAGAAGTAATAATAATGATAATGATAATAATAACAATAAAATAAAAGTAATAATAATAATAGAAATAAAATTAATAAAAATATGATAATACTAATAACCAAGAAATAAAAATTATTAATAGTAATTATAACAATAATAGTGATAACAATGATAATAAAAAAAAATAAAAACGAAAAATTAAATATTTAAATAATAATAGTAACAATAATAATAACGATAATAATAGTAATAACAAAGATAATGAAAGTAATAATGATAATGATGGTAATAATAAAAATGTAATAATAAATTTAATATATATAATGATACATACATATACCAAGGCTTTTTCCCCCTTACAAGGGAGGTAGCCAAAAAGGGAAAGGCATAAAAACACTCCCACCCATTTCATCCCTAAATACACTCCACACCCCTCCCACCCTCCCTCTCATCTGAGCACCTCCTGGATGACGGGTCATCCCTGCACCCTGCCTACCACCCTGGGTCAGAAGCAGTGTCGCAAGACACAGTACATCCACAGCAAGGCCGCTTCATTTAATCGGCGACCCCCCCTCTCCGTCCCCCTCTGCATATAAGGCGAGGACGGGGAGAAATCCCTTCGGGCTGCGTCAAAATTTACTCACACATACTACCCCCCCCCCCGCCTATTCCTCCTCATGCAGTCACATCATCATCCATATACAACCATTCTCCACTCACCTCTGTCTTCCGTCCTCTCCCTTCCTTCCTCAACAGACATTCCCCTCTTCCCCAAAGCCCCCTTCACCCCATTCATCCACCTCATCCTAGGACGTCCCCTCATGTTCACTCCCTCCACATCTGCCTTCCATACCTCTTTTACTAGTCTTTCTTCACTCATTCTTTCCATGTGTCCAAACCATCTTAATATTCTTTCATCAACCCTATCTCCCAAATCCTTTTTCACCCCTGTTCTCCTCCTCACCTCCTCATTTCTCACTCTATCCAGCCTAGTAACCCCCACCATACTTCTCAGACACCTCATCTCAAACACATTCAAACTCCTTCTCTCTTCTTCTTCTCTTATATTCCACGTTTCTGCCCCATACAGTGCTGTTGGCACAATCACTCCTTCATACAGTCTCCTCTTAGCATCCATTCCCAAATGTCTATTCCTCATTACACTCTTTAAACCACCAAGGCATTTACTCGCTTCTCTCAATCTACATTCTACCTCCACCTTCACTCCACCTTTTCCTGCTACACTTGCACCCAAGTATCTAAAACTATCCACTTCCTCCAGTCGCTCTCCCTTAATGTTCACTTCCAGTCTACTGCCACTTTCACCCCTTGTACATCTCATCACCTTACTTTTATCCACATTTATCTTTAGCTTTCTTCTATCACATACTCTCCCAAACTCTGCCACCAGCTTCCTCAATCCCTCCTCTGACCCTGCCACAAGCGCAGTGTCGTCCGCAAACAACAGTTGGCTCACCTCCCACTTTTCTCCATTTTCTTTAACCATCTCCAATCCCTGACCCACTACCCTAGCATTCACCTCTCGCACCACCCCATCCATGTATAAGTTGAACAGCCAGGGTGACATAATGATAGTAATAATAAATAAATAATAATTATAATAACAATGATAATAATAATAGTGTTGAAAATAAATAGTAACAAATAGTATTAAAAGAATAAATCATGATAAAAAGTTGGGGCAAGGTAGCATGGTGCAAGAAGGAACGTCAGAGTGAAAGGAAGAAAGCTGGAGAGGGTAGGCCGAAGTGGGAAGAAGGTATCTACTTAGGGTCGGGGGGTCTGGGAAGCCATTCTTGGAGGGCAAGTGTCGCGGTAGATTTTGTCCATTTCAAGTCACCAGTTCTCTTGTTTGTGTTTTTGTGGTTGGCAATGTAAAGTGATTCAATTATTTTCCGTTGTTTCTTGTGTAGTCCTTTAGCCAGAATGGTGGAACCCTCCCAGTTAGGTAAGTGTCCCTCTGTGTCAATGTGGTTAGCTAGAGCGTTGGTTTCTCGGTGGTGTCTAATGTCCGCTTTGTGTTCCCTGAGTCTGTTGTTAAGTCCTCTGTATGTCTCTCCGTAGTATGCACAGTCACATCCTTTGCAGGGAATTTTGTAAACGATGCTATTGTCACGGTTCGTCTTGTCCACGTTTCTGCCCCATACAGTGCTGTTGGCACAATCACTCCTTCATACAGTCTCCTCTTAGCATCCATTCCCAAATGTCTATTCCTCATTACACTCTTTAAACCACCAAGGCATTTACTCGCTTCTCTCAATCTACATTCTACCTCCACCTTCACTCCACCTTTTCCTGCTACACTTGCACCCAAGTATCTAAAACTATCCACTTCCTCCAGTCGCTCTCCCTTAATGTTCACTTCCAGTCTACTGCCACTTTCACCCCTTGTACATCTCATCACCTTACTTTTATCCACATTTATCTTTAGCTTTCTTCTATCACATACTCTCCCAAACTCTGCCACCAGCTTCCTCAATCCCTCCTCTGACCCTGCCACAAGCGCAGTGTCGTCCGCAAACAACAGCTGGCTCACCTCCCACTTTTCTCCATTTTCTTTAACCATCTCCAATCCCTGACCCACTACCCTAGCATTCACCTCTCGCACCACCCCATCCATGTATAAGTTGAACAGCCAGGGTGACATAATGATAGTAATAATAAATAAATAATAATTATAATAACAATGATAATAATAATAGTGTTGAAAATAAATAGTAACAAATAGTATTAAAAGAATAAATCATGATAAAAAGTTGGGGCAAGGTAGCATGGTGCAAGAAGGAACGTCAGAGTGAAAGGAAGAAAGCTGGAGAGGGTAGGCCGAAGTGGGAAGAAGGTATCTACTTAGGGTCGGGGGGTCTGGGAAGCCATTCTTGGAGGGCAAGTGTCGCGGTAGATTTTGTCCATTTCAAGTCACCAGTTCTCTTGTTTGTGTTTTTGTGGTTGGCAATGTAAAGTGATTCAATTATTTTCCGTTGTTTCTTGTGTAGTCCTTTAGCCAGAATGGTGGAACCCTCCCAGTTAGGTAAGTGTCCCTCTGTGTCAATGTGGTTAGCTAGAGCGTTGGTTTCTCGGTGGTGTCTAATGTCCGCTTTGTGTTCCCTGAGTCTGTTGTTAAGTCCTCTGTATGTCTCTCCGTAGTATGCACAGTCACATCCTTTGCAGGGAATTTTGTAAACGATGCTATTGTCACGGTTCGTCTTGGTTCTGTTGGTGGTCAAGTGTCCTATTTTCTTCCCTGTGTCATTTATTATGATGAGTCCTGTCTGTCTCAACGTTTTGGAAAGCATGTGAGAGAGGCCAGAGTTAGGAACCACAAGGTATCGTAAATTTGTCCTCTCTTCACTCCCTTTCCTCTGTCTGATTTTAATTGCTTTCCGTAGTGACGTCCCTAACATGCCCTCTGGGTACCTTAGGTTCCTGAACGCAGCGGTTACGTATTCAATTTCTTCTTGTAAATACTCTTCGCTGCATATTCTAAGAGCCCTAAGGTAAAACCCAATGATAACCCCTGATTTGGTCTTCTCGTCATGTGCGCTAAAATAATGGATGAAGTCGTCTTTGTTTGTCGGTTTACGGTATACCTTGAACCTAGCGCTGCTGTCCGATCTGATGACGACAGCGTCTAGGAAAGGTAGGGAACCGTTGGTCTCTTCCTCTACTGTGAATTTAATTCTTTTGTCCACGTTGTTCAGTTGTTCCAGTAGGTTTCTTGTGAAATGAAGAGGATGTCGTCAACATAACGGTACCACTTGGAGTTAACTGGGATGATATGTAGAAAGTGGTCCCTTTCCAAAGTCTCCATGTAGAGCGATGCTGCCACCGCACTCAATGGAGACCCCATTGGAAGCCCTTCATGTTGTCTGTATTCCTGTTTGTTAAAAACAAAAGAACCAAACTTTATGCACCTATCTACCAACTCCAAGTAGTCACGCTTGTTGATGGGTAAGTTGTCGGTGTCAATGTGTTGTACTGTCTCTTTAACAGCCCGAAGGGCACCGTCTATTGTTACGTTTGTGTAGAGGGAAGTGATGTCAAAGCTTACCAGGCGTTGGTCTGTGAAGTCAAATGTGTTGAGTTTGTCTATTAGGTCGGAGGAGTTTCTAAGGTGTGTTCCGCTAATGCTACCTAAGGAGGATGAAAGAGGTTTGGCTAATAGCTTGGCTAGTCTATGTGGTGCGCTACCTATGCCAGAAGTTATAGGTCGGAGGGGAATGTCCTGTTTGTGGATTTTCGGAAGTCCTTTCATGGATGGGATTGTTGGGTCTTCCTCCAGGAGGTAGAGGAGTCTTTTTCCCTTTTCGGTTCTTTTGATGATTTTTCTGATGTGGTTGTTGAACTTCTTGGCTTCTTCGCTGGCTGTACCGTCCCTTTGTTTACAATATGTGGATTGGTCAGAGAGTAAACGTTCCATTTTGTTGGTGTAGACCCTCTTGTTCATGATGACAACGCCACCTCCTTTGTCGGCGGTCGTGATGATGATGTCGTCATTGTCAAGGAGTTTTTGAATGGCGCGAACGTATCTCCTGGGGATGGTCTTGCTGTTGTCCCTGGCTGCAATGGAACAGCATAATAGAACACCTTGTTTGAAGCCGGACTCGATGTCGCTGTCCTTCCAGTTGTAGTTCTTCCCTATGTAGTCGTTCAATTTCTTTGGGTTTATGTTGGTGCTGAATTTTAGACCAAGGGAGAGGGCTTCATTTGGGTGTGTGTGGGGTTGTAGTCGGAAAGGTTGTTGATGAGATTCTGTCTACCCACTTCTTTCCATTTGCTTGTGTTGCACAGTCGTAGCAGTTTATTCTCAAGTTCCACCTTCTGTTGTTGCTTTTTCTTCTTGAGTTCTTCAATGAGTTCTGGGGGAAGACCAAATCATGACGAGACGACCAAATCAGGGGTTATCTGTCAAACTCTTACCCCATTTCACATCTGCTCTCTTCTTTGCAACCTTTAGTGAATGGTGGGATGAAGAAACAAAAAAAGGTTGTAGAAGAGAAGAAGCAAACTAGAAAAGATTGGTTACAAAATAGGACGAGGGAGTCATATGAGAGGTACAAAGAAAAGAAAGAGAGATAATGATACAGGTAAATTGAAATACATTGTCTATATACTAAGCGGGTCATCTCACAGGTCGCCTTGGGATAGGGTTCGCCGTTTGTGCCACCTCGATGATTAATCTTGCTGTTGCGTGGGCTAAATCTACAAACCCTTCTCTATGATTGGTTGATTTAAAAGTATTGATAGTTTTTCTTGTCGTCTTTTTCATACCGGTGTGTAGGATTTTGGTGTTGTTCCAATTAGGCATATGTCCGTGTTGTGCAGCGTGTACTACTAACGAATTAGATGTCCTGTGGTGTCGCATGTCGTTCTTGTGTTCGTATAATCTTTTTGTGATTCCTCTTGAAGTTTCTCCAAAATAAGCTGCATCACATTCACCACATGGAATCTTGTAAACCACGCTCTTTTCATTTTTCTCTCCCGTGTGTTGGTTACTGGATAAAATGTCCCTTGTTTTCTGTTTTGCGGAGTGTGCGACTTCCGTCCCTATTCTCGCGAGAAATTTGGAAATTAATTCACCTCTTGAGGAGTAAGGAATCACTAAAAGATCTTTTTCTTTCCTCTGTTCTCCTGTAACTGTGTTTTTTCTCTTTCTTCTCCATATTTGTTTGGCTTTATTTTTCAGTTTTTGTATGAGACCCGGTGGATATTTTAGGCGGCTGAACGTCTCTGTAATGTGTTTACATTCGTCATGTAAAAATTCTTCGCTACAAATTCTAAATGCTCTAAGAAAAAAGCCAATTATTATGCCAGATTTCGTTCTTGTGTCGTGTCGTGATAAGTAATGAATAAAATCTTCTTTGTTTGTTGGTTTCCTATATACTGAAAATTTTGCACTTCTGTCAATACGATGAATTATTGTGTCTAAAAATGGCAGTTTCTTGTCTATCTCCTTTTCCACTGTGAATTCTATGTACTTATTTACACTATTGAGCCTACGAAGTTTGTTATCTATATCAGTATTTTCTGGTACTATAACTAATACGTCGTCTACGTAGCGAAACCAGGATGCTCCTCTTCCCATGATATGTATGTATTTATCTACTTCAAGTGACTCCATGTAAAGGTTTGCCATAATGGCACTGAGAGGAGATCCCATAGCTAAGCCTCGGAATTGTACATATTCATGATTGTTAAAAGTGAAGCAGTTGAATTTTACACATAATGAAATTAATTTCACAAAGTCTGTTTTTTAACCGGTAAATCAGTGTCATTTACTTGATTTAGCATCTTCGTTACTGCTTCCATTGCCCATTCAATCACTACGTTTGTGAAAAAGAGCTTTTACATCATAGCTAGCCATCTTCTTTTTGTTTAAATCTAAGTGCTTCAATCTATTGATTAAATCAGTGGAGTTGTGTAAATGTGCGCTGCTGATTGTGCCCATTGCTGCAGATAACGGTTTCGCTAGATGTTTTGAAGGTCGATGAGGTGCATTTCCTACTCCTGAGATAATGGGTCTCATCAGGCTTCCTGGTTTGTGTATTTTGGGAATTCCTCTCATCCTTGGTGTTTTTGGGGCTTCTTCGAGTAGTTAAAGTAGTTTTTCTCCTCTAGCTGAGCTGGATAAAATCTTCCTTGCTTCTTTCTTGAACTCCTCCGCTTTCCTACTTGCGTAACCTATGTCTACATTCTTGTACGTATTTCTGTCGTCTAGAAGCTCCTGCAAGGGATATTTTATCCAGTAACCAACACACGGGAGAGAAAAATGAAAAGAGCGTGGTTTACAAGATTCCATGTGGTGGATGTGATGCAGCTTATTTTGGAGAAACTTCAAGAGGAATCACAAAAAGATTATACGAACACAAAAACGACATGCGACACCACAGGACATCTAATTCGTTAGCAGTACACGCTACACAACACGGACATATGCCTAATTGGAACAACACCAAAATCCTACACACCGGTATGAAAAAGACGACAAGAAAAACTATATATATCAATACTTTTAAATCAACCAATCATAGAGAAGGGTTTGTAGATTTAGCCCACGCAACAGCAAGATTAATCATCGAGGGGGCACAAACGGCAAACCCTATCCCAAGGCGGCCTGTGAGATGACCCGCTTAGTATATAGACAATACATTTCAATTTACCTGTATCATTATCTCTCTGAAGAAGACTCTGTCGAAACGTTAGAGAATAAAGTACTTCTGCTCCTTCCTGGACTTTACCTATACCACTCTTGCCATATATTTGTCTTTTCTCTTGTCATATATAGAAAAGTTACGATTGAAATTTTTACAAGATTGTCTCCGTGAACAAGTGATGCCAAAATCCATCCTGCCTATTCAAATAAGGATTTGGATTATGTTGAAATTGCCGAATCAATTTCAAACTTTGAAACATATTGTGATTTATCTCTTGAAGATAAAAACATTTGCAAAGGTATTATTTATGCTTCATTGAATAATCCACGTGTACCCAATTCTCCAGATAGGTTTATGAAGGCTTTGGGAGATCTTAAAAAAGATAAGGATTTACATATTACTAGAGCAGATCAAGCAAATGTTGTGGTCATTTTAAACAGAGAGGACTATTTTGCCAAGATGAGTGATCTCCTGTCTGATGATATCACTTACTCTAGACTTCAAACTAATCCCCTCAGTAAGGTGAACAGCCTTTTTAATAAGACAACGAAATCTGTTTTAAAGGGAGAAGGCGAATTAATCAGACGTTTTTCCACCATTACGCCTTCTCTACCTTATATGTATGGTCTCATAAAGACACACAAACCTGGAAACCCTATAAGACCAATTATTAGCTCAGTAAAATTAAATATTAAGAGTTTAAGAGTTTAAGAGTTTAAATATTAATTATAATTTCAAGCTTGTCAGTTTTGATTTAACTAATTTATTTACTAAAATTTCAATTGATGACTTAATTATCTTTCTCACCGAATTTTTGGACAAAATGCCACTTCCATTGCCTTCAGCTAAAATCATTGAACTTATTAAGCTTTGTATTAAAGATTGTAAATTCGAATTGAATGGTCAATTTTATGCTCAGGAATTCGGAATGGCTATGGGTAATCCGCTATCCCCAGTCCTTAGCAATCTCTATATGGAATTTTTTGAAAATAAACTATTAAGTGAAATTTTGCCACCAAATGTGACTTGGTATAGGTACGTTGACGATGTTCTTTGCCTGTGGCCCAATTCTGAGGATTTAAATGCATTTTTGCAATCTCTGAATAATTTAGTTCCCTCTATTAATTTCACTGTTGAACTAGAAAATAGGAATGGTAATGATTTTAAGTTCAGTGTTTATAGGAAGCCGACAAATGTTTTGTCTTATATTCACTATTACTCGTCTCACCAGGATAAAGTAAAATATTCTGTCTTTTCTTCTATGTTTTTACGTGCTCTTCGTATTTGCAGCCCTGATTTTATTGATGGGGAATTTGAGTACATTGTTAATGTTGGTCTTGGATTAAAATACTCCAAAAGATTTTTAGACCGCGCTCTCGCTTTAGCGAAAAAAACTTTTTATAGTGTTCAAACATCCCCCCCCCCCTTCGACTATAAGAATCTTTTGATTTTACCTTTTAGTAACAATCTTGCTCAAGTTCCCCATATTCTTAAAACATGGAATATCAAAGTTGCGTTTAATCATCCAAATACTTTTAAGAAGTTAATAATAAAAAATTCATCTAATGACTCAGTTGGTTGCATAAACAGGATCCCTTGTGGAGATTGTGAAAGGTATTATCTTGGACAAACAGGCAAAGAACTCGCAACTAGGGTCAAGCAACACAAGTACAGTGTAAAAACAGCACATGAGTCTAGTGCGCTAATTATCCATAAGGAGATTTCGATCATCGTATCGATTGGACCAGTGCCTCTTCTATCATATATTGTGATTCATTTACCAAAAAAAATATCATTGAAAGTTGCATAATAAAAAATTCTGAAGGATCTAATATTAATATTAGCTATGGTATGTTAAAATTAGATAATTTTATCATTGACAAAATTTGTAATCAAATTAAGTCATTACAAAAATGATTTAATTGTAAGTGTTCAATGTTTGTGACATTTTCTCCATGTGTTATGTCCGTTCTTTTCCCAGTTTATTGTATTACCTCTTATATACCTATGTGACAATTTTCTTTGTTGTAATCCCCTGAAGATGTGAAATATCACAAAAGCGCTTGGGAATTCTAGTTTTCTTTTCCGTTTTTTTTCCTGTGGTTATCAGCAATCTTTTGGATCACGTGGTGTTGTGATCTTTTTGCATATATATATATATATATATATATATATATATATATATATATACATATATACATACATACACACATACATACATACATACATACATACATACATACATACATACATACATACATACATACATACATACATATACCAAGAGGAGGTAGCCAAAAAGGAAAAGGCATAAAATCATTCCCACCCATTCCATCCCTGAATACACTCCACGCCCCTCCACCCTCCCTCATATCTTAGCACCTCCTGGATGCAGGTCATCCCTGCACCTTGTCCACTGCCCTGGGTCAGAAGCAGATGTCGCAAGACACAGCACATCCACAGCAAGGCCGCTTCATTAAATCGGCGACCCCCCCTCTCCGTCCCCCCATGCATAAAAGGAGAAGACGGGGAGAAATCCCTGCGGGCTGCGTCAAATTTTGCTCACACATACTACCTCACCCCCCATCCCCAAGCCCATTCCACCTCATGCATCACAACATCATCCATATACAACCATTCTCCATTCACCCATGCCTTCTGTCCTCTCCCGTCCTTCCTCAACAGACATTCCCCTCTTCCCCAAAGCCCCCTTCACCCCATCCATCCAACTCATCCTAGGACGTCCCCTCATGTTCACTCCCTCCACATCTGCCTTCCATACCTCTTTTACTAGTCTTTCTTCACTCATTCTTTACATGTGTCCAAACCATATATACATATATGTATATATACATATACATATATATATATATATATATATATATATATATATATATATATATATATGTGTGTGTGTGTGTGTGTGTGTGTGTGTGTGTGTGTGTGTGTGTGTGTGTGTGTGTGTGTGTGTGTGTGGTTGTGTGTGTGTGTGTGTGTGTGTGTGTGTGTGTGTGTGTGTGTGTGTGTGTGTGTGTGTGTGTGTGTGTGTGAATATATATATATATATATATATATATATATACATATACATATATGTATACATATATTTATATATATATATATATATACATACATATGCATATATATAGGCATACACACACGCACAATCACACATGTATATATATATATATATATATATATATATATATATATATATATATATATATATATATATATACATGTATGTATATATATATATATATATATATATATTATAGATATATAAATATATATACATTTATTTATAAATATATGTATATATATACATATATATATATATATATGTATATGATAAATTGTTTAAGACAAATGAGAGAGTGATAGGTGGGGAAGGGTAAACGAAGATGGGCTAAGAATACATTTATTGTTCTTACGTTTCGGT
>NC_134805.1:5505719-5518219 GCF_046742065.1 Oratosquilla oratoria
TATCCCTTGATGTTTTTATAGTCCTTTTCATGTACCCCACTTCCATATCTTCTATTTATTTCTCCTTCTCTTTTACAACTCTCCACGTTTCCGCTATGTATAATAACGTAGACCCCCAAAAAAGAAAATCACGGGTTAGCAGATATATATGGTACCGTAAAAATGGAGCCACTCTGTAGCGATGTAGAGTTTCATTAAGGCTATCGGATAAGTGTGCGGCAAACTCATATAACATTTGCCAAAAAGGACTTGAAACAATTTATAAACATACACAACGCAGGGATGTCAGGTGATATGTCCCTCAAATAAGAGAGAGAGTGGTGCATTGGAAACGAAATGCAAAGCAACACAGCAAATACATTTCACATTCATGTTCTAACATAACCTCATAAAGGTCCAATTACCTTTAATATTTTTTCTAGCTACTTCATAGCATTATTTATTCTAACGTTAATAGATATATATTTCACATTTATGACAGAATTCTCTAAGATAACCTAATGATAATTTGATATCAGAACGAAACATGGTTTTTTCATAGTGCGAAGCACTAGTTCCGCGAGAGAAACGAAAAATACATATTACTAAAGTAATCACCCGATATTCAATATAAATTGATATGTATAGAAATGTAAAGTTTCGACAAATGGATAATGAAGCTCCGCCATGTCCATTTCCATTACCACTTGTCATCACCATCCATGAAGTTGTCAAACCGTTTCTTAAAACAACCGATATTTTCAGCAATCACTACATGGTTACTGAATATATTCTAATCGTTGACCACCCTATTAGAAAACTATTTCATCCTTACATCTAAAATTGTTCAATTTAAATTCATTACGGCGAGTCCTGCCCTATATATAAATATATATATATATATATATAGATATAGATATATATGTATATATATATACATGTGTATATATATATATATACATATATATATACATATATACACATATATATATATATATACATATATATATACATGTATATATATATATATATATATATATATACATATATATACATATATATATATATATACATATATATATATATATATATATATATATATATTTGGTATATGTATTGAAGTGGAGTTGACAATTTGAGTGTATTTGGCGTAGGCAAATGATAGCAGAGGTTCTTTATTCCCTTACGTTTCGGGTGTATGCCTTCCTCAGAGAGAATGTCATACATACATCGGTCTTCTGTTGATTGAAAATTTAACAGTGTCGTCCACTTGGTGAATTACTGCGTCCAGGAAAGGTAACTTTTTATCAGCTTCCACCTCCACTGTCAATTCTATGTTGTTGTCCACACTGTTAAGTCTTCTGAGTTTATCATCTACTCGTGTGTTCTCTGGCATGACGACTAATATGTCATCCACGTACCGGAAGCAGGAACTTCCCCTTCCAGTAATTCGCTTGAAGTGATCCACTTCTGAACACTCCATAAACCATGACGCCATCACCGCTCATAAAAGAGAACCCATGGCCAAGTCTCGAATCTGTTTGAATTCTTGGTGCTCAAAGGTAAAAGATCCAAAGAGCTGTGACCCACTGTAGCAGCTGGAGGGAAAACCACAAGGAAAACGATCGTGTCCGTCAACTCCTGACCAACAACGGGTTCTCTGGCCAGATGTTTGAAGCGTTATAAAGAAGAAAGTAGATCATTATGCCACACCACCCCAGGCTTCAATCCCTCCCAGCAATAAAATCACCACTTACCATCAAAACCACTTTCACTGCAAGTACAAAGAAGAATTTAAAGCCATTAAAGGTTTCGTAAGAAGAGGAGTCACTCACACTGACACAGACTCTTCCATAAACACCCGAAAGAGATCTCTACCAATGTAATATATAAGTTTCCATGCCAGGAGGGCCGCTGTGACGGCTCCAGTTCTTACATCGGTCTCCCCCACCGAAACCAGGAAGTCACCACTGAGCACGGCTCCAATTCTTACATCGGTCTCCACCACCGAAACCAGGGAGTCATCAATGAGCACGTTAACAAAAAAACATCATAATACTCCACAGAGAAGAAAATTGTAAAAGACTGCAGATTGCGGAATCTGTATCCATAACTTCCTAGCATCCTATCCTCAATGTGCAGCAAGCTGTAGACTTTACCCTCCCTTCAGCCCGCCCCCAAGAACACCATGCCCTCCAACACCACCAAGAACGCCCACCAGAGCTCAATGCCCTCCAGCAACAAGGACTCCCGATGATCTATCCTGTATCTCCTAATAACCTCACTTTATAAGCAGTACAATTATAAAGTATTGTTACGAAGATTTGTTATAATCGCTGGCATCCATCATCGCCTAATACTACACTCTTTTACATGATATGGAAATCATGGATGATTATGTTCAAACTTTGAACTATTAGAATAAAATGTTATTCTTGAAACCGAAGATGTTGAATATTGATATAGCCAAAGCTATTAGCAAAGTTGAGTTCAGTGAAAATTGTCTACGTGAAAACCAGTGCCAAAGAAGTATATATATATATATATATATATATATATATATATATATATACATATATATATATATATATATATATGTATATATATATATATATACATATATATATATATGTATATATATATATATATATATATATATATATGTATATGCATATATACATATGTAAACTCGTGAGCATCCCTTACATGTTACCTTCTATATTGCGCTATTTTTGCTGTGTTTTTTTTTTTTTTAAGGTTTCACCAAGCCTTTAATTTTTTCACCTGAGGTATACACTAACTTAACTCCGGCTATCTGCAAAAGAGATTTGATGGATTTGGTTTCCTTTGAGTATGGTATTAGGACGTATTCATTCGTGGACTTACCTTCAGTTTTCTCCCTTGCATCAATCTCAATATTTTCCCTATTTAGTTTGTTTAGCAATCCTGCTGCATATTTCAGTTTCTTAAATGCTTCGATGATGTATTCATATTCACCCTCAATGACTCTTTACTACATATCTGGATTGCCGTTAGAAAAAATCCTATTACTACCCGTTTCGTTATTTCGCTGTGTGCTGTAAACTGAAAATATAATATTGTCATCTACTCGAATAATTACGGCGTAGAGTAAAAGTAACTTTTTGTCAGCCACCTTCTCCACGGTGCGTGTGTGCCTGTTCCTATGCTCTGGCACGTGTTTTTGAGTATACCCTTTTGCACAATTGAGACTGTTTGCAATGAATGCAGTCTTGGGTACCCCAGCGTCACGGAAGCAGGCAACCATACCATGGTCGTCCTAGCTTCCCGATGGTAGGTGGTAATATGCTGTCCAAGTATAAAGATAGACAGGTGTCTAGACTAATAGTCGCCTCTGCATTCCAATAACAGGACACCGTGTATTTCTAAGTTTCTAAGTGTGTTTTTTTTTTCATCTTCATATGTTTGGACGTGAGTTTGTGAGTATGGCTCTTTGGATGCATGTGAGCACTCACAAATATACATACATACATACATATACCAACGCTTTTCCCCTTACAAGGGAGGTAGTCAAAAAGGGAAAGGCATAAAATCATTTCCACCCATTCCATCCCTGAATACACTCCACACCCCTCCACCCTCCCTCCTATCTGAGCACCTCCTGGATGACGGGTCATCCCTGCACCTTGTCCACTGCCCTGGGTCAAAAGCAGTGTCACAAGACACAGCACATCCACAGCAAGGCCGCTTCATTAAATCGGCGACCCCCCCTCTCCGTCCCCCCATTGCATAAAATGAGAGGACGGGGAGAAATCCCTTCGGGCTGCGTCAAATTTTGCTCACACATACTACCTCACCCCCCATCCACCCGCCCATTCCACCTCATGCAATCACAACATCATCCATATACAACCATTCTCCATTCATCCATGCCTTCTGTCCTCTCCCGTCCTTCCTCAACAGACATTCCCCTCTTCCGCAAAGCCCCCTTCACCCCATCCATCCACCTCATCCTAGGTTGTCCCCTCATGTTCACTCCCTCCACATCTGCCTTCCATACCTCTTTTACTAGTCTTTCTTCACTCATTCTTTCCATGTGTCCAAACCATCCTAATATTCTTTCATCAACCCTATCTCCCAGCTCCTTTTCCACCCCTGTTCTCCTCCTCACCTCCTCATTTCTCACTCTATCTAGCCTAGTAACCCCCATCATACTTCCCAGACACCTCATCTCAAACACATTCAAACTCCTTCTCTCTTCTTCTCTTATGTTCCATGTTTCTGCCCCATATAGTGCTGTTGGCACAATCACTCCTTCATACAGTCTCCTCTTAGCATCCATTCCCATATGTCTATTCCTCATTACACTCTTTAATCCACCAAGGCATTTACTCGCTTCTCTCAATCTATATTCTACCTCCACTTTCACTCCACCTTTTCCTGCCACATTTGCACCCAAGTATCTAAAACTATCCACTTCCTCCAGTCGCTCTCCCTTAATGCTCACTTCAAGTCTACTGCCACTTTCACCCCTTGTACATCTCATCACCTTACTTTTACCCACGTTTATCTTTAGCTTTCTTCTATCACATACTCTCCCAAACTCTGCCACCAACTTCCTCAAACCCTCCTCCGATCCTGCCACAATCGCAGTGTCGTCAGCAAACAGCAGCTGGTTCACCTCCCACTTTTCTACATTTTCTTTAACCATCTCCAATTCCTTGCCCACTACCCATGCATTTACCTCTCGCACCACCCCATCCATGTATAAGTTGAACAGCCAGGGTGACATAACGCATCCTTGACGAAGTCCCACCTTTACCTCGAACCACTCACTCTCTCCATTTCCAATCCTGACACAAGTTCTACTACTCTCATAAAAACTCTTGACACCTCCTAGAAGCTTTCCTCCTATCCCGTATATCTGCATAACCTCCCACAGTGCCTTTCCGTCTACCCTATCATAAGCCTTTTCCAGATCCATAAAAGCCCAAAAGACATCCTTCCCCTTTCCTATAGCTTTCTCACATATCTGTCTCACCACAAAGATCTGATCTACACAACCTCTACCTGTCCTAAATCCACACTGTTCCTCACCAATTACTCCTTCTGTTCCTCTCCTAATCCCCTCAATCAAGATCCTCCCATAAGCCTTCCCAACTACACTTAACAAGCTAATCCCTCTGAAACTACTACATTCACACTTGTCCCCTTTTCTCTTGTAAGGAGGAACTATACAGGCACTCCTCCAGTCCTCCGGCACTCTACCCTCTCTCCAGCAAACATTAAATAACTTCACCAGCCAGTCCACCATCACTGTACCTCCCTTTTTCAGACATTCTGCGTGGCATTCATTCCAGACCAGGTGCCTTACCTGCTTTCATCATCTTAACAACTGCCTTCACCTCATCCTTCCTTATTTCTCCTCCATTTTCCTCACTCATCACTCTCATTTTCTTCGCATTTCCCACTGCAGCTATCTTTCCCTCCCTATCTTCCTTCACATTTAGCAAATCCCTAAAATATTCTGCCCATCTTCCCCTTAATGCCTTCTCCTCCATTATCATCTCTCCGTCTGCACCTTTTACCTTTTCTTCTCTACTTGATTCGCCTCCTCTTCCTCTCTTAATTTCTTTCCAAAACATCTTTTTATTACTTTCAAAATTTTCTGTCATACTCTTACCCCATTTCTCATCTGCTCTCCTCTTTGCCTCCTTTACCTTTTGCTTTACTTCTCTTTTCTTTTCTTTGTACCTCTCATATGACTCCCTCGTCCTATTTTGTAACCAATCTGTGAAAGCTCGCTTCTTCTCTTCTACAACCTTCTTTGTTTCCTCATCCCACCATTCACTATCCTTTCTTCTTTTTCTCCCTGTCCTTCTTGTTCCACACACCATCCTTGCACACTTTATGACTCCCTCCTTCAACCATCCCCATTCCTCCTCCACACCCAGCTCCACTCTATCCTTTACTCCCTCCCACTCCTCCTTCAGCTTCTTTTCGTACTCCTTCTCCTTTCCCTTTTCATTCAAAGAGTTCACTCTAAGAACCTCCCTACCTTTTGTCCCTTTCCTCTTTCTCCATCTATCCTCCACTCTCAACTTACCTTCCACCAAAAATGATCTGATATTCCCCCACTCTCTCCCCTTAGCACATGTACATCCTTAACTCTTCCTATCATAATCTTATTTACCACTACATAATCCATTAGTGCTCTATCTACCACCCTTCCCTCCACCACCCTCTCCCATGTGTACTTATGCTTGAATTTCTTCCAAAACACTGTATTTGCTATCATCAACTCTCTTTCTAGACACATTTCCACCATCAACTCTCCACTACGATTCTTTCCTGGAACTCCACATTTCCCAACCACTCCATCGATTGGACCATTTCCTACCCTAGCATTAAAGTCTCCCAGTACTATTACATTGACATTTCTTTCTAAATCCTCTATGCACTCATTTAAATCTATCCAAAAGGCCTCTCTTTCTTCTACACTCTTCTCACTGCCAGGCCCATATGCACTTACAAAGACCCACATCTCCTTTCCCAGTTTCACCTTCATCCACACTATCCTTGAGGAAACCTCCTTCCACTCCACTACCCGTTTACCTATCTCTTCACTTACTAGAATAGCCACCCCTTCCCTCCTTCGCCCTCTCTTCACTCCTGATAACCTCCCACTTACACTCCCAAACTTACACTCACCCTTTCCTTTCAACTTAGTTTCACTCAAAGCCAACACATCCGTCTTTCTTCTCACAAACATACTACCTATCTCTTCCCTTTTACTCTCATCTGTACCACATCCACGCACATTAAAAGACCCAAACCTTAGGGTGCTGGTCCGAAAACTCCCAGACCCTGTTATGCCTTTACTTTTTTGTTTAGGAATGTGCCCTGTGGGGCTACAAGGAGAAGGATGCCTAATCCCAATCCCCGTCCCTTTCTTCTCGCCTCTTACGATCCAAGTGGGAATACTTGGTGGCAGTATTCTTTTCCCCCACCACAGGGAATTCCCCCACCACAGAAAAAGAATACTCAGAGAAATGATACACACACACACACACACACACACACACACACACACACACACACACACACACACACACACACACACACACACACACACACACACACACACACACACACACACATATATATATATATATATATATATATATATATATATATATATATATATATATATATATATATATATATATATAGTTCTGGTCACCCAGGTGTCCCGGATGGCAGATGAACAGATGACCAAGTATTTGCCCCAGCATCCCAGTAAGCAGGTGACCATTCCTTGGTTACCACGACGTCCCGGTGGCATGCAACCGTGTGTTTGTGAGTTTCTTTGGTGTGCTTGTATGTTTATTTGTGCATGTCACTATTCGTGTGTTGTCAAGTGAGTTTGTGAAAGTACCCCTTTGCATACCTGCAAAAACAGTCCTGGCAACCACAGCATCCCGTGAGGCATGCGTCCAGTACATGGTCATCCCAGCGTTCCGTTGGCGAGGGGCCTGTGGAATTCCAATAAGAAATTATGAATCAGTTGGGTTTCTCTTTCTCAAGAGTTGTCTAAAACGTTCTACCAAACGATTGAATATATCTTTATGATCTATAAAAAGTAACTACCCTTCTCCTGACTAGACAGGTATGAGTGAGGTGTTTATTGGACCATGTATGGTTTTTTGTGAGGAGTTGATGTTATGCAGATATCCGGAGTCTAAGTAGATGGTTTTGTCCACCATATTTTCTCTATTTCTCAAAACTCGCGCTGAAATCTGGAACGGAGTAAGGTGAAGAAATCTTTGTTTTGCAGGAATGGCTTGTGAAGATAATTATCATGAACTGAATTTTTTGCTTTTATGACATGGGAAGTCTCATCTGCTTTGTCATAGAACCAGGTGCGATGTTTGCGACGAGAAGTTCTAAGTACAGTGTGAGCTTCTTGCAGAACAATGGTACAGGTGATGTTCCACAATTCAGTAAGAGATTCTGTGGTGACACGGGATGAAGGTTGAGAAGCAGACTGTAGGAGCTCACTAAGAGCAGCCTGAAGAGTTATTCTGGTGTTGCAGTTATGAATAGCAGTAAAGTCTAGTCTTGGATTTGGGGATCGCTTGCAGATTGGCGGCCTGATCTTTATTCTTAGCTTATATCTTACCTGGCTGTGATACGTAGATGTTTCTCCTCTCATCACGCGAGTGATAGCCACTTCACGAACATCCTACCGGCGTGCTATAATGTTGTCCAACATGTACATGTGACGAGACCTGGAATGCATCTACGTAGTCTTGAACATGTTACGAAGCTGGAACATGGTATTTGTGATGTTAAGATGATATTCATTTCATACGTTAAGAAGCCAAAGACCATTTTTATTGTATCCTCCCTCTCCGTGGGGTCCGAGTACTCCCTCCCATAGGTTGATAGCTACGTTCGACCCTAGCATTCATATCACACATATGGATGATTTTGTCTCCTGCTGGTATCTACTGGAGTGTTTCATGATATTAATTATAGTAGTTGTCTTTGCTCCTTTCGTCAAATGATAGAGTGGGAGCATACTAAGAAGTGTGACAAACTTTAATCTGGCAAAGGTAGTGCGCCAGGTAATTATTATCTCACTGATCCCTACTCGTGTGTTATGTTTACTGCTTAGGATGGAGTTACGCAGAGCAAAGTACAGGCCATGCATTCTATGGCGGTCAGAAGACAGCCCTCGCCAGAAGGTACAACATTCACCTGTTTCATTGAGAGAGACTGTTTCAGGGTGTCTTGTCGCGTTCAAAGCAGCTATGTCAAAATTATAATGAACACGCTAAGCTGGAGTCAATATAGTGCGCCTTCTTTGTAAGTTTGGGGTCGTATCAAGTATTGTTCTTACATACCAAGAAGCCAATACCATTTTTTTTTTTTTTTTTTTTTTTTTTTTTTTTTTTTTTTAATAATTCACCGAATGAAATGGGGTGCTCTGACTGACGCAGTGTCAGAATTAGAACGGCAACTTTTGGGTCTCCTTTCATCGACCTATGCTCGTGTCGAGGTAAGTAGTACTATCCATAAAGAGGGCTGCCTTGTTGCCTAGAGAGACGCCGAGGATAAACAGCACTCCAAATTCGGGCTAACACTCCAAACGGCCCAGCGTTCGGATGACTGACTAGAGGCTTCCAGCCAACCAAAAGCCTCACCGTCGTCGTACAAGCACGACACGGGTTCTGTACTCTGGCACCTCTGCCAACCCTAATGTCCCCACATAACACACTTGCACTACAACATAGCCCCTGTTTTTTTTTTTTTTTTCTGCATTCGTGGAGAATCCAACATTATCGGTTACTTTTTCGCGCACCCTAGCGCACCGGCATGTGTTGAGCTCATAGGGCATCGTAAGACTATGGCAAACCCACACCTACAGGGACAAATACTATGGTGGCCTCCCTGTCTTCGAGTAGAAAGAAACGCCGAGCCGACGGCTCGCCCCTGGTTCTGGCGACGAGGAGGGGGCACCAAATCCCACACACAACACTTAAAACTCCAGGCTCCCCACCTACAAGGTCCACCCCTCGGACGGCTTCGACTCGCCCACTTCGACGTCGTCCCAGCCCTCGAGACCGGCCCCCTACAAGGAAAGTTAGTCTCCTTTAGACTACTGCGGGATGACAAGGTCCTCCTTACCCCACGCCACCAAAATGTAGTCGATATCCTCGACATGGCAAAGATCCAAGGACACCGTCCAAACATCACGAAGCTCCTCCCTGAGGATCGCGTGACCAAGATGGTGGTCCACTATTTCACAGCCAAATTGGGGCTACTCACGAGTCAGCCCATGATCACCAATACAAAAAGGAAACCCACACGTGATTATTGACTTCAAGGAAAATCCCATCAGGACTTTAGAATTAGGAGGGTGGGGGAAGTTTTTTTTTGGCTCGTACATTCCCGATCCCCTCAGGTGTTTCAAGTGTCAAAAATATGGCCACCACCAGAATCACTGTTGAGCACGCTTTCCCCGATGTGGCATCTGCAGCCGCCCTCATTTGACATAAATGTGCCTCGCAAAATTCAAAAGAGGGGATACTGGCCTTCAAACCAGATGCCCCAACTGCGCAAAGAAACACCATGTATGGAATACTCGGTGCACTGTGAGGAAGACTGAGGTCACGCAGTGCTATCAGAGGGCTACGGAACGGGTGGATTTCATCCCGGCACCACTGGAAGCCATCGTATTGGGGAGCAATCAGCACCAGCCCCCGCCTCAGGTCAAACAAACCCCCCACTCCTGCACCCAACATTGGTGACAAAGGAACTTTTCCCGACATCCCACGGTCAATCTCATTCCAACCGCAGCTCCCTCATCCCACAGACAGCAAGTGACTGCACCACGTTGTTCGGTCGTGAACCTCGTTAAAATGGACGTCTCGGGCGAGGAAAGGAACCCCTCGTTACTCAGGGATTAGTGCTGGTCCGAGTCACACATTTCCAGTACCTCAGCGTATGGCTCGACAAGGGCCTCACTTTCAACAGGGAAATATCCTACCTCAGAGAGAGAATGATGGCCAGAACCAAAATGATGAGGGCCATGTGCGGAAGGACACTCGGTGCCACACATCAAGGCCTACGCACGTACTACGGACAAGCTCTGCGCTCTATCGACGAATACGCAGCCCCCGCTCTCCTTACTGTGGCCGTGGAAAAAACCCAGCGGCTTGAGACATGCCAGAACGACGCGGCAAGAATCATCCTGGGAGCACAACGATGGTACAAAGGTCTCAACCTCCAGCGTGAAGCTTCGCTTCCCCCTCTCTAACTTAGGATCAGAATGCTCGGAGCGAACTTTGTTGCCCGCGCACTCCACCCCCGCGAGGAGACAGACACACCGCATCGCCCCCAACACCTGGCTCTCTCACGCGACCAAGCTTCTGCATTCCTTTCAACTGCGTCAACCTCTTCTCGAGAAGGGCATACCAAGATCCCACTCGGACTTTAAATGGCCGCTGCCGTGGGCACCAGCTCCTGTGACCTTCAAAATTACGTCACTCCCGGGGAAAAAGGGCGCATGTCATCCAGACGATGCACGCGTGTCGGCAAACAGCGGCATCTGGGCACGGACACGACCTGGTCATACGACGTATTTTACGGACGGCTCGGTAGAACCAAATAGCCCACACCCGGCCGGAGCCGCCTTTGTCACTGATGGATACACCTTCGGCAGAAGAGTCAGCGACTCCTCGTCCTCTCTCCAATCTGAAGCCGTAGCGATACAGGGGGCCCTAGAACATGCCATCGTATCCCACTCCAACTCCGTGGTTATCCACACCGACTCTCTGAACTTGATGAGCTGCTTGCAACATGCGAAGCCCGAAGATAGTCCACCTCCTCACCAATATCATTGCGCTCCTGCACAAATTACAAATTGATGGACGGAATGTCATTATCAATTGGGTGCCCAGTCACCTCGGTGTGCATGAAAACGACCTCAACGATGCGCCAGCGGCAGTTGTTCGCAAGCGCCCTAAAGTCGACGTCCAGGTCCCTCCCAGCAGGAGCCAGCACAAATTTCACACCAGGGTATTAGCACGCATGCAGTGGCACCTCCAACACAGTCTAGAGGCACAGATCTCCCAACGGCCGGGGTGGTACAAAAAGGCGACAGAATAAGAACCTCTAGTCCTTCCCCGCCCCACTCCCAGAAGGGTAGAAAAGTTTCTCTTCAGGTTGGGTCTCAAGGACCGCTGTTTCTGGCAACTTAATCCCCAGACCACCATAGGAGACCGCCGGTGCAACCACTGCCGCACGGATAATGCCGACCTCCGCCACTACCTGAGCGATTGCCGGCCACCTCTTTCCTCAGACGAGGACCACCGGCACCCCCCCCCCCTGAAGGTCTTTTGAGCCGCCTCTGTCGCCTACAAAGCCCCTATGAGCTCCATCAACTACTAGAGCGACCGCCGCCGCTCTAACAGCTGCAGCCTCTCTTTTCCACTGCCCCTACTGTATTCTCCTGTGACTACTGCACGGGCTCAAACAAAGCCCATGGGAGTGACATTTCACTCATAATTTGACAAAAAAAATAAAAAAAAAATAAATAAAAAAAAAAGTCGATTGGAGAGCCATCGAAGCAAGACTTTGACTAGAATGGTGATGGACGAAAGTGCATAGGTAATAAATTTGTTCTGATCATGTTTAAGGTGGAAAACAGGTGCTCTCTCTTTGGTACGCTTTCTTGCTTGATCTCTGTATGATCTAATGGCAGAAAAAAGGTTCCAAACCATGATCAAAGAATGCAGATCATCAATTAGTCTATACTTGGCTAACACATCTCTCTACTGCAAGATTTTCTGTGTATAGGAAACCCACCATTAAGGATTATTTTATGCATTCTTTTCAGCACAGAACAAACAAGTTAAAAAATGTGTTCTAAAAGGTTTCTTTCTCAGAGATTTTTGTATCTGCAGAAAAGGACACCTAGAGAATGGATTGGCATATATTAGGAATATTTCATGAAGCTTAAATAACACAAAGGC
>NC_134805.1:5525719-5530719 GCF_046742065.1 Oratosquilla oratoria
TGACTTACTCTTGGTGTGTTTTTAGTATTAGTTCATGGGCCAAATCCAGAAGAGGCCTTATTCCTCTTGTGACTTTACTTTGATGGTACCAGGACATTCCCAGGTCATATGTGATAACATTTTCGCTTGTTGTCATTTGCGTAACCTGGCAGGGAATCTTTACTACAGCATTTTGTAACCGAGGGGCTCAGCTAAAATACGTAATTTTGATATAGCTCCAAAACATTACGCCCGAGCATTTGAGTAGTCATCAAACACTTGTAAATAAACATATTTTAAAGACAGAACCATGAAATTCTGCTTAAGTGAACACCCAGGACAATATATATACATACATATATATATATATGTATATATATATATATATATATATGTATGTATATATATATATATATATATATGTATATATATATATATATATGTATATATATACATATATATACATATATATATATATGTATATATATATATATATATATATATATATATATATATATAGTTATTGTTCTTATGTACAAATGTTTGTTGGGAGGCTCAGTGGCCTTCATCTTCGTCATCATCATCATTTGTGCAGTTTGTGCATCCACAAACATGGCATGGCATTTTTTTTTTTTTCTGCGGGAGCACCTGCCTCCAGCGCACTGATCCTTGCTGAACTTACAGCTGATGAGTTGTAGCAATGCCTGTGGAGCAAGCTGTTGGTCCTTCCAATAGATGATAAGATGACCGTCTTTCAGGACCCAGCCATGACCATTTGGGCTAGGCGTCGGCGCAGTCGCTTCCAGACACTGGTTCCAATGGCATGCTTGATAGTTGGCTCTGGCGACATGATACTTCAGAGCATCCTTGATTAGTGGCAGGTAGTATGTTTGGGCATTCTTGCTGCAGAACAGTTTGTACCGAACACTATCTGTGTCTTCACCACTGTGCCCATAGAGTGAGCAGACGAAACGAGCATATCCAATCAGCCGCTCTTCATCCTCGTCAAATGAGTTGCCAATCATCCTCATGGCATTGCACATCTCTTGGTCTGACTCAAGCAGATGGAATGCCTGTTTCTTGCTTTTGCCCACAAAAACACTTGTGCTGTCACATCCGGTGATGTCAATGTACCTCTGTCTCTACTTCGTTCCATGCATTGATATTATGAATGAAGGCACAAAATATAACCACAACATTTGTGTCAGGTGACTTTATCACGACGCATTCATGTCCATTTGAGGATGCGTGGCTCCCATGGAGTAGCATTCGCATATATGCTTCCTCTTGGCATTCTGAGCCATGGGTGATGTAGAAAGTGCCAGAGCCCTCCAACTTTGCTTGGTAATGTTGCTGCTTCCACTCTTTTACAAGAAACCTTACAAATTTCGTCTTCGTGCCACAATCACTCAGGGATTACTTCTACTGGATGGGGCACTTCTGATTTACGTCTTGGATTGTGATCTGAATTGTACCCCCCTGCACTTCGCTTTGCTCTCTCTGGATTCTTGATAGAGACGTCGGGATACTGGTCCATGATCAGGTCAGTCCTTGCCCTCTCCTGGGGCGTGGTTGATTCCACAAGCTGGAAGACAAAACTGACCAGCTTATTGAATGTCCTGGGTACGCGTTTCAGAGACTGCAGCATCCCAACAATGATCCACACTGCAGACGCGGGTACTTTTTTAACAGCCTCAGCCTAACAGCAGAGTGCGGGGTGATCTAATAGAAGTGTTCAAGTGGATCAAAGGCTATAACAAGGGTGATGCAAACAAGGTCATCATAATAAAACAACAGGGCAGGACTCGCAGTAATGGGTATAAACTGGACAAATTTAGATTTAAGAAGGTAATAGGCAAGAATTGGTTTACAAATAGGGTGGTCGATGAATGGAATAAACTTAGTAACCACGTAGTAAGCGCTGAAACTATCAGTTGTTTTAAAAAACGATTAGACAACTTTATGGATGGGGACGACAGGTGGTGATGGATACGGAGCTGCCTAGTGTAGGCCTTATGGTCTTTTGCAGTCTCCTTTATTTCTTATGTTCTTATGTTCTTATTTCCTTTAAGGCATCTTGCATGTTCATCTGCCTATGCTGAGCTCTGATGACCATCCTTGCAACCAACCCTCTGTCAGCCTTAATGACATCAGTTTCAGCAGATTTGATTCTCACGGATTTTACCTGGTTTCCAATATCTACAGGCTGGAATTTTTAAGTGGAGCAAACAGATCGACTTCACTTGTTTGCAGTCTCCTCTGCACGAAGGTGACAAATGCATCAGTGCCCTTCTGCTTTGCAGTGAGCAAGTCATCTGTTATCCCGTCAGTTGCAGCCACTCCAGATACAATGTTCAAGAGAGGGTCAGCCATGTTCCTGCGTGAAAGGGCTTATCCAGCTCTTGATGGTATCCATTACTTTGTGAATATCGCCTTAGTCCTTTTTCATACGTGGTGCACTGGAGTCCTTGAGGTGCTTGTCATCAGCATCATTAAGGCCTGCTATTTCTCGACAAGTCTACAAGGTTTTGGCCCTGTCATGAGCTGTGAGAATCCACCGCTGGACTGCACCTAGGTTCAAGCTAATGCCCACGATACCTCCATTCGTCTTAGAGTCTCTATTCATCGTTTGCTCAATAGTTTGATCTATGGGAACTTGAGCAAAGGCACCATGTGCGCTGCGTTGAACAGCAATCTGACCGTTTTCTAGCAAGGTGTTGGCATTGGGATGTGTCTGTGGTAGCAGCGTCACCTCACATCAGTAGACTGTCAAGTACAGGGCAAGGTGGTTCTGTCATATGCAAAGACCCATAGCAACACTTCACGGACAGAGATGTGCAGCTTCCAGCTCCCTTCTCGTGTGCTCTTGTGAATAGCAGCAGCAAGCAGACTAAATTTATGTAACAATTCCAGAATGTAGCTAGCTTCGTTCAGTTTGTTTGACAGAAATTATCATAAAGTTACAGGAGTCTTCTGCACACAATACCTATCTCCATCATGATGATTGGAATGTTTTCTGGCATGTATGACTACCAGTGATTCCTCCAATTAGAAGAATTTAGTTTTTCTCTCAAATACACATATCCTCGCCGAGGTGAAATTTTGCATGGCCCCTCTGTTACAAAAATAGCTAATAAGAAGTACTTGCCAGTTTGCGCAAATTACAACAAGTAAAAATGTCATTTCAGATGACCTATGAACCACTTGTTATTATCAAACCATAGTCCCCAAGGGGGTGTAACGAAAGTCCAAATATCTGGATTTGGCACATTAAATACAACACTTTTCATTATGATTACCCATTTGCACGCGTGACCAATTATCCCTCCACATGGGACACTTGGTCCGCCACCATGGTGGTTATGTTTCTCATGATACTTTTTTGTTGTTGTATGTTATTGCTTTTGTCTCATGCTACCGTTTTGTGTTTCTCATGCCACCTGTTTGTTTCGCTTTTAATACTCTTCGTGTATATCTCTGTATTTTAGTACATTAAATGGTCTACATTTCTTCATAATTAACGGAGCGAGGACTTTACCAACGTCCTCTCCCAGTTACATTCCGGACCACATAGAAACGAGTTCACTGCATGTGATCCATTATACCCTCTGAATACGATTCCTGGTGCTTTCCTCTTTTCACCCATATGAATCCTTGACTCCAAATCTTCATGTTTATTTATGTGTACACACACACATACACACACATACATGTATATATACATATATATGTATGTATGGATGTATGTATGTATATATATATATGTATATATACATATATGTATATATATGTATATATGAATATATATGTATATATGGGTATATATATATGTATATATATATAAAGAGTACTACACACACACACATATACACACACAATTGGCCTGTCGACCCACACTTCCAACTTAAGGTCGCCAGCCAGCACCACTTTGTTAGTGCACAGCACCACTACTTGCTATCACAGGCTCATGCCGGTCTCACATTTCCATGAATTTGGACAATGGATCACTCAACATCCCTGGACACAGGTGCTCGCAGTGGAGGGAGTACAGGAGAAGATGGATATTTATATCAGTATAATTACGCAAGCTTTCAATCGTTACTTCCCTTTGAAACAGACGCGGACCCACCCAGCAGATGCCCCATGGATGACATCTTGGATAAAAAGACTGCTACAACAGCGCTCTAGAGATTTTTTTCACTGATACCAGCCTTTTTAGACAACTCCGGAACAAAGTCATAAAGAAAATCAGGAGAGGCAAGAAATTGTACTATCCCAATAAGATCAAGCACTTACAGCAGAACAGCAGCCAGTGGTTTAACAGGGTTAAAAGTTTGTGCGGTATGCGGCAGGCATCTGACACTCCACTCCTATCACAATTGTCATCTGACCGTGCGGCTGAGCAAATAAATGACCACTTTGCATCCCAATCTGTGCAATAATCAATGCCTCACTTAATATGAGTAAATACCCCACGGATTGGAAGACAGGCTTCATTACTCCCATCCCCAAATCTTCCAATTCCCAATATTTTAGTGATCTCAAACCCATTACTATCACTCCCATTCCTAGTCTTATTTGTGAGGATTTTGTCATCGAGTGGGCATAATCCAAACTCAGCAAATTCATTGATCCCCAACAGTTTGGTAACGTGAAAACATCCTCCACCACTCACTATCTTATTAGCTTCCTTGACTTTACCTATAGAAATCTTGATCAGTGCAAGACTTCATTTGCAGTGGCGTTTATTGACTCCAAGAAAGCCTTCGAACTTGTTGATTACACCACTATCATCACCAAAACCATCTACATTGGCCTTCTTTTCTCCTTGGTGGCTTGGTTATCTGACTTCCTGACGGACCGATGTCAAGCTGTCCGATATCAGGGACACGTCTCTGCAGTCCAGCACCTGTCCTGTAGGGTACCACAGGGAAAAAGAATGGGGCCATTGTGTTTCCTAATACTCATCAACGATGCCATGGGAGGCATACCGCACAGATAGAATTATCTTGATGACTACA
>NC_134805.1:5548219-5555719 GCF_046742065.1 Oratosquilla oratoria
AACTACTACATGGAATTTTGTACACAATACTTCTGTTTTCGTTTTGATCTTCTATTTTCTTTTTCGTTAAGTCACCTATCTTTTTACCTGCGTCACTCACGATGGTTAAAGCCAGTGGATCTTAATGCTAGTCCCAACTCGTCTGTGAATTTAGAAAGGGGGACTACTAGGTAACGATTGTTCAGTTTGTCTTTTTCTTTTTATCTTTTTTTTTTCTCTGATCGTTTTAGCTTTAGTTAGTAAAGACGTTAATAAACCTTTAGAGTAACCCAGTTTTGTGAACGCGTCAGTTACATAATTGATTTCTTCCTCGAGGAATTCTGGGCTACATATTCTCAGAGCTCGTAGAAAGAATCCTATTACTACACCCGTTTTTGTTTTTCTATCATGCGCACTTAGGAAGTGAATGAAATCGTCCTTATTTGTAGGTTTTCTGTATACCTTGAATTTCACGCTCGCATCTGTTCTCATGATGACCGTGTCGAGAAATGGTAAAGAGCCGTCTACTTCTTTTTCTGTGGTGAATTGTATTTTATTATGGACTTCATTCAGCTTTTGTAGTAGAAGGTCCGTGTTTTATAGTAGAAGGTCCGTGTTTGTATCCTCAATAACGGACAACAGGACAACTAGGACATTACGCCACCGGAACGAAGACCCCCCAGTTACGGACAACAGGACAACTAGGACATTACGCCACCGGAACAAAGACCCCTCAATAACGGACAACAGCACAAAATCCCCAATATACAGCGGCGATCCTGGGTGAGCTCTCCGAAGCTCCTCAGTGCCCCATATAATATTCGCATTATTTTCTCCTTATTACATTATTTCTCTGAAGAAGCCTATTTGTGCGAAACTAGTCAGAAATAAACTTGGACTCTGATTTATGTCTTCCTCACACACCTTCACCAACCTGTCACAATGCCTCAACATATATATATATATATATATATATATATATATATATATACATATGTATATATATATATATATATGCGTGTGTGTGTGTGTGTGTGTGTGTGTGTGTGTGTGTGTGTGTGTGTGTGTGTGTATGTGTGTGTGTGTGTGTGTGTGTGTGTATGTGTGTGTGTGTGTGTGTGTGTGTGTGTGTATATATATATATATATATATATATATATATATATATATATATGCAGAAAGATCACTAAAAACAACACGTGATCCACAAATTTTGCTGGTAACCACCAAGGAAATCGGAATAAAACAGAAATTCCTAAGCGCTTTCGTGTAATTCACATCTTCAGGGGAATGCAGAAAAAGTTGTGTTACAAAGAGGTTTAAAAATAACAAGATTATACACTAGGAAAGGAACAGGCATAGTACGAGATGTCACAAGATTAAACACTAAGAAAGGAACTGGCATAGTACAAGATGACATCATCAGTACAATTTTATTACCGCACTTTCATCCATCCCAAGCGCTTTCGTGTAATTCACATCTTCAGGGGAATACAGAAAACGTTGTGTTACAAAGAGGTTTGAAAATAACAAGATTATACACTAGGAAAGGAACAGACATAGTACGAGATGTCACAAGTTTAAACACTAGGAAAGGAACTGGCATAATACAAGATGACACGAGATTATACACTAGGAAAGGACCTGGGAAAGCACAAAAAGTCTCATATGAAAAAATAAGTCTTAGTACACAAAATGAAAAAGAAATCTAGAGAACAGCACAATTCACCAAATTAATTTTGGTCACATACAACCTGATTACAAATTTTGTTAATGATGAATTTATCTAATTTATAAATGCCATTACTTATATTAAGAGTACAACCTTCAGAATCTTTTATAATACTACTATCTATTATGTTTCTATTGACAAATGAATTACATGAAATAGTAATGGAAGCATCAGTCCAATTAATACAATGATTGAAGTCTTTCATGTGAACAAATAGAGCATTGGATTCTTGTGCTGTTTTAACACTAAACTTATGTTGTTTAATTCTAGTTGATAGTTCTTTACCCGTTTGTCCAATGTAATACTTTTTACAATCTCTGCAAGGGATTTTATATATGCAGCCATCAGAATCAGTCTATTGGTAACCTAGGTTTAGGATTAAAGTACCATAGAACATTTTTAGATAATCTCTCTTTGGCGAAAAAAAATTTCATAGGAATCAACCCCCTCCCCCTTTGACATTAAGAACATTTTAGTATTACTTTACAGTAACAAACTTTCTCAAGTTCCTCATCTACTTAAAACATGGAATATTTAAAGTAGCTTTTAATAACCCATGTACTTTTAAGAAATCAATAATTAAGAATTCTCCCGCTGATTCTGATGGCTGCATATATTTCTTGTAATTCATTTGTCAATAGAAACATAATAGAAAGTAGTATTATAAAATTCTGAAGGTTCTACTCTTAATATAAGTAATGACATTTATAAATTAGATAAATTCATCATTAACAAAATTTGTAATCAGGTTGTATGTGACCAAAATTAATTTGGTGAATTGTGCTGTTCTCTAGATATCTTTTTCATTTTGTGTACTAAGACTTATTTTTTCATATGTGACTTTTTGTGCTTTCCCAGATCCTTTCCTAGTGTATGATCTCGTGTCATCTTGTACTGTGCCAGTTCTTTTCCTAGTGTTTAAACTTGTGACATCTCATACTATGTCTGTTCCTTTCCTAGTGTATAATCTTGTTGTTTTCAAACCTCTTTGTAACACAACGTTTTCTGTATTCCCCTGAAGATGTGAATTACACGAAAGCCCTTGGGATGGATGAAAGTGCGGTAATAGAATTGTACTGATGATGTTTAAGGTGGAAAACAGGTGCTCTCTCTTTGTTCCACTTTCTTGATTGATCTCTGTTTAATCTAATGGCAGGAAAAAGGTCCTAAGCCATGATCAAAGAGTGCAGCTCTAGAAGAGTGTCAGGTCATCAATTAGTCGATCCTTGTCTGACACACCTCTCTACTGCAAGTTTTTCTGTGTATAGGAAACCCACCATTAAGGGTTATTTTATGCATTCTTTTCACCACAGAACAATTTAAAAATTGTGTTCTAATAGATTTCTTTCTAGGAGATTTTCGTAGAATAGGACACTTAGAGAACGAATTGGCATACATTAGGAATATTTTATGAAGCTTAAATAACACAGAGGCTTCAACACCAGAACGATGAAATGGTATATGCATATGTATATGTATATGTATATGTATATGTGTATATGTATATGTATATGTATATGTATATAAGTTGAGCGCAACTTTTCTTACATATTTGTTTGCTCGAGTTACATACACATACACGAAAATCTCCGTGCAACCCATCTCCACTATGATAGTACAATTGGTAAGTATACGAACGCGGGAAAGTATTTGTACAACACTGAATGGGTCCCAGTGACTAGAGATATATTGTTATCAATCACAATGCACTTTAATTCTAAACCATCAACATCGGAAGAACCGTGGAGGTACATGCAGAAATTAAAACGTGGTACGCCCGAGGACTCGAAACAACAGCAAGCACGTTACCAGTGCTTGTAGTGACTTAACCACTACACCATCAAGAGAGATATAAGTTGAGTGCAACTTTTCTTAACTATTTGTATACTCGAATTACATACACATACACGAAAGTCTGCGTGCAACCCATCTCCACTATGATAGTACAGTTGGTAAGTATACGAACGCGGGAAATTATTTGTACAACACTGAATGGGTCCCAGTGACTAGAGATACTTTTTATCAACCACAATGCACTTTAATTCTAAACCATCAACATCGGAAGAACCGTGGAGTCACATGCAAAAAGCATGTGTGTGTTTGTGTGTGTGTGTGTGTGTGTATGTGTGTGTGTGTGTGTGTGTGTGTGTGTGTGTGTGTGTGTGTGTGTGTGTGTGTGTGTGTGTGTGTGTGTGTGTGTGTGTGTGTGTGTGCGTGCGTGTGTGTGTGTGCATGTGTGTGTGTGTGTGTGTGTGTGTGTGTGTGTGTGTGTGTGTGTGTGTGTGAGTGTGTGTGTGTGTGTGTGTGTATGTGTGTGTATTCACTTGGTCTTTGGATCACGTGTTGGACTCGTGATCGACAGCTATTTCCGTCCTGGAAGAGAGCTCAGAGCTCGTAGGTCCGATCTATGGGTAATGCTATGACCTTGCACACACACACACACCCTCAACTCCCCGCCCACGAGAGTCAGAGTAACGACCCGAGGCATAGCGATACCGAAATAATTTCGGCCCTGGGCAGGATTCGAACTGGGTGCTGGGAGCACTTCTGCTTCCCAGTTCAGCGCTCTACCAACTATGCCACCGAGTCGTGTGTGTGTGTGTGTGTGTGTGTGTGTGTGTGTGTGTGTGTGTGTGTGTGTGTGTGTGTGTGTGTGTGTGTGTGTGTGTGTGTGTGTGTGTGTGTGTGTGTGTGTGTGTGTGTGTGTGTGTGTGTGTGTGTGTGTGTGTGTGCATACATATACATACATTGTCCAGTACTGTCGTAACACATTAATAAGTACACTAAAAACCCACTATTGATTAGATTTAAGAAAAGAAAGGAAATCTTAAATCCAATCAACAGTGGGTTTGTAGTGTACGAGGGGTAATCAAAAAGTAATGACAGTGATACCATATATTTTCACGGTACAGAGGTAAATCCAAATAGTGGCCTACATTCCTTCAAAGTACTCCCCTCCTGCCTCTATGCAACGTTCCATCCTCTTTCGCCACTTCATGAAGCACTCACGGTACTCAGAAGCCGATATACCTCGTAGCCCTGAATTGACTGCTCGCGCCAGATCTTGGATGTGATGAAACAGCTTCCCTGCGATCGCACCCTTGATCTTTGGAAACAACCAAAAATCACAGGGAGCAAGGTCAGGCGAGTAGGGTGGGTGGGGGAGAAGTGTGATCCCCTGCTGCTCCAGGAACTGCACAGTGAGGGCGAGCTTTGTGGGGGGCAGCATTGTCATGGTGCAGCAAAAGGCGCGATCGGCGACGGGTTGGTGCAGTCTTGGCCCGATATTCCAGGACTCGAGGAAGGACGTGATCAGTGTAGTACTGGGCTGTGATAGTACACTGTTGAGGCATTACATCCACACACATTGGTCCTTGTGAATTGAAGAAGATGGTGAAAAGGCGCTTCCTGCTGCGAAATCCTTCCTTCAGAATCTGAGGTCGAGGTTCTTCATCACTCAACCACACCATGTTAGACTGCTTGTCTCTGGTGGTGAAGAAAGAAATCCAACACTCATCTCCGGTAGCTACATCTGAGAGCCGTTTCGGACCATTTGACTCGAATTCAGCCAGCCATAGACGACAAACCCGCACCCGTTCGCTCTTCTGCTCTTCCGTAAGCAAATGAGGTATCCATCGAGCACACTTCTTCCTCAGCCCTAAGTGTTCATGCACGATGTCATGTGCGCTCCCATAACTGACACCGAGCTCCAAGGATAAAAATCGAAGAGTAACAGTTGGATCTTCGTCAATGATGGCCCGCGCACGGACCGTCGTTGCTTCGGTCACGGATGTCCGAGGGCGGCCAGTACGATGATCATCTTCTAGCTGCAATTTTCCGGCTGCGAAAGCTCGAATCCAGCGGAAAACAGTTTCCAGTGATGGAGTAGACTCGGGAAAAACTTGCAACAATTCCTCTCTGATCTCCGTTGCTTTTTTCCCGAGTTTCCACCTTGTGAAGGTGTAGAATCTGCAGCCTTCTTTCGAAAAATCCATGTTTCCGGTTAGAAAGGCAAACCAACAATGACGCAATCGCACAGCGCAACGATAAAATGTAAGCTAGACAAACAGCGACAAGCTCAAACATGTAACAACAGGCAACACTTGCTGCCCCTTGCTCCCCGCCCCCCCAACACTTATAGTCTCTCAGCTACGAGTCCAACTGTCATTACTTTCTGATTACCCCTAGTATATACATAAATACATACATATATATATATATATATATATGTGTATGTATGTATGTATGACATATGTGGAGTAGGAAACGCAGGAATCTTACTCATGAGTTTCTTCCTGACTAGTTTCAAGACTAAGACTCCTGTGTTTCCTACTCCACTTACGTCAACCTGTCCGAATCTCTCTCTCCCTCTCTCTCTCTCTCTCTCATATATATATATATATATATATATATATATATATATATATACATATATATATATGTATATATGTATGTATATATATATATATATACATATATATATATATAAGTAAATAAAAATATTCTTCTAAAAAAAACGCTGTGAAAGTCGGGGACAGGTGGTATTACGGTGACACTTTGTCCTAAAAATATTCTTGAAAATGCGCTTGGGTAAGCCGAGGTCAGGTGGTATTCCTCTACTTCTTCTTCTTCTTCTTCTTCTTCTTCTTCTTCTTCTTCTTCTTCGCGTTCCTCTTCTTCTTCTTCTTCTTCTTCTTCTTCTTTTTCTTCTTCTTCTTCTTCTTCTTCTTCTTCTTCTTCTTCTTCTTCTTCTTCTTCTTCTTCTTCTTCTTCTTCTTCTTCTTCTTCTTCTTCTTCTTCTTCTTCTTCTTCTTCTTCTTCTTCTTCTTCTTCTTCTTCTTCGCGTTCCTCTTCTTCTTCTTTTTCTTCTTCTTCTTCGCGTTCTTCTTCTTCTTCGTGTTCTCCTTCTTCTTCTTCTTCTTCTTCTTCTTCTTCTTCTTCTTCTTCTTCTTCTTCTTCTTCTTCTTCTTCTTCTTCATCTTCTTCTTCTTCTTCTTCTTCTTTTTCTTCTTCTTCTTCTTCTTCTATTTTTTCTCCTTCTTCCTCGCGTTCTTCTTCGGGGTTTTCTTCGGGGTTTTCTTCGCGTTCTTCTTCGCGTTCTTCTTCGCGTTCTTCTTCGCGTTCTTCTTCTTCGCGTTCTTCTTCTTCGCGTTCTTCTTCCTCGCGTTCTTCCTCCTCGCGTTCTTCTTCGCGTTCTTCTTCGCGTTTTTCTTCGCATTCTAATTCGTGTTCTTCTTCGCGTTCTTATTCGTGTTCTTCTTCTTCGCGTTCTTCTTCGCGTTCTTCTTCGCTTTCTTCTTCGTGCTGGGGATCCTGTGTTGGGGTTCCGCACCGAGGCCGATGCCGAGGCCGAAGGGGAAAACGAGGGGTTAGAGCGCGGAAAGCTGCGGCCGTAGGCCACTGTTTGCGGAGCCAAGCCCCAGGCGAAGCCGGGGAGGGAAAGCCCACGGTTTATATATATATATATATATATATATATATATATATGTGTGTGTGTGTGTGTGTGTGTGTGTGTGTGTGTGTGTGTGTGTGTGTGTGTGTGTGTGTGTGTGTGTGTGTGTGTGTGTGTGTTCACTTGGTCATTGGATCACGTGTTGGACTCGTGATCGACAGCTATTTCCCTCCCGGAAGAGAGCTCAGAGCTCGTAGGTCCGATCTATGGGTAAAGCTATGACCTTACACACACACTCACACACACCCAGCTCCCCGCCCACGAGAGTCAGAGTAACGACCCGAAGTGCAGCGGTACCGAAATAATTTCGGACCTGGGCAGGATTCGAACCAAGAAC
>NC_134805.1:5560719-5570719 GCF_046742065.1 Oratosquilla oratoria
ATTAATAGTAATTATGACAATGAAAACAATGATAATAAAAACGAAAAATTAAATAGATATTTAAATAGTAACAATAATAATAACAATAATAATAATAGAGATAATGAAAGTAATAATAATAAAGATGGTAATAATAGAAATAAAAATGTAATGATAAAATTGTAAATATAATGATAGAAATAATAAATAATAGTTATAATAACGATAATAATAATAGTGTTGAAAATAAATAGTAACAAATAGCATTAAAGGAATAAATCATGATAAAAAGGTGGGGCAAGGTAGCATGGAGGAACTTCAGAGTGAAAGGAAGAAAGCTGGAGAGGGTAGGCCGAAGTGGGAAAAAGGTATCTTGGAGGGCATTCTTGGAGGGCAAGTGTCGCGGTAGATTTTGTCCATTTCGAGTTCCCTGCAAAGGATGTGACTGTGCATACTACGGAGAGACATACAGAGGACTTAACAACAGACTCAAGGAACACAAAGCGGACATTAGACACCACCGAGAAACCAACGCTCTAATTAACCACATTGACACAGAGGGACATTTGCCTAACTGGGAGGGTTACACCATTCTAGCTAAAGGACTACACAAGAAACAACGGAAAATAATTGAATCACTTTACATTGCCAACCACAAAAACACAAACAAGAGAACTGGTGACTCGAAATGGACAAAATCTACCGCGACACTTGCCCTCCAAGAATGGCTTCCCAGACAGTAGATACCTTTTTCCCACTTCGGCCTACCCTCTCCAGCTTTCTTCCTTTCACTCTGAAGTTCCTCCATGCTACCTTGCCCCACCTTTTTATCATGATTTATTCCTTTAATGCTATTTGTTACTATTTATTTTCAACACTATTATTATTATCGTTATTATAACTATTATTTATTATTTCTATCATTATATTTACAATTTTATCATTACATTTTTATTTTTATTATTACCATCTTTATTATTATTACTTTCATTATCTCTATTATTATTATTGTTATTATTATTGTTACTATTTAAATATCTATTTAATTTTTCGTTTTTATTATCATTGTTTTCATTGTCATAATTACTATTAATAATTATTTTTATATTTTTTATTTTTATTTCTTGGTTATTAGTATTATCATTTTTATTTTTATTATTGTTTTTATTATTATCACTTTTATTTTATTGTTATTATTTCCTGTATTGCTACTATCATTTTTGTTATCTTTGTTAATATTATTAATTAAATATTTATCTTCATCGTCATCATTACTATTGTTACATTTTCTATTAATAATTTCTTTGGTATTAGTGTTATCATATTTAATTGTAAAAATGTCTTCATTGTTACGTGAGCCACAATGTGATGTTCACATTCACCACCAACTATGGCAACTCGGAGAGGTGGTGAGGTCCACCCCATGTATATAATGCCCACAGCCCGTTTGTACACATATTCCTTTGAAAAAGCATACCTGCGAAACTAGTCAGGAATAAACTCAAGACTAAGACTCCTGTGTTTCCTATTCCGCTTACATCAACCTGTCAGAATGTCTCAACATTTGTCTCCGAGTGGAAATGGAATCCAGGAAGTCATAAGGTCCGAGTTCGTGCTACAAATGAAGCTGACGAGCATTCTAAACAGAGACGCCTTCCTCAAGGACTGTCTTGAAGAACTGGTTCTTCCAAGATCAGCCCCACACCACCTCCATCACCCCAACAAACCCTTCAGCGACACAGCCAGAGAATACCTGAAGGAAGCTAGAGAAACACTCAAACACGAAGCCGAAGTTGTCAGAAACAAGCTCCAGAACTACCCACTTCCCCCAGAACTCATTGAAGAACTCAAGAAGAAAAAGCAACAACAGAAGGTGGAACTTGAGAAGAAACTGCTACGACTGTGCAACACAAGCAAATGGAAAGAAGTGGGTAGACAGAATCTCATCAACAACCTTTCCGACTACAACCCCACACACACCCAAATGGAAGCCCTCTCCCTTGGTCTAAAATTCAGCACCAACATAAACCCAAAGAAATTGAACGACTACATAGGGAAGAACTACAACCGGAAGGACAGCAACATCGAGTCCGGCTTCAAACAAGGTGTTCTATTATGCTGTTCCATTGCAGCCAGGGACAACAGCAAGACCATCCCCAGGAGATACGTTCGCGCCCTTCAAGAACTCCTTAACAATGACGACATCATCATCACGACCGCCGACAAAGGAGGTGGCGTTGTCATCATGAACAAGAGGGTCTACACCAACAAAATGGAACGTTTACTCTCTGACCAATCCACATATTGTAAACAAAGGGACGGTACAGCCAGCAAAGAAGCCAAGAAGTTCAACACCGACATCAGAAAAATCCTCAAAAGAACCGAAAAGGGAAAAAGACTCCTCTACCTCCTAGAGGAAGACCCAACAATCCCATCCATGAAAGGACTTCCGAAAATCCACAAACAGGACATTCCCCTCCGACCTATAACTTCTGGCATAGGTAGCGCACCACATAGGCTAGCCAAGCTATTAGCCAAACCTCTTTCATCCTCCTTAGGTAGCATTAGCGGAACACACCTTAGAAACTCCTCCGACCTAATAGAAAAACTCAACACATTTGACTTCACAGACCAACGCCTGATAAGCTTTGACATCACTTCCCTCTACACAAACGTAACAATAGACGGTGCCCTTCGGGCTGTTAAAGAAACAGTACAACACATTGACACCGACAACTTACCCATCAACAAGCGTGACTACTTGGAGTTGGTGGATAGGTGCATAAAATTTGGTTCCTTTGTTTTTAACAAACAGGAATACAGACAACATGAGGGGCTTCCAATGGGGTCTCCATTGAGTGCGGTGGCAGCATCGCTCTACATGGAGACTTTGGAAAGGGACCACCTTCTGCACATCGTCCCAGCTAACTCCAGGTGGTACCGTTATGTTGACGACATCCTCTTTATTTCACACAAAACAAACGACACAAGAAACATACTGGAACAACTGAACAACGTGGACAAAAGAATTAAATTCACAGTAGAGGAAGAGACCAACGGTTCCCTACCTTTCCTAGACGCTGTCGTCATCAGATCGGACAGCAGCGCTAGGTTCAAGGTATACCGTAAACCGACAAACAAAGACGACTTCATCCACTATTTTAGCGCACACGACGAGAAGACCAAATCAGGGGTTATCATTGGGTTTTACCTTAGGGCTCTTAGAATATGCAGCGAAGAGTATTTACAAGAGGAAATTGAATACGTAACCGCTGCGTTCAGGAACCTAAGGTACCCAGAAGGCATGTTAGGGACGTCACTACGGAAAGCCATTAAAATCAGACAGAGGAAAGGATGTGAAGAGAGGACAAATTTGCGATACCTTGTGGTTCCTATCTCTGGCCTCTCTCACATGCTTTCCAAAGCGTTGAGACAGACAGGACTCATCATAGTAAATGACACAGGGAAGAAAATAGGACACTTGACCACCAACAGAACCAAGACGAACCGTGACAATAGCATCGTTTACAAAATTCCCTGCAAAGGATGTGACTGTGCATACTACGGAGAGACATACAGAGGACTTAACAACAGACTCAAGGAACACAAAGCGGACATTAGACACCACCGAGAAACCAACGCTCTAGTTAACCACATTGACACAGAGGGACATTTGCCTAACTGGGAGGGTTCCACCATTCTAGCTAAAGGACTACACAAGAAACAACGGAAAATAATTGAATCACTTTACATTGCCAACCACAAAAACACAAACAAGAGAACTGGTGACTCGAAATGGACAAAATCTACAGCGACACTTGCCCTCCAAGAATGGCTTCCCAGACCCCCCCCGACCCTAAGTAGATACCTTTTTCCCACTTCGGCCTACCCTCTCCAGCTTTCTTCCTTTCACTCTGAAGTTCCTCCATGCTACCTTGCCCCACCTTTTTATCATGATTTATTCCTTTAATGCTATTTGTTACTATTTATTTTCAACACTATTATTATTATCGTTATTATAACTATTATTTATTATTTCTATCATTATATTTACAATTTTATCATTACATTTTTATTTTTATTATTACCATCTTTATTATTATTACTTTCATTATCTCTATTATTATTATTGTTATTATTATTGTTACTATTTAAATATCTATTTAATTTTTCGTTTTTATTATCATTGTTTTCATTGTCATAATTACTATTAATAATTATTTTTATATTTTTTATTTTTATTTCTTGGTTATTAGTATTATCATTTTTATTTTTATTATTGTTTTTATTATTATCACTTTTATTTTATTGTTATTATTTCCTGGATTGCTACTATCATTTTTGTTATCTTTGTTAATATTATTAATTAAATATTTATCTTCATCGTCATCATTACTATTGTTACATTTTCTATTAATAATTTCTTTGGTATTAGTGTTATCATATTTAATTGTAAAAATGTCTTCATTGTTACGTGAGCCACAATGTGATGTTCACATTCACCACCAACTATGGCAACTCGGAGAGGTGGTGAGGTCCACCCCATGTATATAATGCCCACAGCCCGTTTGTACACATATTCCTTTGAAAAAGCATACCTGCGAAACTAGTCAGGAATAAACTCAAGACTAAGACTCCTGTGTTTCCTATTCCGCTTACATATATATATATATATATATATATATATGTGAGTGTGTGTGTGTGTGTTCACTTGGTCTTTGGATCACGTGTTGGACTCGTGATCGATAGCTATTTCCCTCCTGGAAGAGAGCTCAGAGCTCGTAAGTCCGATCTATGGGTAATGCTATGACCTTGCACACACACACACCCCCAACTCCCCGCCCACGAGAGTTGGAGTAACACCCCTCAGCGCTGCGATACTGATATTATTTCAGCCCCGGGCGAGAGTCGAACCCGCACCTCCGTAGTGGCAGGCCAGAGCTCTAACCATAGCGCCATGAGAGGTGTGTGTGTGTGTGTGTGTGTGTGTGTGTGTGTGTGTGTGTGTGTGTGTGTGTGTGTGTGTGTGTGTGTGTGTGTGTGTATTCACTTGGTCTTTGGATCACGTGTTGGACTCGTGATCGACAGCTATTTCCCTCCTGGAAGAGAGCTCAGAGCTCGTAGGTCCGATCTATGGGTAATGCTATGACCTTGCACACACACACACACCCCCAACTCCCCGCCCACGAGAGTTGGAGTAACACCCCTCAGCGCTGCGATACTGATATTATTTCAGCCCCGGGCGAGAGTCGAACCCGGACCTCCGTAGTGGCAGGCCAGAGCTCTAACCACAGCGCCATGAGAGCACAGTGCGTGTGCGTGTGTGTATGTGGGTGCGTGTGCGTGCGTGTGTGTGTGTGTGTGTGTGTGTGTGTGTGTGTGTGTGTGCGTGTGTGTTTGTGTGTGCGTGTGTACATTGGTGAAAAGAGTAAGGCACTAGAATTAATCTGAAGAGCTTATTAAGATTGAGACAAAAATCAATAACACACAATAAAAATTAATTAATAAGGCGAAATATGAAAAACAAAAAGGTAACATGAGACAAAATGATAACATGTAATAAAAGTGAAACAAAAAGGTAACATGATAAACACAAGCACCATAGTGGTGGACCACGTGTTCCATGTGAAGGGATAAATGGTCACGCGTGCAAATGGGTAATCATGGCGAAAAGTGTACTATTAAATATCCTAAAATGTACCAATAGTGAAACAAAAAACAATAACATACAGAAGCTGAGAGCAGTGTTCTGTCCAGGGGGCTTAACTTCATTTTGCAAGGAAAGGTCAACCACGCAAAGTTCCTGGCTCATGCTGTCAATCTGATGGAAAGCACTACAGAAGATAAACAGGCAGCTACGACCAAAATCGTAGGATCTCTGAAATCTAACAACACCTGCCGCTCACTTACCCTGGGGGACACAAACGCTTTATCCGAACTACGTAGGAACCGTTCGGTAGTTGTTTTAACCCGCGACAAAGAGAGATCGACAGTTGTCATGAACAGAGAAGATTATGCTGCAGGATACCGAGACCTACACCATTATATCCCTTTAACTCACTCTGGGCCTACCTACAGGTCTTGTTCCTTCAGGTCTCCACTCATAATATTTTCTTGGATATCTGTTGATGTTCATTCTTTTCATATGACCAAACCATCATAGCTGTCCTTTCTCAATCAATTCAAGGATATTTTCCACTCCTAATTCTTGTCTGATGGTAACATTCCGCATTCTATCTCTTCTACTGACATTCTTTATCAATCTTATAACTTTCATTTCTGTTGCTTGAATTTTGTTTCCAACCTTGGTGGTAAGCGACCAAGCCTCGTGCCCATATGTAAGTATAGGTCGTAGTATACTCGTATACAAGATGGTCTTTACTTTCCTTGGCACGTGGCAGTCTTTAATGAGTGGATATAGTAAGTAGAGAGTTGCATTAAACTTCGTGATCCTGTTATTCATCTCAATCAAGGTGTCATTTTCTGTGTCGAAAACTACTCCTAAATATCTAAACTAATTTGTTTGGTTCAAAACTGTATTTCCTAATCTCACATGCATTTCTTCTTGATTTCTACTCAGCGACATAACCTCTGTTTTTCCCTTATTAATTTTCATACTTTTGGCTGATAATTCTTCATTCCAAACTAAAGTGAGCCTCTTTCACACTTCTTCATTTACTGCTATCAATGCCAGATCGTCTGTGTGGCCAAATATTTCTCCTTCCGCTCTTCTCGTCGCTAACTTTCCACAATAGTACATGAAAATGATGAATAAAACTGGGGAAAGCACACTTCCTTGTTTTACTCCTGAAGTTATGCCATTCCCCATTTCCCTGCTGAGTCTTAGCGCGGCATGTATCGTTTATGTACGTGCTTTTTATTGCCCTTTTAAGTTTGGGAGGAATGTTATACTCTTCTTTATTCAAGATGCACCACAAGATCTTTCTGGGAACCCAATGGAATGCCTTTTCCAGGTCGACCAAAGCTAAGTAAACTTTTCTATTCCATTCCCAGTTTTTCTCAGAAAGCATTTTTAAGGCAGAAATTAGATCGATGGTAGATCTTCCAGGCCTCAAACCATATTGCCATTCGTCGAAGCTGTCCTCTACTGTCCCTCTTAATCTCTTTTCTAATATTCTTTCATAAAGTTTTGCTATATGTGGTATTAAGACTTTTCCTCTGTAGTTTTTACAGTCAGTTTTGTCTCCTTTGTTTTTATATATAGGGCATATTATTGATCTATTCCAGTCTTTAGGTACTCTTCCTTCATCCCAGTATTTGTTCAAGATGTCCTTTACCCATAGAATTCCATCTTCCTCGATTATACTTTTTTTCTTTTTTTAAATCTCAGATGGAATCATTTCTTCTCCTGCTGCTTTGTCATTTTTCATTCGATTTATGGATGATTTTATCTCTTCAACGGTAATTGGATCTTCGTCCGATTCTAAGAGTTCCTCTACATTGTGCTCTGGCTCATTTTGTTCTACGTTATTTGGTATATTCAACAAGTTTTCGAAATAATTTTTCCATTTACTGTCAATTTTCTCAGCGTCTGTTAGTAGCTCTTCTCCATTTCCATCTTTAACAGCATATGATGGTGGTGCTGATTTCTTTCTGTAGTTTTTAGCCAAGTTGTAAATTAGCTTTCTTGGTCCTAGTAAATCCTGTGCGAGATCTCTCCCAGTTTTCTCCTTTTCCTGGTCCTTTACTCTCTCTACAAATATATATATATATATATATATATATATATATATATATATATGGTGAAGGTGTATGAGGAAGACATAAATCAGAGTCCAAGTTTATTTCTGACTAGTTTCGCACAAATAGGCTTCTTCAGAGAAATAATGTAATAAGGAGAAAATAATGCGAATATATATATATGGGGCACTGAGGAGCTTCGGAGAGCTCACCCAGGATCGCCGCTGTATATTGGGGATTTTGTCCTGTTGTCCGCTATTGAGGGGTCTTTGTTCCGGTGGCGTAGTGTCCTAGTTGTCCTGTTGTCCGTTACTGGGGGGTCTTCGTTCCGGTGGCGTAATGTCCTAGTTGTCCTGATGTCCGTTATTGAGGGGTCTTTGCTCCGGTGGCGTAATGTCCTAGTTGCTGTTGCTATGGCTGCGGTGGATTTAGTCCATTTGATATCACCCGTTCTTTGGTTAGTATGTTCATTGGTAGCAATATACAGTGCTTCCAGTACTTTCCTTTTCGGTTTGGATAAATTTTCTTCTAGTATTTCTGCTGCCTTCCATTTCGGTAAATGACTCTTTTCTTTGATATGATTGACTAAAGCACTAGTGTCGCGATGGTATCTGACATCCGCTCTGTGTTCGCTGAGCCTTTTCTCTAATCCTCTGTGCGTTTCTCCAAAGTAAGAAAGATCACAACTACTACATGGAATTTTGTACACAATACTTCTGTTTTCGTTTTGATCTTCTATTTTCTTTTTCGTTAAGTCACCTATCTTTTTACCTGCGTCACTCACGATGGTTAAAGCCAGTGGATCTTAATGCTAGTCCCAACTCGTCTGTGAATTTAGAAAGGGGGACTACTAGGTAACGATTGTTCAGTTTGTCTTTTTCTTTTTATCTTTTTTTTTTCTCTGATCGTTTTAGCTTTAGTTAGTAAAGACGTTAATAAACCTTTAGAGTAACCCAGTTTTGTGAACGCGTCAGTTACATAATTGATTTCTTCCTCGAGGAATTCTGGGCTACATATTCTCAGAGCTCGTAGAAAGAATCCTATTACTACACCCGTTTTTGTTTTTCTATCATGCGCACTTAGGAAGTGAATGAAATCGTCCTTATTTGTAGGTTTTCTGTATACCTTGAATTTCACGCTCGCATCTGTTCTCATGATGACCGTGTCGAGAAATGGTAAAGAGCCGTCTACTTCTTTTTCTGTGGTGAATTGTATTTTATTATGGACTTCATTCAGCTTTTGTAGTAGAAGGTCCTTGTTTTATAGTAGAAGGTCCGTGTTTGTATCCTCAATAACGGACAACAGGACAACTAGGACATTACGCCACCGGAACGAAGACCCCCCCCCCCCAGTAACGGACAACAGGACAACTAGGACATTACGCCACCGGAACAAAGACCCCTCAATAACGGACAAAAGGACAAAATCCCCAATATACAGCGGCGATCCTGGGTGAGCTCTCCGAAGCTCCTCAGTGCCCCATATAATATTCGCATTATTTTCTCCTTATTACATTATTTCTCTGAAGAAGCCTATTTGTGCGAAACTAGTCAGAAATAAACTTGGACTCTGATTTATGTCTTCCTCACACACCTTCACCAACCTGTCACAATGCCTCAACATATATATATATATATATATATATATGTATATATATATATATATATATATATGCGTGTGTGTGTGTGTGTGTGTGTGTGTGTGTGTGTATGTGTGTGTGTGTGTGTGTGCGTGTGTGTGTATGTGTGTGTGTGTGTGTGTGTGTGTGTGTGTATGTATATATATATATATATATATATATATATATATATATATATAAATGTGTGTATATGCAGAAAGATCACTAAAAACAACACGTGATCCACAAATTTTGCTGGTAACCACTAAGGAAATCGGAAGAAAACAGAAATTCCCAAGCGCTTTCGTGTAATTCACATCTTCAGGGGAATGCAGAAATAGTTGTGTTACAAAGAGGTTTAAAAATAACAAGATTATACACTAGGAAAGGAACAGGCATAGTACGAGATGTCACAAGATTAAACACTAAGAAAGGAACTGGCATAGTACAAGATGACATCATCAGTACAATTTTATTACCGCACTTTCATCCACCCCAAGCGCTTTCGTGTAATTTACATCTTCAGGGGAATACAGAAAACGTTGTGTTACAAAGAGGTTTGAAAATAACAAGATTATACACTAGGAAAGGAACAGACATAGTACGAGATGTCACAAGTTTAAACACTAGGAAAGGAACTGGCATAGTACAAGATGACACGAGATTATACACTAGGAAAGGAACTGGGAAAGCACAAAAAGT
>NC_134805.1:5575719-5583219 GCF_046742065.1 Oratosquilla oratoria
AACATTGAATTTAAACAGATTAGAGGTCTCGCAATGGGGAGTCCATTATCTGCTGTCATGGCATGTTTATTCATGGAAGTATTAGAAATGGACAAATACATCGACATCATGGGAAGAGGTACCACTTGGTTAAAGTACGTGGATGACATAATCGTGGTGATGCCAAAAGGAACTAATATAGAAAATAAGTTAAGAAGACTCAACGCTGTGAATAAAGACATTCAATTCACAGTTGAACTAGAAAAAGAGTGTAAATTACCATTTTTAGACACGTTGATACACAGAGGTTCTCAACAGGTAAGTTTCTCGGTGTACAGGAAACCCACCAATAGGGACGACTTTGTCCATTATTTTTCAGCACACAGCAGACGTGTTAAAACGGGTGTTCTAATAGGTTTCTTTCTCAGAGCTTTTCGTATCTGCAGTGAAAAACTCCTAGAGGATGAACTTACTTACATCAAGAATACCTTTAGGAAGCTGAAATACCCCGGAGGTTTGATCACCAGGACAATGAGGAAAGCCAAGCAGATCTACGATGGCTCAAACGTCCGGACCCCGGGAAAGGATAAGTCTCATTTTATTTCTGTCCCTAATTCTATAAACACCATAGCTATTGATGATTATTTGTTAAAAGGTGGAATAAATGTAGCAAAAACATCTTCCAATAAAATAGGAAAAATATTTAAGAAACATAATAATATTTGTAATAATCTCAGTGTCGTTTACCGTATTTCATACAACGGTTATCCATCATCTTACTTCGGTGAGTCAGGTCGAGGGATCAATAAACGCTTCAGTGAGCACAAAAACGATCTCAGGGCTCATAGAACATCTAACTCCCTGGTTCGTCACCTGGACAAATGTGGACATCTACCTGATTGGAACAACACAGAAATTCTACACGAGGGATTTGAGAAGAAAATGAGAAAAACTGTGGAAGCTGCACATATCGCCACCAACAAGAACAACAACGACAGAGACGGATTTAAATGCCTCTCGAAAGCAGCAAGTGTCCTAATAATTAAATCGTTAGCCAAAGGGAAAACATGACGCTCATACTACGAATATAAGAATTGTGATCCGTCTGTAATGCTGTAGTCCTCTGAAGAAGACCAAGTTGGTCGCAACGTTAGGGCAATAAACTCTATTTCTAACACATCTTCGTTTGCCCTTCCCCACCCACATTCTCTCACATATATATATGTATATATGTATATATATATATATATATATATATATATATATATAAATATGTATATATATATATATATGTATATATATGTACACACACACACACATATATATATATATATATATATATATATACATGTATGTATGCAATAAAAACACTAGGAGCGTGTGTTCACAAATGCGTAAGTAACCACTAGGAAAAGTAAACTAACGAAGCAGAGCGCTTTCGTATAATTACATCTTCAGTGCAGATACAAAGAAGGAATTATAAGATGAAGAAACAAGGTACAGAATATATGACATAGTGAAGAGGGCATTCGGAGAGGTAGTGGAAGAAGTACACGTGACGGACGTTTGGGCCGTCCTGGTAGCCAACAAGTATGGGACGTTTGGGCCGTCCTGGTAATCAACAAGTATGGGACAACTGCTCATAATTTATATTACAATGTAAACAATTTTGAAATTTCATGAGAAATAAAACTATCTAATTTGTACAAACCTTGATGAAGATTAACATTTATCCCCTTACTAGATTTGATCAAACTGCATTCAATTAAATTTCTTTCTGTTATGTTGTTGTTGTATGTGATGACTTTAGCGTTATCCCAGTCAACTGGGTGGTTAAAATGGTTCATGTGGTTGAATATACCGCTAGATTGGTTTCCCTCTCTAACGTATTTCTTGTGTTGATTGATTCGTGTTGTGAGTGTTTTAGCAGTCTGACCAACATAAAACTGATTACATGATTTGCAAGGTATTTTGCACACACACCCTTTATCACTATTGACAGAATTATTTATGAGCAGTTGTCTTACAGTATTCTTATTATTAAAAACTACATTAATGTTAAATTTACGTAATATATTTGGAATATTTTGCAGGTTCTCTTGGTACGGTAAAATTAGCAAGTTATTCATATTGAAAGTTTGAGTTGACCTAAGGTTATAAAATGTCCTTTTAGCACGATTGTAAGCTTTGTCAAGAACATGTGTGGGGTATTGTAGCTTAGTACCAATGTCGTAAATACATCTTATTTCATCATCGATGTACTCTGGGCTGCAAATGCGTAGGGCCTGAGGTACATCGACGAAAAAACAGATATCTTCACGCCATCAGGATGTGAAGAATAATAGTGTATATATGAACAAACATTGGTTGGTTTGCGATATACACTAAACTTCAACTCACTTTCACGGCGGTAGATATTACAATCAAGAAAAGGCAAAATACCTTCATTCTCTATCTCCACCGTGAACTTAATGGAACTGACCAAACTATTAAGCTTACATAAAAAATCATTTACATTATCTTGAATGGGCCACAGACATAGGATGTCATCAATGTACCGCATCCATGTAATGTTGGGGGGAATGATCTTACTTAAAATTTTGGTTTCAAAAAACTCCATATATAAATTACTCAATACGGGGGAGAGAGGATTACCCATGCTCATTCCAAATTTCTGAGAATAGAATTTATCATTAAATTGGAATTTGCAATCTTTAACACACAATTTGATCAGTTCAATTAAGGTGCCTGAAGGTAATGGTAAATCGTGCTTATTTAACTCTTCTTTTAGATTGATTAAAAGGTCATCCAAAGGAACTTTCGTAAACAAACTAACAATATCATAACTTACCAATTTAAATTCATAATCTGGTTTTACCTCACTTAGTTTGTTAATGAGGTCCAAACTGCTCTTAACATGTGAAGTGGAAATAGTTCCACCTAGTGGACTAAGAATTGTTACCAACCATTTCGAAAGTTTGTATGAAGCTGAACCTATTGAAGAAACGATTGGTCTTACCGGGTAATTTGGTTTATGTGTCTTAATTAGACCATACATGTAAGGCAAAGGAGGGCTGATAGAAATAAACTTTTTGATTAGTTCACTATTTCCACTTAACAATTCTTTTATCTTCTTATTGAAATGGCTATTCACTGATTCAGTAGGATTCTTTAAAAGTTGGACATAAGTATCTTGATCTTTAAGTAGTACACCCATTTTGTTTAAATAATCATTTTTGTTCATAATTACTACAGCGTTTGATTTATCAGCTTTTGTGATATGTAAATCACTATCCTTTTTGAGAGAATTAATAGCAGTGATAAAACGTTCAGGACAGCTGGGAGGTACCTGATTAGCTAAAGCACCATAAACAATACCTTTACATATATTAACATCATCTATAGGCAGATCTTTATCACATTTTAAATTACAAAAAGCTTTACCAATGTTAATGATGTTAGATGGATTAGAATTATTGGCAAAGCTGAGCCCAAATCCTAATGCTGTGGATTGAGCCTTGGTGAGTGGCTTAGATGACAAGTTAACCACGAAATCTGGGTTAGCATGTTTGGTCCAGTCACTGTCATTAATGAGGGCTAGTAATTTCATGTTTAACGTCCTTGACAAGAACTCACACTCCATCCTCATTTTGCCATAACAATAGTCCAAAAGCACATTTTTTACATCAGATGATACACAACACTGGAATTTATGCAAACTAATACGCTTGATCCTAATGGCTTCTTTGACTTCTAATTTGGCAATGTCGATTCGTTTCTTAAGAATGATGCGCTGAAAATCATCAAATGGACGATCAGACATCTTCACAAGCCGTTGAGGTAAGACCGACTTGGGTAATACTTGTTCTTTCATGCAGTTTTGTAGAAACTGTAGACGTAGTCGCAGCTTGTGGGCTTTAACCAAGGACCAGGAAAAGTCGTGTACATAAGGAGCAAGTCCAGGGTTCAGGTGAGTAAAGTTCTCGAACCATTTCATGAACCATTTTAACCACCCAGTTGACTGGGATAATGCTTAAGTCATCACATACAACAACAACATAACAGAAAGAAATTTAATTGAATGCAGTTTGATCAAATCTAGTAAGGGGATAAATGTTAATCTTCATCAAGGTTTGTACAAATTAGATAGTTTTATTTCTCATGAAATTTCAAAATTGTTTACATTGTAATATAAATTATGAGCAGTTGTCCCATACTTGTTGATTACCAGGACGGCCCAAACGTCCCATACTTGTTGGCTACCAGGACGGCCCAAACGTCCGTCACGTGTACTTCTTCCACTACATCTCCGAATGCCCTCTTCACTATGTCATATATTCTGTACCTTGTTTCTTCATCTTATAATTCCTTCTTTGTATCTGCACTGAAGATGTAATTATACGAAAGCGCTCTGCTTCGTTAGTTTACTTTTCCTAGTGGTTACTTACGCATTTGTGAACACACGCTCCTAGTGTTTTTATTGCATTATGGATACCACACGATTCTTCGAGAACTTTACTCACCTGAACCCTGGACTTGCTCCTTATGTACACGACTTTTCCTGGTCCTTGGTTAAAGCCCACAAGCTGCGACTACGTCTACAGTTTCTACAAAACTGCATGAAAGAACAAGTATTACCCAAGTCGGTCTTACCCCAACGGCTTGTGAAGATGTGTGATCGTCCATTTGATGATTTTCAGCGCATCATTCTTAAGAAACGAATCGACATTGCCAAATTAGAAGTCAAAGAAGCCATTAGGATCAAGCGTATTAGTTTGCATAAATTCCAGTGTTGTGTATCATCTGATGTAAAAAATGTGCTTTTGGACTATTGTTATGGAAAAATGAGGATGGAGTGTGAGTACTTGTCAAGGACGTTAAACATGAAATTACTAGCCCTCATTAATGACAGTGACTGGACCAAACATGCTAACCCAGATTTCGTGGTTAACTTGTCATCTAAGCCTCTCACCAAGGCTCAATCCACAGCATTAGGATTTGGGCTCAGCTTTGCCAATAATTCTAATCCATCTAACATCATTAACATTGGTAAAGCTTTTTGTAATTTAAAATGTGATAAAGATCTGCCTATAGATGATGTTAATATATGTAAAGGTATTGTTTATGGTGCTTTAGCTAATCAGGTACCTCCCAGCTGTCCTGAACGTTTTATCACTGCTATTAATTCTCTCAAAAAGGATAGTGATTTACATATCACAAAAGCTGATAAATCAAACGCTGTAGTAATTATGAACAAAAATGATTATTTAAACAAAATGGGTGTACTACTTAAAGATCAAGATACTTATGTCCAACTTTTAAAGAATCCTACTGAATCAGTGAATAGCCATTTCAATAAGAAGATAAAAGAATTGTTAAGTGGAAATAGTGAACTAATCAAAAAGTTTATTTCTATCAGCCCTCCTTTGCCTTACATGTATGGTCTAATTAAGACACATAAACCAAATTACCCGGTAAGACCAATCGTTTCTTCAATAGGTTCAGCTTCATACAAACTTTCGAAATGGTTGGTAACAATTCTTAGTCCACTAGGTGGAACTATTTCCACTTCACATGTTAAGAACAGTTTGGACCTCATTAACAAACTAAGTGAGGTAAAACCAGATTATGAATTTAAATTGGTAAGTTATGATATTGTTAGTTTGTTTACGAAAGTTCCTTTGGATGACCTTTTAATCAATCTAAAAGAAGAGTTAAATAAGCACGATTTACCATTACCTTCAGGCACCTTAATTGAACTGATCAAATTGTGTATTAAAGATTGCAAATTCCAATTTAATGATAAATTCTATTCTCAGAAATTTGGAATGAGCATGGGTAATCCTCTCTCCCCCGTATTGAGTAATTTATATATGGAGTTTTTTTGAAACCAAAATTTTAAGTAAGATCATTCCCCCCAACATTACATGGATGCGGTACATTGATGACATCCTATGTCTGTGGCCCATTCAAGATAATGTAAATGATTTTTTATGTAAGCTTAATAGTTTGGTCAGTTCCATTAAGTTCACGGTGGAGATAGAGAATGAAGGTATTTTGCCTTTTCTTGATTGTAATATCTACCGCCGTGAAAGTGAGTTGAAGTTTAGTGTATATCGCAAACCAACCAATGTTTGTTCATATATACACTATTATTCTTCACATCCTGATGGCGTGAAGATATCTGTTTTTTCGTCGATGTACCTCAGGCCCTACGCATTTGCAGCCCAGAGTACATCGATGATGAAATAAGATGTATTTACGACATTGGTACTAAGCTACAATACCCCACACATGTTCTTGACAAAGCTTACAATCGTGCTAAAAGGACATTTTATAACCTTAGGTCAACTCAAACTTTCAATATGAATAACTTGCTAATTTTACCGTACCAAGAGAACCTGCAAAATATTCCAAATATATTACGTAAATTTAACATTAATGTAGTTTTTAATAATAAGAACACTGTAAGACAACTGCTCATAAATAATTCTGTCAATAGTGATAAAGGGTGTGTGTACAAAATACCTTGCAAATCAGGTAATCAGTTTTATGTTGGTCAGACTGCTAAAACACTCACAACACGAATCAATCAACACAAGAAATACGTTAGAGAGGGAAACCAATCTAGCGGTATATTCAACCACATGAACCATTTTAACCACCCAGTTGACTGGGATAACGCTAAAGTCATCATATACAACAACAACATAACAGAAAGAAATTTAATTGAATGCAGTTTGATCAAATCTAGTAAGGGGATAAATGTTAATCTTCATCAAGGTTTGTACAAATTAGATAGTTTTATTTCTCATGAAATTTCAAAATTGTTTACATTGTAATATAAATTATGAGCAGTTGTCCCATACTTGTTGATTACCAGGACGACCCAAACGTCCCATACTTGTTGGCTACCAGGACGGCCCAAACGTCCGTCACGTGTACTTCTTCCACTACCTCTCCGAATGCCCTCTTCACTATGTCATATATTCTGTACCTTGTTTCTTCATCTTATAATTCCTTCTTTGTATCTGCACTGAAGATGTAATTATACGAAAGCGCTCTGCTTCGTTAGTTTACTTTTCCTAGTGGTTATTTACGCACATGTATGTATATATATATATATATATATATGTATATATATATATATATATATATTTATATATATACATATATTTATACATATATACATATATATATATATGAATATATATATATATATATATATATATATACATATATATATATATATGAATATATATATGTATATATATATGTATATATATATATATATATATATATATATATATTCCATTTCGTCTCTCCTGCTTTTAATCTGCATGGTCCTTCTTTTTTTAATTGGGTCACTTGTAGCTTTGGAGTATTTGTTTTTTCTAATGTTTTTGTAGTTCCTACTTTATCTGTCGATTTTCTAATAATATTCACTACATTCAAATTAATATCTTCCATGGTGTCCTCATTAGTTCTTAGAGCTTCGAATCTATTTCTAATTTGTTAACT
>NC_134805.1:5588219-5590831 GCF_046742065.1 Oratosquilla oratoria
CGCGAAGGGTGGAAAGGTAGTTGGGAGATAGGGAGAGTGGCGGTAAAAGACACAAATTAGGATGGTTTGGACACACACACACACGGGGGTAGGGGAATAGTAGTATATAGTGTTAACACACACACACACACACACACACACACACACACACACACACACACACACACACACATATACACACACACACACACACACACACACACACACACACACACACACACACACACACACACACACACACACACATACACACACACACACACACACACACACACACACACACAATCACACACACACACAACATACACACAGTTCACACACCACACATACACACACAAATATATATATATATATATCATATATATATATATGTAATATATATAATATTATATAGTATATATATATATATATATATTTAAATAAAATTATATCTATATATATATATATATATATAAACTTTTTATCCCACAGTCGGAGAAAAGAAGACACTAATGTCGAACGTTCTGTATATTTCAATCACTAACTGTGACCCTCTTCAGCAGAATGAATACATATATGTATATATATCTATATATTATATGGTAAATATAGACACATATGTATGTATAGAAATATATAAGACATATATACATATACATATATATATATGCATATATAACTATAAATATATCATAGATACATGCATACATACAAATATATGTACATGTTATATATATATATATATATATATATATATATATATATATAAAATGTGGGTGTGTGTGTGTGTGTGTGTTTGTGTGTGTGTGTGTGTGTGTGTGCATGTATGTTTGTACTGTATATGTATATTATAATATATATAATAATATATAATAATACATATATATAACTTACTTAGATCAATCAAACAATCATCATCAATCAATCAATCAATCAATCAATCAATCAATCAATCAATCAATCAGTCAATGAAATCAGCTATCCTGTGCCACTGCTGAACAAAGGCCTCCTTCCTAGTATTCCCATGATTCCCACGACAGCGCCATCTACTACTATGTCACACCTGCAAACTTCTCAATCTCGTCAATTCACCTTCTGTCTGTCTCCCTCATTCCACACTCCTCCATCTTGCGGCGTCCACTCAGTAACACACTTGCTCCATCGCTCATCAGTCGTTCGCATTAACTTACCTGCCCAATTCCATTTCCTCTCCTTTTATTGCCTCCACACCATCTTTCACTCTAGTCCTGCTCTCTCCACCAACTTGCTCTGTTTCGGTCTCTCAGCGTTAGTCCCATCATTAATCTCTCCATTTTCCTGTGTGCTGTCCTTAGTTTTGTTACCAAAAGTTTTGCCTTCGTTAGTTTTTCAAGTCTCACATTCGTAGATTACTGCTGGCAGAATGCATTGATTGTAGACTTTACGTTTCAAACATAAAGGTACAAGAGCCTCTCAGGATCTTATAATAGTTATCAAACCCTTTCCAACCAATTGTAATACGTCTTTTTATTTCATTATCATGATCTTTTCGTCACTTTCACTATCTGGCCTAAATAATTAATACTCCTTCAACTTCTTCCAGACTCTCATCATTAATTACAATCTCTGAACTTTGAACCTTCGTAATGGAACATTGACTTTGGTTTTACTTTTATTCATTTTAAATCTACTTTGACACTATCCTTGTTTAGATCACTCAGCATATCTTTGCCAGTCTTCTGCTCTTTCTGAAATAAAAATAATGTCATCCGCAAATCTATAGGGTGGCTGAAAAATTCGCCATTAATCTTTAAACCTTTACCATTTTTCCCAAATCAATCGTCTGAAAATTAGCTTCCAAGCAACTTGTAAATAGTTTTTTGGGTGAAATTGTATCGCCTTGCCGTACTCCTTACTCGAAATCCTGATTTTTTTCTGTATATTTATGTAGTCGAATTATAGTACCATTCGCATTAATTTTTTTCTAAAAACCTTTACGATCTGTTCATTTGTACCCTGCTTGCGGAGCCGAGTTTTGTATCTGCAATTTGTTCTGCCCGATCCAAAGGCCTTCTCGCAATCTACAAAAGCTAAACACAGAGGTATATTGTATTTTGTCCGTTTTCTCGATTAGTATGGTATATCGGCTGCAAATAGTCTAGGGTCGAATATCCGCTCCTAAAGGCTGCCAGATTCTCTCGATTGGTTTTCCAACTAAAAACTTAACCTTAGTCAATTTGTAAGGATCAATGGCGAATACTATGTATATATATTGATAGCAAGCTAATCGGATCTCTAGTTACTAAGGTCCCTTCGGACAACCTTTTTTATGGAACAATGATCCAAATAGCAATGCACCATGCGTCAGTGCATTAACTGACGTAAGCCCCGGGTGTACAACTCAGCTAACTTAATATGAACAAGTTTTCCTGCGGTCTTTCAACAGATCTTATCGATATACCATCATCCCCAGGGGCTTTTTCCTCGTTTCATAGTTTGTTAGAACAAGATCTACTTCTTCCTTAGTAGCTACTCTGGTACACTACTAACGTCTATAACATGACTGTACTGATCCAGGCTTAATTGTCTTCGACGAGTAAAGGCTCTTGGTAAGATTCTTCTACTCTTTTTTACCATTTTGGTCTCTACATTTA
>NC_134805.1:5591331-5598831 GCF_046742065.1 Oratosquilla oratoria
TGGGTTGGGTGGGTGGGTGGGTGGGTGGGGGGGGGGGGTTTGGGGGGGTGTGGGGGGGGGGGGTTGGGTTGTGGGTGGTGGGGGGGGTTGGGGGGGTGGTTGTGTTGTGTGGTTGGGTTTGGGGGTGTGGTGGGGGGGGGTGGGGGGGGGGGGTGGGGTGGGGGGGGGGGGGGGGGGGGGGGGGGGGGGGGGTGGGTTTGGGGTGTGTGGGGGGGGGGTGGGGGGGGGTGGGGGGGGGGTGGGGTGGGGGGTGGGGGGTGGGGTGGTGGGGGGTGGTTGGGGTTGGTTGGGTGGGGTGTTGGGTGGTGTGGGGTGGTGGGGGGGGTGTGTGGGTGTGTTGTTGTTTGTGTGGGGGGGGGTGGGGGGTGGTGTGGGTGGGGGGGGGTGTGTTGGGTGGGGGGTTGGGGGTGGGGGTGGTGGGGGGGGGTAGTGGTGGGGGGGTGGGGTGGGTGTGTGGGGTGGGGGGGGGGGGTGGGTGGTGGGGGGGTTGGGTGGGTGGTGGGTGGGGTTGGGGGGGTGGTGATTTGGGTGTGGAGGTGGAGGGGGGTTGTTGTGTATGTGGGGGGGTGGGTGGGGGGGGGGGGTGGGGGGGGTGTGGGGGGTTTTGGGGGGGTGGTGTGGTGGGTTGTTTGGGGTGTGGGTGTGGGGTGGGGGGGGGGTGGGTGGGGGGGGTTTGGGGGGGGTTGGGGGGTGGGGTGTTGTGTGTGGGGGTGGGGTGGGGGGTGGGTTGTTGGGGGGGGGGGTGGGGGTGTGGGGGGGGTGGGGTGTTGGTGTTGGGGGTGGGTGTGGGGGTTTGGGGGGGGGTGTGGGGGTGGGGGTGGTGGGGTGGGTGTTTGGGGGGTGTGGGTGTGGGTGGGGGTGGGGTTTTTGTGGGTGTGGGGGGTTTTGGTGGGTGGGGGGTGGGGGGGGGGGGGGTGTGGGGGGTGGTTTGGTTGGGGTGGGGGGGGGGGGGGGGGTGGTGGGGGGGGGTGGGTGGTTTTGGGTGTGGGTTGTGTGTTGGGGGGGGGGGGGGTGTGTGGTGGGGTGGGGGTGGGGGGTGTGTGTGGGGGGGGGGGGGGGGGGGGGGGTGGGGGGGGGGGGGGGGGGGGGGGGGTGTTGGGTTGTTGTGTGGTGTTTGGTGGGGTGGGGGGGGGGGGGTGTGGTGGGGGGTTGTGGTGTGTGTTGTGGGGGTTGTGGTGTTGGGTGGTTTTGTTTGGTTTGGTGGGGTGTTTTGGGGGGTGGTTTGTTTGGGGTGTATTTTGTTGGTGTGTTGTGGTGGTTGGTGGGTGTTTGTTGTGGGGGGGGGGGGGGGGGGGGTGGGGGGGTGGTGGGGGGGGGGTGGGGGGGGTGGGTTGGGGGTGGGGGGGGGGGGTGGGTGGGGGGGGGGGGGGGGGGTGGGGGGGTGGGGGGGGGGGGGGGGGGGGGTGGGGGGGGGGGGGGGGTTTTGGGGTGGGGGGGGGGGTGTGGGGTGGGGTGGTTGGGGGGTGGGGGTTGGTGGTGGGGTGGGTGTGGGGGGGGGTGGTGGGGGGGGGGGGGGGTGGTGGGTGGGTTGGTTGGGGGGGGGGGGGGGGGTGGGGGGTGGGTGTGGGGTGGTGGGGGTGGGGGGGGGTGGTGGTTTGGGGGGGGGTGGGGGGGGGGGTTGGGGGTTGGGGGGTGGGGGGGGGGGTGGGGGTGGGGGTGTGGGGGGTGTGGGGGGGGGGGGTGGGGGGGGGGGGTGTGGGTGTGGGTGGGGGGGGGGGGGGGGTGGGGGGTGGGGTTTGGGGGGTGGGGGGGGTGGTGGGTGTGGGGGGGGGGGGGGGGGTGGTGTGTTGGTGGGTGTGGTTGGGGTTGGTTGTTTGTGGGGGGGGGGTGGTGGTTGGTGTGTTTTTGGGGGGGGGGGGTGGGGGGGTGGTGTGTTGGGGGTGGGGGGGGGGGGGGGTGGGGGGGGTGGGGTGGGGGGGGGGGGTGGGGGGGGGGGGTTTTTGGGGGGGGGTTGGGGGGGGGGTGGGTGGGGGGGGGGGGGGGTGTGGGTGTGGGGTGGTTTGTTGGGGGGGTTGGGGGGGGGGTTGGGTGGTTGTGTGGGGGGGGGGGTGTGGGTGGGGGGGTGGGGGGGTGGGGGGGTGGGGTGGGTTGGTGGTGGGGGTGTTGTGGGGGGGGGGTGGGGGTGGTGTTGGGTTGGTGTGGTGGGGGGGGTGGTGGTTGGGTGGGGGGGGGGGTGGTGGGGGGGTTGGGGGTGTGGGGGTGGGGGGGTGGTGGTGTGTGTTGGGTGGGGGGGGGTGGGGGGGGGTGGGGGGGGGGTTGGGGTTGGGGGGGGGGTTTGTGTGGGGGGGGGGGGGTTTGGGGGTGTGGTGGTGGGTGTTGGGGGGGGGGTGGGGGGGGGGGGGGGGGGTGGTGGGGTGGTGGGGGTGTTGGTTGGGGGGGGGGTGGGGGGTGTGTGGTGGGATGTTATTGGGTGGTGTGGGGGGGTGGGTGGGGTGGTTTGGGTGGGGTGTGGGGGGGGTTGTTGGGGTGGTTGTTTTTTTGTTTGTTTTGTGGTTTGTGTTTATTGTGTTATAGGGGGTGGGTGTGGTGTTGGGGGGTGTTTTTTTGGTGTGTTTTTTTGGTTGTGTGGGTTTTGTTTGTTTTATTTGTGGTGTGTGATGTGTTTTGGGTTTTTTATATGTGGTTGTTTTTTATTGGGTTGGTTTTGGTTGGTGTTTTTTTGGGTTGGTTGGTTGTTGTGGGGGGGGGGGGGGGTGGGGGGGGTGGGGGGGGTGGGGGTTGTGGTGGGGTGGTTGTGGGGGGGTGGGTGTGGGGGGGGGGGGGGGGGGTGGGGGGGGGTGGTGTTGGGGGTTGGGGGTTGGTGGGGGGGGTTGTGGGGGTGGTGGGGTGTGGGGTTGGGGGTGGTTTGTTTGTGTGTGGGTGGGGGTGGAGGGGGGGGGTTGGGGGGGTGGGGGGGGGGGGGGGGGTGTGGGTTGGGGTGGTGTTGGGGTTGTTGGGTTGGTGGGGGGGGGGGGGGGGTGTGGTGTGGGGGGTTTTGTTGGGGGGGGGGGGTGTGGTGGGGGGGTGGGTGGGGGGATGGGTGTTTGGGGGGTTTTTGGTTGGTGTTGGGGGTGGTTTTGTGGTGTGTGGTAGGGGGTGTGTTGTGGTTGTTTGGGGTTGTGGGGGGGGTGTGGGGGGGGGGTGGTGGGGGGTGTGGGGGTGGGGGGGGGGGGGGTTGGGGGGTGGGGTAGGGGGTTGGTGTGGGGGGTTGGGGGGGGGTGGTGTTTTGTGTGTTTTGGGGGGGGGGGGGGGGGGGGGGGGTGGTTGGGGGGGGGGTGGGGGGGGTGGTTGGGGTTGTGGGTGGGTGGGGGTGGGGGGGGGGGGTTTGTGTGGGTGGGGGGTTTGGGGGGGGTTTTGGGGTTTGGGGGGGGGGGTGGGGGTGGGGTGTGGGTGGGGGGGGGGGGGGTGGTGGGGGGTGTGGGTTGGGGGGGGGGTGGGTGTGGGGTGTGGGGGGGGGTGGGGTGTTTTTGTGTGTGTGTGAGTGGGGGGTTGGGTGGGTGTTTATGGGTGGGGTTTGTTGGGTGGGGTTGGGGGGGGGGGTGGGGGGGTGTTGGGGGGTGGTTGGGGGGGTTTTTTATGGTTTTGATGGTGTGGTTGGGTGTGGTGTGTGGTTGGGTGGTTTGTGGGGGTTGGGGGGGGGGGGGGGGGTTGGGGGGGTGTTTGGTGTTTGGGGGGGGGGGGGTTTTTGTGTGTGGGGGGTGGGGGGTGGTTGTGGGGTGGTGTTGGGGGTGGGGGGGGGTGGGGGGTTTGTGGGTTTGGGTGGGTGGGTTTGTTTGTGTGTGGTGGGGTGTTGTGGGTTGTGTGTGGGTAGGGTGGGTATGGGGGGGGGTGGGGTGTATATTTTTGGGGGGGGGGGTGGGGTGTTGTGTGTGGTGGGGGGTTGGGGGGGGGGTTTTTTGGGGTGTTGGGGTGGGGGGGGGTGGGGGGGGTGGGTGGGTGGGGGAGTTGTTTTGTTTGTGGGGGGGTTGGGGGGGGGGGTGTGGGGGGTGGGGGTGGGTGTGTTTGTGGGGTGTGGGGGGGTGTGGGTGGGGGGTTGGGGTTGGGGGTGTGTGTGGGGGGGGTGGGGGGGGGGGGGTGGGTGGGGGTGGGTTGTGTTGTTGGGTGTGGTGTGGGTGTGTTGGGTGGGGGGGGGTGGGGGTTGGGGTGGGGGGGGTTGGGTTGGGGGTGGGGGTGGGGGGTGGGGTGGTTTGGGGGGTTTGTGTGTGGGGTGGGGGTGGGGGGGTGTGGGGTGTGGTGGGTGTGGGGGGGGGGTGTGTTGGTGGTGGTGGGGGGGTTGGGGTGTGGGTGTGGGGGGGGGGGGGGGGTGTGGTGGGGGGTTGGGGTGTTGTGGGTGGGGGGGGTGTTTTTTTGGTGTGTTGGGGGGTTGGTTGGGTGGGGGGTGGGTTGTTTTTGGGGGGGGAGTGGGTGTGTAGTGGTTGGGGGGGGGTGGGGTGGGGGGGGGGTGGTTGTGGGGTGGGGGGGGGGGGGGGGGGGGGGGTTTGTGTGTGTTGTTTGTGTGTGTGTTTGGTTTGTGTGTGTTTGTGTGTGGTTTGTTTTTTGGTAGTTGTGGTTTAGTTAATTTTTATATGTTGCCTCGTTGTATTGTGTTTGTGAATATTTTTTCGCTGTTTGTTTTGTGGACCTTTATGTGTGTATGTAGTCTGTTTGTTGTGTACTTTTTTTTTCTTTGGGGTTGGTTTGATTTTTTATGTTTTTCTGAGGTTTGTTTCTGTTTTTGTGTGTGTGTATTTTTGTTTTAGTTGTTATGTTTTTTGTTTTTTGTTGTGTTTTGTGTGTGTTGTGTTTGTTGTGGTTGTTTGTTGGTTGTTTTCTGTTTTTTATTCGTTTGACATTTTTTTTTTTTTTATGTGCTTTCTTTTGTTTTTTGAGTGTTCTATGCTTGTTTCTTGTCTGGTTTGTCGTGTGTTTGTTATTATTAAACAACAAATGCATTATATTCATATTTTTTTTACATTGTTATAATGATTTTTATTTTTCTTTTTTTGTTTGTATTATATATTTTTTCTTTGTTTTTTATATTTTTTTAATTTTTTTTTGTTTTTATATCTCATCATTTATAGGAAAGGTAGATTTTATAAATTGTAACTTTTTTTTACATATATAACAGTAATAACGTTCAATATTATTCTTAACACCACATCCTATATATACATATTAGTACATATATATTATATACATATCAGGGTGTGTGTCGTTGCTGATTTTGTGTGGTGGTACACACACATAACTTGTGTGTATGACTTTGATACTATTCCTGTTGTGTTGTGTTGAAGTATTTGTTGGTTACAGTGTGAATAATGAACACACACAACAGTTATTACTTGTTTTTGTTCTACATAATGTACACACACACCCATTCACATGCTATAACCAAACACACACACTAGTTGGTATGACGGACTGTAGAGTGTCGAGTCTATTTATGCACTATATCTATTGTTCTCAACATAAATAATAGAATACCATCCCGACAGGCCCCCAATTGCCTATGGGTTGCTTGCAATGCGTTTGCGCCTGAGTTCAATGTAATGTAGTGGGAAAACCGTAAGGGCGAACACACAGGCGCGGCCGCGGGTAAGTCGCAGTTCCGTTGGGAGGAAGCAAAGCCCCACAACAATATCGTGGTATACCAGTATTAGGTATAATTTTAGGCTAGGATTTTAAAAGGTGGACGTTCCAGAAGGAAAAGCATCAACTTATGAGACACAACTGATAATGTAAGGAAAGAACTAAAAAAAGATTGCGGTTTGAGGTAAGATAGAAGAAGGCCCGCTGCCACACAAACTTAATTAACTGATATTTACACTAAAGGGAAAAAAAAATATGAAGTTGTATACTGCGAATTAAACACATCTTTACGAACACATACACTCCAAAAGTTACACCTGGGACATTCTTAACATCACAATAAATACATTACGAAGAGAAATCAACTAAAAAGTTCAATACTTAGAAAAAAAAAAAAAATAGAAAAAAAACACAAAATAAAGTTATACATTCAATAAGGAACAAACACTGCACCTATAATAATACTTCCTTTTAAACCCAATCCATGCCAATAAATTTCTCATACAAAATGTGTTGCCAATAAAGATAAAATTGTAAATATTACTTATTTTAGTTTATCCTACACAATCCTTATTCACGGGAAAAGTAAGTTACACGTTCATCACAGGACCAACCACACAAGACATTTAAACATCCCGGAGTTTACACAATTACCCTTGCTCAGATTGTGAGATGCAAGATTTTGTACTGGAGACAAAAAACGGGCACTGAGGAAATTAAAAAACCGACGAATTTAAAGAACATAAAAAACTCAGTTAAATATGCTACAACATAAAATCCGCCGTAGGTATTTCAAACGACGTAGCCAACAACAAATCACCAGAATAAAATTAGGGGACCGAAGGCCAAAAACCACATTTTCAAATGCCAAATGTAGTTGACATAAAGGAAAATTAATTGAATCTTCCTTAATAAAACATATTCCCGAGAATTTTAACATTCTCAAAAAAGCGGACCAATGGTCACCCAGAATTAACATAACCACCTTGGCAGTTTGATAAAAATTATTTCCCCTCATATATGTAAAAAGCGGACGATTTACCCCGAACAGTAACCCGCACCAAACTCTATAATAAGGATGGGCCCACATGAGATTGTTACTATGGTCTCATGTTCCCCTAACTTTACCTCCCGTCATCTGTATATAAATATGTGTAATGTTCTCTTGTCAATGCTATATCCGCGGTGTACGAGGATTAACACTGCAAGTGATCGAAAATATACGGAAAGCCGTCCGTTATTTTCGTCTTTTCGTAGTTCCATATTGAAGAGTCGTGAGGGTGGTGGCGTTAGTGCTAATTACTAATGTTTTGTAAAACAGACAGACTTTTACTACCTGCGACAGTCTGTGATATATTAATACTATATATACTATAATTTATCATATAATTTATATTATAGTATTTATATTTTATAATATCTAATATATATATGTGTGTGTGTGTGTGCGGGATGCGTGTGTGTTTTTGTGTGTGTGTGTGGTGTGAGTCGTTTGTGATGGTGTACGTGTGTGTATGTGGTGGTAGTGTGTGTTGTGTGTGTGTGTGTTGTACGTGTGTGTGATGTGTATGTTTGTCGCGATGTGTGAGGTTGTGTTTGTGTGTGTGCATGTATGCATTGTATTGTATTATCATATAACAACATATATATCATATATATACATTATTTATGTGATATATATGTGTGTGTCGTGTTGTGTGTCTGTGTAGTCTGTGTGTGAAGTGTGTGATGGATGGTAGGTGTATGTGATGTGTGTGTGTGGATGGCTGTGTGTGTTTTGGGTAGTGTGTGTGTTGTGATGTGTGTGTGTGCGTGCTGATTGTGCGGTTTGCGTTGTATCTACGTAATATTTATATATATTTATATATATAGTATATATATATATATATGTGGATAAATTCGTTTAAGACAAATGAGGAGGTAGGTTAGGGGGGGCAGAGTAAAGGAGTTTTG
>NC_134805.1:5603831-5613831 GCF_046742065.1 Oratosquilla oratoria
AGAAGGGATGTGGACAGATGACCTCACACAGGCGCGGGGCAAACTGGGGTGGTGGAGGAGGGATGGGGTGAGGAGAGGGGGGGTTGTAAGGTCCGTACCAGTTTGCTAACTGCTGCGCGTGAAATGATGTCAGGAGTCCACTGCCCTTTAGAAATATTAATATTAGGGCATTCCTCAATTAATGCTGATTCCACTATTTTCCTCCTAAAACCGCAGTGGGACTTGAACACTAATCTGGCCTTACCCCAGTCGAAAGAATGATTCTTATTTTTGACATGAAGAAATACAGCCGAATTTTCTTGCCCATACCTAATTGACCTTTTATGTTCTGCCAATCTAGTGTTCAAGTCTCTCCCGGTTTGACCCAAGTAAACCAAATCACAATCTTTACAGGGCAAACAATAAACACCAGGTGACTCAACTTCTTTCGGTTTTTGTTGAACGTTCACAATTTGCTTACGCACGGTGTTAGGATAGTGATAGGCAATAGTGAGACGTTGACGAGGAAACAACTTAGTAGAAGAACTGATGGTATTATTGAATGGAGTTTTTAAAATGTCCTTAAAGGAGCGGTGAAAACTTGAGGGGACGGAAGTTTTAAAATGGTTGGCCCTAGCCTTACTGAGGGCTTGGTCCAGAAACCAAGGTGGATAAGCCAACTTCTCAAGGTGACATATGATCCCTTCAATCTCATGGTCCAGAAATTGATGACTGCAAATCCTGAAAGCCCTCAAGAAAAGGCCAGAGGCAACACTTTTCTTAACATTGTCAGGGTGATTGCTAAAAAAGTGAAGGTAACTCCCTGAGTGGGTGGGCTTACGGTACACTGTAAAGAATAAATTATCATCAGTTCTTCTTATCAAAATATCCAAGAAAGGTATTTGGTGTCCTTCTTCCCATTCAACTTTAAATTTAAGATTCGGGGTCAATTGGTTCAATCTATCATGGAACACTTCAAATGGGCCCCAACTGTCATCCCACGCCGAAAAGATATCGTCTACGTACCTGAGCCAAATCATTTCGGGCGGTTTGATGCTGGGCAAAAGGGTACACTCAAAATACTTCATGTATAAATTGGCCAAAACAGGATGTCAGGGGGGTACAAATAAAGGTTTATACTCGGTATCATTGAGAATTTGGACGTGAGAGAAAAGAAACACCAAGGTAACACAACACGTGTTTTTATTGGATATCAACACAGAGCACTACTTAATCTGAACACATGCAAAGGAATATCACCAGTGTGATATATAACGCTACTAAAATGTATGTATAAACAAGTGGATAAACAAACCACTCCTCGCACTGCGGGCGCGAGGATCTCCTCGAGCGTCGACTCCTTCTCCGACGAGTCCCCTTGTTGTCCTCCTTGGTCTCCTGCTCCGACGAGTCCCCTTGTTGTCCTCCTTGGATGGGCGCACGTCTCCTCGTGGTCTCCTGCTCCGACGAGTCCCCTTGTTGTCCTCCTTGGACGTGCGCACGTCTCCTCGTGGTCTCCTGCTCCAACGGGTCCCCTTGCTGTCCTCCTTGGACGGGCGCACGTCTCCTCGTGGTCTCCTGCTCCAACGAGTCCCCTTGCTGTCCTCCTTGGACGGGCGCACGTCTCCTCCTTGGTCTCCTGCGTCCTAGTGCCCTCCCTCCGTGGAACTGGGAGGGGAGGGGGGGGGGTCCGCCCTCAACGGCAGACGGCCGTAAAGTGTGTGTGCCCTCCATCTCCATGTCCTTCCCTCTTATACATCCGGGAGGGTGAGGGAGAGTGGGTGGTGGCGATCTGCGCATGCGCACAGCAGTAGTGACCTCGTATAATGACAGTTGGCAGCACTGGAAGCCAAGCATGACCTCACGTTGACATTCTTCGGCCGGTCAGGTGCTCTGGCTGACGAGCACCAAGCTCCCAGCTCCATCACGGGCCGAATCACGTGGTCAGCGGGGGGGACGAGACGTCCGCGCCGACAGTCCTCCAAGCTCGTCACGTGACCCACGTGACACAGGAGATAAATTGGAACCCATACTGCAATCGAATTTTTGACGGAAGAATTGGTCTTGAAAGGAAAAAACATTTGAAGAATCACAAAGGCGAACTAAAGCAAGAATTTTGTTGATAGGGAAAGGGAAAATGTCTTGAAACTGTTGCAGTTTGGTTTCCAAAAAAGTAAGTACATCATCGACATTAATATTCGTAAATGACGAGGAAACATCAAGACTGAGGAGCCTTAAACCCTGTACTTTCTTATTTTTTATCTTTGAAATAAAATCACATGAATTTGTGATATGGGAGTTAGAAAAATTCCCAACGTACGGGGATAAAAGATCCGCCAGCCATTTAGCAAGTTTGCTAGTGCAGGAGCCGCGGTTGGATATGATGGGCCTGAGGGGAATATCTTTTTTATGAACTTTAGGGAGACCATAAAAATATGGGAGCTTAGGGTTGGTAGCTTACAATTCATTCATGCACTTATCAACAGTGATATTACGGACTTGTCTGTTAAATTCGGCGGCTGCGTTCTTGGGGGGATTTTTGGTGAGCTTTTCATAAGTGGCCGAGTCATTAAGCAACTCATGGGCTTTCTTAACATATACAGACTGATCTAAAATAACAATATTGCCACCTTTATCCGCTTTCGTGATGATGATGTTGTCAAGCTTCTTTAGAGCAGACAGGGCCTCCCTGTGTCTTTTTGGTAGGCCACTTTCATTTTTAAAACATTCGGAAATACCATTAAATAAAACACCTTTAAGGTAGGCAAGGTCTTTGTCATAGTTGTTGTTAGCTAAATATTTGTCGAAACCTACCAAATAGTCCAGAACATGGTTTCTCTCGGGTGTGAGGGCGAAATTAAGGCCAAGCCCCAACACTTCTAATTGGGTGTTGGACAATTCAATTTTGGTGAGGTTGATGACGTTGTCCGTGAGAGAAAACTTGGACCAAACCCTGTTATTACAAAGTCTGTGGAGCTTCCGTGTGAGGTTGGCCTGGTGTTGGCCGCTGAGGAAGCAGGCCTTGCAAAGAGCTTGTGCGCAAAGAGACTTAAGAATGGACTCGTTGGGACTAACTAAACACAGGTGCCTCCGAGCATGTCTGGATTTCCAAATGTGCTACTACATTTCTGTTTAGAAATTGTTACACCCACGATGGAGGCCTCTCTTCCACTCCACCTCATCTTCAAGTCTTTCCCGGGACTAAAACAAGCCTACAGATTGTTGGAATCTTCGCTCATCGCCAGTAAGAAGAGGAAGAACCAGAAGACGTTCCTGTCCAACTGTCTAGAAGAACAAGTGTGCCCTAACTCGTTTAGGTTTCTGAAACGATCATCGCTAGGGTACAGTTTTCCCTCGTACATTAGTGTTTTTTGTATCAGAACGAGTGCGTGTTGCTTCTTTGGAATTTGAAAACCTCCTTTGGAAATCCAGACATGCTCGGAGGCACCTGTGTTTAGTTAGTCCCAACCAGTCCATTTATAAGTCTCTTTGCGCACAAGCTCTTCGCAAGGCCTGCTTCCTCAGCGGCCAACACCAGGCCAACCTCACACGTAAGCTCCAAAGACTTTGTAATAACAGTGTTTGGTCCAAGTTTTCTACGATATTGTCTACGATATTCCACTTTATCTTATCTCACATATGTTGTCATTAAATGCATATTATGTATACAACTTTATTTCTAGTATTTGCTTTAAGCTCGATTGCTATAACCCTATTTCTAGAGATTTGTACTTGTCTACGATATTCCATTTCAGTCGAACAGCGTGTCACGTGTGTCACGAATATTATGTACAAAAATACTTCTTATTCTATCAGAATTTCTGCACACTAAGCGACATAAAATAGATAAATAAAAAGAAAGTCTGCCTGCAACTTTATAACCATAATCTTGTAAGTGGTGAAGTTTACAGTTTATAATAAAAAGGATTACGAAGGCGGTCCATATCTAGGCCGGATGCGAAAAAAAAAAAAAAAAAAAAAAAAAAAAAAAAAAAAATATATATATATATATATATATATATATATATATATAAATGAATAAATAAAAACTATAATAATGTAAATAATGAATAAAATACATAAATGAATACATAGGTATAGTTAAATAATAAACAAACATGTAAATAGTAAATAATAATGAATTGACATATAAATAATAATAAGTGAGAATCAAGCAAACAATAATAAACAGACAAATGATTACAAAACAAATAAACAAATAGTATAAAATAAATGATAATCATTACAGCATCTTGCTTAGGTGTTTATCTAAACGATTCTTAAAACTTCGAACTGAACTACATTGCACTGCCTCTGCAAAGTTGTTTCTACCGACTTCCAAATTAGATCTATTTCCAGACAGTTTGAGACCATTGTTTCTTGTCTAATTCTCATTCAGTGTAAATATTTTGTCACTTTTGATGTTGTCAATTCCCTTTAGAATCTTAAAGACCTGTATCAAGTCACCTCGGAGTCTACGCTTTTTTAAGGAAAACAGATTCATATGTTTTAGTTGATTTTCGTATGATTCATTTTTGATATTTGGAATCAGTTTTGTGGCTCGCCGTTGTACTTATGACACACATGAGCTGATACTGGTTCCAGCCAATAAGAACATGGCTTATCATGGGACGACAGCCAATGACAACACTTCTGGTAGCCGCTGAATGTAAATACAGAAGTGTCGCGTACTAGACAACGAAGGACCTCGCAGAAAAGGAATAAATATATATAAATATACTGATGACGAGGTTATGGGGATAATTCAAGGTTGATAGCAAATACAGATCGTAAGAATCACTTCCACTCTATAATACTAATAATGGTTACCCTCTCACAGACGCTGGAAGCTTATCGTAATTTGAATATCAAAATGACAAAACAAAAGCAAAGCGGGGAGTCAGCGGAAGATGTAAACTAAGACGAAAAGACACTATTTAGGTTTTACTTCCAAAGATAAGAAAGAGGACACAGTTGCCACTTCAGAGTCGCCTGATAACGTTGTTTTAGATCGCAAACGCAACTCAGAATCAGGAATTTTTTTCAAACACACCATATGCTGCCTTCTGGTCTACATTCCTATCACTGAAATCAAAGGTAGCAGGGTTTTTGTTGTTGTTGTTGTTAAGCGCCTCCTTACGTGAGTTCTTGACAATAAACTACCGTTGTGGCGCGTTGGTTCTCAATCTCGCCTCTTTACGTGAGGATGGGGGTTGGTGGGTCGATCCCCGGGACCCAGGAGTGGGTCGATTTGATTCAGGCTACCGTCAAACAATTTTATTCATCCCTTGAAATCTTCCTGTAGGCAAAAAACTCAAGTCAGTTCCTGCCTTTACGCATTAACCATAAAAAATCGTTCTTAAAGAAGGGTTATGTAGAGGTGTGGTGAGGGGACGAGAAGGAGTTACGGTCACGTGACTCCTAGCTCACATTTTCAGGCAGCAACCACTCCGACCCACGCTTCCTGTCACAACAAAAATGACACGCCTGCATCAACCTAATACTTGCAAGATAAAGAGTCGTAAGCTCGCCCCTCTGCACGTCCTTGGAATTCTTTGAGAATGCCCCCCTATAGTCGACTCCGCGCTCAGCTGAACGACATACACCGAGGTGACTTGAGATTCGAACACAATCTTTTCTAATTGTCATTACTCATCACATTTTGCGCTTCTGTCGGTATCCCTCCTTGGTAATGAAAGGCACAACAGAAAACATCATTTGTCTTAATTTGCTGTCGCAATGGGCCTCCCGTCCTTTTGCACCAACCTGTCCTATAGAGGTTGGTGACAGAGAAAGGTTGTTGTACTTTCTCAGTCCAACCAGGCTATTGTATAGTATTATATTGTGTACTCTATATTGCAGAGTGCATACTATATATTGCATATTGGGTATCATACGTTATACATTGTATGTTGTATCCTGTATGTTGTATGTTGAATATTGTGTGTTATATGTTGTATGCTGTATGGTATGTTGCATATTGTATACTGTGTACTGTATGTTGTATATTTTATTTTATATATTGCATTATGTATATGTTGTATATTGCATATTATATGTTACATGTTGCGTATTCAATACTAGATATTGTATATTACATGTTGCACCTTGTACATTGTACTCTTAACATTGTAAGTTTTATATTTTGCATTGGGTATTGCAAATATATTTCACATTGCAAATTGCATATTCCATACATACTGCATAACGTATATAACATACTGAATGTTTTATATTCCATATTACATGCTATATAGTGTACATTATAAGGTCATCCTTCTTAAGACGGAGAGGGCTTTTGGTAGATACATTTCTATGTGATGTATATTGTATATCATACGTAGGTCTTTTAATCCAGCACTCGCCAACCGCCACTTTTGGGGACGTTTGGGCCCAGGACATGAACCCTTTCTCCCACCTTTCACCACTGTTTTGTTACATGTGCTTAGTCACTCACAAATTTTAGTCGGTAGGCCCTGTTGCCTCCAATCATTCATTTAGTTAAGTTCAGTTTAGTATATCCTTCGCTGCATTTATAATCTTCCGTCTAGGGAGAATGAAAGTTAGAAAATTTTCTTCCTTTCCTCCGTTAATTCTTATACAGCGTGCTTCTCTGAGGTACACTCAAGGAATCCCCCGGGAACATGTAAGCGAGGTCCTGGGTGAGCTTTGCAGTGACGTAGTGATTTATTTGGTCCAGTGATCTTTAACTTTATATTAAAGATCCCCCCAAATCTGTATGACAATATTGCTTACTTAAGCAATCTCGAATCTCTTCATACATCACTTAGGTTACAAAATTTATAAGTCAGCAATGGGCCCCCGGTCATTGTATATGAACACAAGGCGGAGAGCAAACTTATGCAACTCCTTGCCTGCTGACTGTGTTATCTATAAACACCTAAACTATAAAAATACAACACCCGTCTTCTACTCCTCTTTTTACCAGCGTTCCTATCAGCCTCTTATAATCACACTTGGAAAACTGGTGATCTATTATGTCCTCGGCCAATTCACGAAGTTGGGTTATGTCCTGGGGCCAAACGACTGCACAAGTGGCGGTTGGCAAGTGTTGGATTAAGAAGCCTAAATGTATTATACATTGTATATCGTATATCATGTACTATATTTATTGTATGTCGTATATTGTATATAGTTTACTCAAGAAATACGTCAACAGAACTTTTGCTAGAAACTGTACGACTTTAACGCCGAAGACGAATATGCAAATGGTACACACACACACACACACACACACACACACACACACACACACACACACACACACACACACACACACACACACACACACAGACACAGACACAAACACAAACACACACATACACACACACACACACACACACACACACACACACACACACACACACACACACACACACACACACACACACACACACACACACACACACACACACACACACACACATATATATATATATATATATATATATATATATATATATGTGTGTGTGTGTGTGTGTGTGTGTGTGTGTGTGTGTGTGTGTGTGTGTGTGTGTGTGTGTGTGTGTGTGTGTGTGTGTGTGTGTGTGTGTGTGTGTGTGTGTGTGTGTGTATGTGTGTGTGTGTGTGTGTAATAAAACCACTTGGAAATTAAAATGAAAGGTGACCGAACGTTTTCGTCTATTTAAGACATTTTTGTTTAAATTTCCAAGTGGTTTTATTACACATTTTGTGAATCACTTGTTTTTGTGATTTATTCGTATATATATGTATATATATACATGTATATATATATATATGTATATATATCTATATATATATATATATGTATATATGTATATATATATATATATATATATATATATATATATACATACATACATACATATACCAAGGCTTTTTTCCCCTTACAAGGGAGGTAGCCAAAAAAGGAAAAGGCATAAAATCATTCCCACCCATTCCATCCATAAATACACTCCACACCACCTCCACCCTCCCTCTTTTCTTAGCACCCCCTGGATGACATGTCTTCCCTGCACCTTGTCCACTGCCCTGGTTCAGAAGCAGTGTTGCAAGACACAGCGCATTCACAACAAGGCCGCTTCATTAAATCGGCTACCCTCTCTCTCTCCGTCCCCCCATGCATAAAAGGAGAAGACGGGGAGAAATCCCTTTGGGCAGCGTCAAATTTTGCTCACACATACTACCTCATCCCCCATCCCCCACCCATTCCACTTCATGCATCACAACATCATCCATATACAACCATTCTCTATTCACCCCTGTCTTCTGTCCTCTCCCGTCCTTCCTCAACAGACATTCCCCTCTTCCCCAAAGCCCCCTTCACCCCATCCATCCACCTCATCCTAGGACGTCTCCTCATGTTCACTCCCTCCACATCTGCCTTCCATACCTCTTTTACTAGTCTTTCTTCACTCATTCTTTCCATGTGTCCAAGCCATCCTAATACTCTTTCATCAACCCTATCTCCCAACTCCCTTTCCACCCCTGTTCTTCTCCTCACCTCCTCATTTCTCACTCTATCTAGCCTAGTAACCCCCATCATACTTCTTAGACACCTCATCTCAAACACATTCAAACTCCTTCTCCCTTCCTATCTTATGTTCCATGTTTCTGCCCCATACAGTACTGTTGGCATAATCACTCCTTCATATAGTCTCCTCTTAGCATCCATTCCCAAATTTCTATTCCTCATTACACTTTTTAATCCACCAAGGCATTTACTCGCTTCTCTCAATCTACATTCTACCTCCACCTTCACTCCACCTTTTCCTGCCACATTTGCACCCAAGTATCTAAAACTATCCACTTCCTCCAGTCGCTCTCCCTTAATGCTCACTTCCAGTCTACTGCCACTTTCACGCCTTGTACATCTCATCACGTTACTTTTACCCACATTTATCTTTAGCTTTCTTCTATCACATACTCTCCCAAACTCTGTCACCAACTTCCTCAATCCCTCCTCCGATCCTGCCACAAGCGCAGTGTCGTCCGCAAACAATATGTATATATATATATATATATATATATATATATATATATATATATATATATATATATATATATATATATAATTTTCATTTCGACTAGAAACTGCAAAATGTCCCTATCCGGGGGCAACGTTTCAATGGACATTTGCGATCCGCACGACTTCAGAAGAGGTTCATCCGGATGATCTCATCTTCGCCTTTTCCAAATCCAGTGATCTCCTCGATGTTAACAAAGTTAGTCCACCAGAAGGTACGGAATTAAGGAATTTGTGGCTATCTGTATATATATATATATATATATATATATATATATATATATGTATGTATATATATATGTATTACTGTTGAATGCTAAAGCACAAGTGGCATCAATGATTTTTAGAGAACATTTCTCTAACTTTCTAAGTATCATTCTCTCTTCATGGTTCAAACTCTGGAGGAAAGTACGAAAGTCGTCAGATTGGTTTTCCATTTTATACCGACAGCTGTTTCAACCATTTCACATGGTCGTCTTCAGGGTAAAACTGATTACAAAAGTGAAAAACATTAGAATATAAAGGCCCGTAGGCCGTACAAACAACAGAAAAGAAATAGAAATGGTGGAAAATGATTGGTGGGAATATGCATGTGGGCGGGGCCAGGAGGGGGGGGGGGCTCTAGTCCAACGATGGGCTTATGTCGCCTCTTGTCGGGTTGTCACTTCCGGTGAGCAAATGTCTAGATGCACCCTCTCGCCGGGACCTACGGGGAGCTAATGTCACGTCTTGTCGTCTTGGAACTTTCAGTGGGCAAATGTCACGGTGTGCGAGTCTGTTTTTTCTATTGGAAGGGAGGACATGATCCGATGACTTCTGGACGTTTAATGTAGGCTGCTGTAAAGTAATGCTAACTGCCTCGTCAATTATTAAGCATCCGTAATTAGTGTCTATGTGAATAATTTCGGTGTCCCTGATGAGGTCTTCCAAACGCGGCTTCTTGTCATGTGTGTCAATGTAATGCTGGTGAATAGCTCCGTTATTTCGGTGTGC
>NC_134805.1:5623831-5638831 GCF_046742065.1 Oratosquilla oratoria
GTATAGTTGTATTTGTGTTTTTGTCTTGAGTCCTCGGAAACGTCTTAGTCTGTTTAGTGTGTTTGCTGTTATTCGTATTCTGTTTTTGATGTGTTTATGTATTCCTTGTGTTGTGAGGGTGAGACCTAGGATGTGTGCTTGTTTATTGTATGGTATTATGGTGTTGTTAATCTTGATCGGTAGTGGTTGTCGTGTTGTGATGGATAGGAGTTGAAATTTGTTTGTGTTGGTAGAGATTTTCCATTGTTTTTCGTAGGTGTTTATTTTGTGTATTTCGTGTTGTGCTTTCCTGGCAAGCATTTGTTCTGCTTTTGTGTTTGGGTAGGTGATGATTTGTGTGACATCGTCTGCATATTGTATTGTGTAGCTTCCATGTGATGGTGGAGGGGTGTCTGCTGTATATAAGTTAAATAGTGTTGGAGAAATGACGCTTCCTTGTGGTACTCCACTATGGAGTGGGAAAGCTGGTCCGATGTATTGATTTATTTTTATTTTCGCTGTTCTGTTGTCGAGGAAGCTACACAGTGTTTTTGTGATAGTGTCAGGAAGTTGTGTTTGTAAGATTTTGTATTTAAGGCCTTCGTGCCAGACTTTGTCGAAGGCCTTAGAGATGTCGCGTGAAATAATTAAACATGCTTGTTTGTGTCTTTGTGTGTCTGCTATTGTTTCGTATAGTGTGGCGAGTGCTGTGTGAGTTCCCTTGCCAGGAGTGAATCCGTGTTGGTGTGGGTTTAGCATGTCGTGGTCGTGTAGGTGTGCCATTAGTCTATTTGTTATGATTCTTTCGTAAATTTTGCCTGGTGTTTCGAGTAATGAAATGGGTCTGTAGTTTTGTATTTGTGTTGTGTTTTTGTTTTGTTTTGGTATGAATGTGATTATTGAGTTTTTGAATTTTTGTGGAAAGTATCCTAGGCTCAGTGTTTCGTTGAATATGTCTGTAAGCAATTGTTTAGTTATTTTTGGTGTGTGTGCGAGTATTAGTTTAGTGATTCCAGATTCTCCAGGTGTTTTGTTTTTTTGTGTGTTTTATTATGTTTGTGACGTCTTCGAGTTGTATGGGTTGGGTAATGTAGTTGTCAGTGTTCAGTCTATTTAGGTCTATGTTTGTGTATGGTTGTGTTTGATGGAGGTGTTGTGTTATGTGGGTGAGTACTTTTGTTTCGTGATTCGTGTCAAAGTGCGTGTTTTCTTCTGGTGTGATTTGGAATATGTTTTGCCATATCTGTCTGAATGCAGTTTCTTTGTTTTTGTCATCGTGTATTTTTTCATTGCTGTGTATTATGTATGGCGTGGTGGAGGTGTTCGATCCTAATAGTTGTTTTATTTTGTTCCAGAATATTTGTGGTTTTTGGGGATTGAATTTAATGTTTGATATAATGTTGTTCCATGTGTCTTCGTAATTTTGTTTGCTTTCTTCGAGTATTAGTGTTTGTATTTGTCTGATTGTTCTTATTGTATGTGGTGTCCAGTTGTTTTCGCGTGTAGCTTTGTTTTTTATGTAGTTTGCCTGCCATATCAGTTGTTTCAGTTTTTTGGATGTCTTGGGTGTGGGTATTTGTTTTTGTCGTGTCATTGGTATGCTTTGTGTAATTGCGTCGTCTATGAGTTTATACCATATGTTTAGTTTGTTGTCTATGTAATCTGTGTTTTTTGTTTGAGGGTTTGTGTTTTGTTTTTCTGTGTTTATGTATTCGTTTGTTGTTGTTTCAAGTATTGTTTTGAATTTTTTCCAGTCTGCTTGTTTGAATGCTAGTTTGGGTTGTGTGGGAATTGTGATGGCTGTGGTGGAAAGTGTGAGGTTGAGAGGTATGTGATCAGATGATGTTATGTCTCCGGGGTGTATTCTGTATGTAAGGTGGTGATGTCTGTTGGTGAAAATCATGTCAGGGTTGCTTGTGCCAAAGGGTGTTATGGTTGTGGGGAAGTCTGGTCCGAGGAAGGTGAGGTGGTTTTGTGTTATGAGGTGATGTATATTTCTTCCTGTTTGATTGTTGTATGAGTGATTTAGTGTTTGGTGTTTTGCGTTGAGGTCTCCTATAATGTATGTTGGTCGTGGTTTTTGTGTAATTTTTAATATGTCTTGTTTAGGTATGTATGGTCTGCGTGGTGGTATGTATAGTGTGGCTATGATAATTGGTCCTCTGTTTGTGTCTATTTCTACTGCTAGTAAGTCTTCGTCAAAGTCGTCTAAGAGTTTGTGTTTTATGTTCTTTTTTATTGATAGTGCTATGCCTGCGTTGTCTTCGTTGTATGTGTTTTTTGTGTATGTGTTGTAGTTGAGTATTTTGACTGTGTGTTTTCCAGTGGAGTTAAGCAGTAAAATGTCAGGTGAGTGTGTTATGTAGTAGTTGCTAAGTTCGTGTTGTCTGTGTGTTGTCCAGGATCTTACGTTATGTTGCATTATGTGTATTGTGTTCATATGTGTTGTTTTATTGGCAGTTAACTGGCCAGTGTGGTGTGTCTGTTGGTTTTTGTTTCCGTGTCTCGTAATATCCTTGTCTTGTTTTCCTGTATCTTGTTTCGGTGTCTTTGTATAGGTGCTTTTGTCCAGTCTATAAGTCTTTGTTTTATTAGTGTTTCAACTGTTTCCTCTGGTAAGTCCTTTGTGTAGATGTATTTTATTTTGCCTGTTTGTAGGAGTGTGTGTATGTTCTTGTGTATTGTGTCGTCTGTCATGTCGTTGGTGTCTAGTGTTATTATCTGTATGGGTATGTTTTCCTGTTCGGTTTTCTTGGCTTTGGATGGCTGTTCTGTATCTGTTGCTTGTTCTGAGATGTGTGGCCTTTTGTTTCGTTGTTCTTCGGTTTCCATGTCTTCTTGTTCAGTGTGGGAGTGTGTGGTGTTGTTTAGCATGTTGAGTATTGGTGTAGGGTTGATGACTGATGGAGGTATGATTATGGTGGGAAGTCCGTTAGCTTTGTAGTATTCGTCTATTGTGTGTTGGTAAGTTCCTGGAGTAGCGGCTTCTGTGATGTTTGCGTGGATGATGGCAGTGTTTATGACTGTTAGGTGTTTCAGTGTGATCGGGTTGGGTGTCGGTGTGTACGTTGGCTGAGCAGTAGTACCTGAGGTTACATTGGCGTATGAGGTGTTAGTGTGTGTGGTAGGGTGTTGCTCACTGGTTTCCTGGGTTTTCTTCTTAATCAGTTCCTTTTTGATGGGACATCTTGAAGCGTACGTAGGATGGTTTTGTCCACATGCAAGGCATTTCTTGATAGCATTGTGGCAGTTGGTAACTCTGTGTTCTTTGGAGCAACATCCGGAGCAGATAGTGTAGGTGTCTGGGTGTGTGCATTGTCTAAGTGTGTGTTCATAGGAATAACATCGTGTACATTGTGGGATTTGTATGTAGATCTCTTGGCTAAGGGCGTGGGGGGGGGAATGACTGACTGAAGATCAATAGTCCGGTTTCTATGCTTCGCTTGACCATGGCTGACGTTTCCATTTTAACCTTGATGATAATTTTGGTGTTCGGTAACTTGATGACATTGGTTACTTTTACGTTGTTCAGTCTTTCTATTTCCGTTCTAATTTCTTCTGGGTCCTTTTCGTGAATATGGTCGTCAACCTGTTTAATCACGAGGGTCTTCTTCGCGTTAAGCTCTGGTGGGTCGCTAATTTCCAGTCCTTCTTTGGTGAAAGCCGATTTGGATGTTTTCTTTGTAAGTTCCTCGATGGTCGTGTCGTCTGCTACGATTGTATGTAGTGGTCCATTAGAGAAGAGTTTGTGAATATGGAGGTTTAAGGTCGTCAGAGTTTTCCAAATTTGGTTGCGTTTGTTGGAGCCGGCTGTTGGCCGGCTTTCTTGAATCTTGATTCTGCCCATCGCGCCGAAGCGCGCTGGGCGTAAGAGTAGGTGTGTGTTTGTTTAAGTGTGTATGTGTGATTATGTTATATAAAGAGGAAAATAAGAAAGGGGAATGATTTAGGGGAGGGAGGGGGGGCGCAGAGGTACGGTCAATGCTCTGTATCCTTAGTGGCTGGCTACGGTTAAGGGAAAGTAATTGCGTCGTCTGGTGCCCTAGTGCCTATTCGCAGCGTATGGAACGCCTTGATTGCCTAAGTCGTTGACCCTATGCCGAGTCCGCTGTAGGAGCGGGAGACCGGGAGATGGGGTTCCCCTCCCCACCAGTCGACTGAGCAAGTTTTAAGACCAGCAAGGGCTATGCTCAGTCGAAAGGGGGGTTATCGGGGCATGAACCGTCAGAGCGAGAGGCGTAGGAAGTGCCTTGGCTCGGGTAACGGTGTTGGAGTAATAGTTGATTGGCGAGATCGTTGGAGCTGAGGAGCGTTCACGTCCGTATCGGGTGGTGTCTTCTTCTCGAATATCTCTCTCTCTCTAAGCCTCTGTAAGCCTGGCTCAGTAAATAAATAAATAAATAATTGAAGACAGTTAAGTAAGAGTGTGTGGGAGCAAGGGGGGGAGGGGGTGATAGAGGAAGGTAAAGTTGAGAAAGTGAAAGAAGAGTAAGTGTAATAGTGTGGGGCGGACCCACTTGCATGGTGTAATTATTTTGTATGGTCACCCTATCTATTCTAAAATAAAATATTTTCCTTATCTAGCTAATCATATAATTTGATATGAAGGAAGGACTCATTTCTGTTATACATTTAGTTTTGACTTAGAGTTTGAATAGTGTTCTTATCATTTGATGTTATTTCTGTGATTAATATGAGTCTTTCCTTAATTGTGCACATAATAATAATAATATTTATAAGAGTTTATAAGAGTTGGGAGCAGGTGTGATTCTCTATAGGCTTTGTGCCGTGAATATTAGTTAAGTAATAGTTAGGTTTTCATTTTAATTAAAGTTGTAATTACTATCAAGTTGTGTCATACCTGCTCCCAGTTGAAGTATATATATGTATATAATATATATATATTTTTTTTTAAGGGAGGTTACGTTTGTTAATATTGGTTAATGTGCCATATGAATTCTAATGCTAGTGCGTTGTGTAAGTATTACACACGTATCCTGTGGATGCGTGTGTTTGTGCGAGGCAATGGGCCTTGTGTGATATCTTAATATTAGTTATACGTTACATTTTATATACGTAACCTTCCTTTTTTTTTTTTTTTTTTTTTTTTTTTTTTTTTTTTTTTTTTTTATTAGCTAGGGGCCATGTCTGAGGCGGAAGGGCTGGATTTTAGCCTAGTATAGTTTTTAATCTGGGCCAGTTTTTGTGGTCTTTTGTTTTGTTAGATGATTGAGGAGGTGGGGGTATTAAGTCATGTTCTAATATGTTGTTCCATGCTTTGCTGCTAAGTCTAATTAGTCTGGAGTGTATTGTTTCTATGTTTGCTGTTTTGTGGAGTTGTTCTTGTGTTTCTAGGTATGGTGGTTTATGTTTTAGTATGTTTCTTATTGTTTTGTTTTGTAAGGTTTGCATGTGTTTGAGGTCTGTGTGTGTACTGGTAACTGTGATTATTGCGGGGTATTCAAGTTGTGGTCGTGCTAGTCTTTTGTAAAGTTTTATTTGTGTTTTTGTTTTTAGTCCTCTGAAGCGTCTTAGTCTGTTAAGTGTGTTTTTTGTGGTTTGTATTCTGTTTTTGATGTGGTGTTTTATTCCTTGTGAGTTGATGGTGAGGCCTAGGATATGTGCTTGTCTATTGTATGGTATTATGTTGTTGTTTATTTTTATTGGTGCTGGATTGCGTGGTGAGATGGCTAGTAATTGGAATTTGTTTGTGTTTGTGGATAGTTTCCATTGTTTTTCGTATGTGTTGATTTTGTCAATTTCATGTTCTGTCTTTCTGGCAAGCATGTGTTTTCCTGTAGTGTTAGGGTATGTGATTATTTGTGTGACGTCGTCTGCGTATTGTATAGTGTAGCTTCCGTGTGAGGGTGGTGGTATGTCTGATGTGTATAGGTTAAACAGTGTTGGGGAGAGAACGCTTCCTTGTGGAACTCCGCTATGGAGAGGGAAGGCTGGTCCTATGTAATGGTTTATTTTGATTTTTGCTGTTCCGTTGTCTAGGAAGCTACACAGTGTTTTTGTGATGGTGTCTGGAAGGTGTGTTTGAAGTATTTTGTATTTAAGGCCTTCGTGCCAAACTTTGTCGAAGGCCTTGGATATGTCACGTGATATTATGGTGCATGCATGTTTGTGTCTTTGTGTGTCTGCGATTGTTTCATATAAGATGGCTAGTGCTGTGTGTGTTCCTTTGCCAGGTGTGAATCCATGTTGGTTAGGGTTGAGCATGTCGTGTTCGTGTAAGTGTGCCATGAGTCTGTTTGTGATTAGTCTTTCGTATATTTTTCCGGGTGTTTCTAGGAGTGATATGGGTCTGTAGTTTTGTATTTGTGTAGTGTTTTTATTTTGTTTCGGTATGAATGTGATGATTGAGTTTTTGAATTTTTGTGGGAAGTATCCTAAGCTAAGTGTTTCGTTGTATATGTCTGTGAGTAGTTGTATTGTTATGTTTGGTAGGTGTGCGAGTATTTGTTTCGTTATGCCTGATTGTCCTGGAGCTTTGTTTTTGGTGTGTTTGATTATGTTTTTAACGTCTTCTAGTTGTATGGGTTGTTCGATGTAGTTGTCAGTGTCTAGTCTGTCTAAGTCCATGTTTGCGTAAGGTTGTGTTTGGTGGTAATGTTGTGTTATGTGTGTGAGAATTTTGGTTTCGTGGTTTGTGTCAAATTGTGTGTTTTCTTCTGGTGTGATTTGGAAAATATTTTGCCATACCTGTCTGAAAGCGTTTTCTTTGTCTTTGGCGTCGTGTAGTTTGTCGTTATTATATGTTATGTATGGTGAAGTGTTAGTTTGTGATCCTTGTAGTTTTTTAATTGTGTTCCAGAAGTCTTGTGGTTTTTTGGGGTTGAATCTAATGTTTGATATGAGTTTGTTCCATGTCTCTTCGTAGTTTGTTTTGTGTTCCTCTAGTATTTGTGTTTGTAATCGTTTAATTGTTTGTGTTGTGTGTGGAGTCCAGTTGTTTTCTATTATAGCTTTATTTTTTATGTTGTTTGCCTTCCATATTAATTGTTTTAATGTTTTAGATGTTTTGGGGGTGGGTAGTTGTTTGTGGTGTGTTGTAGGTATACTCTGTGTGATTGCGTTGTGTATTAATTTATACCAGTTATCTATTTTGTCGTCTATGTATTTTGTGTCTTTTAATTGTGTGTTGGTGTTGATTTGTGTTTCTGTGTGATTGTATTCTTCTGTTGTTGTTTCTAGTAATGTTTTAAATTTCTTCCAGTCAGCTTCTTTGTATAGTAGTCTAGGTGGTGTGGGAATAGTGATTGCTGTGGTGGAAAGTGTGAAATGTAGTGGTATGTGGTCTGATGAGGTTATGTCGCCTGGGTGTATTCTATAGGTGAGGTGGTGGTGTCGGTTGGTGAATATCATGTCTGGGTTGCCTGTTCCGTTGTGTGTAATGCATGTTGGGAAGTCTGGACCGAGGAAGGTGAGGTGGTTCTGTGTTATGAGTTGGTGTATGTTTTTTCCTACGTGATTATTGTATGTGTGTTTTAGTGTTTTATGTTTTGCGTTAAAGTCTCCTATGATGTATGTTGGTTGTGGTTTCTGTGTGATTTTTAGTATGTCTTGTGTTGGTAGGTATGGTCTTCGTGGTGGGAAGTATGTTGTGGCTATGATTATGGGTCCTTTGTTTGTGTGTATTTCGATGGCTAACATGTCTTCGTCAAAGTCGTCTATTAGTTTGTATCTTATGTTTTGTTTTATGGCTATTGCTATTCCTGCGTTGTCTTCGTTGTAAGTGTTTTGTGTGTGTGTGTTGTAGTTAAATAATTTGACTGTGTGTTTACCTATTGAGTTGAGTAATATTATATCTGGTGTTTGTGTTAAGTAGTGATTGCTTAGTTGGTTTCTTCTGTGGTATGACCAGTATTGTACGTTATGTTGTATTATGTGTATTGTGTCCATGTGTGTTTGAGTTATTGGCAGTTGACTGTCCAGTGAGCTGTGTCTGTTGGTTTGTGTGTATGGAAGTCAAAGTAACCTTGTTGTGTCCTTGTGTATTTGGTCTCAGTCAGTCGTTGTATGGGGGCTTTGGTTAAGTCAATCAGTTTTTGTCTGATCATTGTGTCTACAGTTTCCTCTGGCATTTCTTTAGTGTATATGTATTTGACCTCGTTGTTTTGTAGGAGTGTGTGTACGTTTTGGTGTATTTCTTCGTTTGTCATATCTATTGTGTTGGGTGCAATGATCTGTATTGTTTCTGTGTTTTGTTCTGTTTTCTTTGTCTTTGTAGGTTGTTCATTTTCTGATGTGGTGTGTGGCCTTTTATTTCTATGTTCCTCTGTTTCCATTTCTTCTGTTTGTGGTTGAGTGTGTGTTGTGTTGTTGATCATGTTCAGTACAGCTGTGGGTTTTATGACTGAGGGTGGGATTATGATTGTGGGGAGTCCGTTGGCTTTGTAGTATGCGTCTATTGTCTGTTGGTATGTTCCAGGTGTAGCTGCTTCATTTATGTTAGCGTGTATGATTGCTGTGTTGATTACTGTTAGGTGTTTGAGGTTTATGGGGTTGGGTGTGGGTGCTGGTGAAGATTGTGTAGGAATGCTTGCTGTTATGTTTGCATATGTAGTGTTAGAGTGTGTGCGTGTGTTCTGCTGTTTGTTCTGCTGTTTGTTGTCTTGAATTTTCTTCTTGATCAGGTCTTTGCGGATTTGGCATCTAGCTGCGTATGTGGGGTGGTTGAGGCCACAGGCGATACATTTCTTAATAGCGTTGTGGCAGTTATTGATCCTATGTTCTGTGGAGCAGCAGCTTGAACAGATGGTGTATGTTGTTGGTTGAGGGCATTGTTTAAGTGTATGATCATATTCGTAGCAGCGTGTACATTGTGGGAGGTGTATGTATTGTTCCTGGCTCAGTGTATATGGGGGGAATGACTGGCTGAATATAAGTATGCCTTTGGCTAGGCTCTTTGTCACCATGGTTGTGTTCTCCAGTTTAACCTTCAGGATAGATTTTGTGTTAGGCATCTTGATAACACTGGTTACTCGAAGATATGGGTTCAGTCGTTCTAGTTCTTGTTTTATTGTTTCCGGGTCTTCTAGGTATATATACTCATCAACTTGTTTGATGACTAAGGTTCTTTTTGCATTCAACTCGGGGGGTCAATGATTTCAAGGCCTTCTTTGGCAAATTCATTCTTCGTCGTTTTCTTCGTGAGCTCTTCTATTGTCTTGTCTTCTGCAATTGCGGTATGTTGAGTGCCATTGGTAAATAGCTTTTGGATGGCTATTTCCAGTTTGGCCAAGAGTTTCCAAATGGTGGTGCGTTTTGGTTGACCGGCCGTGGGCCGGCTCTCGCGAATGTTTATCCTGCCCATAGCGCCAAGGCGCTAAGGGCTTTTAAGATTGTGTGTGTGTTAGTTTGTGTGTGTATGTTATGTTTGTGTATGAAAAAGAAGGAAAAATTTGGGGAATTGTGTTGGAGGGGGAGGGGGGTCTCAGGGGTACGGTCTATGCTCTCGCGTGAGATAGTGGCCTAACGGTGGTTAAGGGAAAGTGCCGCGTCGGCTGGTACCCGCGTGTCTATTGGCAGAGTTTAGGAATATCTCGGTCGCCGGGGATTGTTAACCTATGCTGGGTCCGCTAGGTGCAGGAAGGCCCAGGAGGGAGTTCCCTCCCCCACCAGTCGACTGCACAAGTTTTAAGACCAGCAAGGGCAATGTGCAGTCGAAAGGGGGGTTATGAGGGCATAAATACCGTCAGAGCGAGAGAGCGAGAGAATGCCCTTGGCTCGGGTAACGGTGTACGAAAATATCGTCGATATTATCTTCTACGGAGCAAGCGTGCGCACGTCAGTTTACGGTGGTGTCTCGGTAAGGTCCACAGTTTTACATGGTAAGGTCCACAGTTTTACATTCCTGGCTCAGTGCAGAGTTGTCCTGGCTAATATACCGGCTCAGTGGGGATCCTGGCGTTCGTCCTCACTCCTGATTGGCTGAGACCGGTACTCGCGGCTTCTGATTGGCTGAGACCGGTACTCGCGGCTTCTGATTGGTCGTCGGCCGTGCGCCTCATGCCAACTACGACCCGCAAATCGCTGGCTTCTGAATTGTCTGCTGCCGTGCGTCTCACGCTAGGTAAGACTCGCAGGTCGTTGGCTTGAATATTGAGATTAGGGGACAACTCTTTGATGTACAATGCCTCCAATAAAGGGAGGCGTCTTACATCATTGCATGTGTCCAAGATCTCTGTGCCGTTTTCTAGGATTTCCCGCGTAAGGGTGACATTGTGGATTTGTTTCAGGTGGTTTTTCGGTGCTCCAGAAGAAAGATGGTACGAAAGTCTTCGAGATAACTTCATGGAAGTCATGCCAATGTAGGAAGATGTGTTTTTTCTATGTATTGAACTTTTGTTATTTTTATTTACTTATGTTAAATGTCCTAGTGTACTTTGAGTGTATGTTCGTAAATTTTAATCAGTAAAACTTAATTTTTTCTTTATGTGTAAATATAGTTAATTAAGTTTTGTGCAGACGTCTATCTTACCTCAACCGTAATCCTTATAGTTCTTTCTTACATTCAGTCTCATATAGAGCTTTTCCTCGGAACGTACCATTATCTACCTAAATTACCTATACGTTCCACGTTATTGTTGTGGGCTTGCTTCCCAACTTTAACTCGACTTACCCCTAGATTCGACTTAAGTTCCACTCATTACATTAACTCAGGCCAAACCAAGCAAGCAACCCATGACAATATATATATATATATATATATGAGTGGAAGGGTGGTGAGTTAAACACAGAGAACAGTTGGAGTTTTATTCACTGACGTTTCGTCCTTACCAGGACATTCTCAAAGTACATACAGTTTCAGAAAATTAACAGCTTATATAATCCATCCTTGCCGTGTTCCCCTCCCTCTATACTCTCATCCGTCCTCTACCCGACTCCGACTATGTCACTTCTCCCTCCGTTCTCAATTGTCCTTTTTACCTCCTTGACAATCAGAGTACTTACCGCTCCTGCTAATTTTATAAACCCTTCCCTATGGTTGATGCAGGGGTGGGAAGTAATGTAGGCTGCCTCCACTATTTTTCTTTTCTTTTTCTCTAGACCTTTGTGGAGCACCTCTATCTTTTTCCAATCTGGAAGATGACCACATTGGTCTAAATGAACTACTAGCGAGTTGGAGGTTCTGTGAGCTCTGACGTCATTTTTGTGCTCATATGTCCGTAGCTCCACTGATCTACCCGTCTCTCCATAATATCCTAACGGACAACCACCACATGGTATATTGTAAATCGCGCCCTTCTCTGTATCCTTTTCTGATTTATTTCTATTCTTGACAACTTCTCCTAATTTTTTTTTTATCCGTGGAGAAAGCAACGCTCACACCCGCTTTTGTGAGAATATGTCCCAACTCCTCCGCGTACTTCGAGTTGGGGACGGACAAAAACTCCGCCCTGCCTTCTCCGGACCAGTCGTCCTTCTTCCTTCTCATTATTACCGTTGCTTTCTTCCTCAATCTGTGCAGTAGTCCTTCCGGGTATCTGAGTTTAGTGAATACTTTGAAAATATATTTGATTTCATCCTCTAAAAATTCTTCGCTACAAATACGGTACGCCCTTAAGAAAAATCCTATAACCACTCCGTTTTTAATTTTGTTGCTATGCGCTGAGTAGAAATGAATCACATCGTCTTTATTGGTGCTTTTCCTGTAGACAGAGAATGATATCGTATTACCTCTCCTCCAAATCACCGTATCCAAGAAAGCTAGTCTGTTACCCGTCTCGTGTTCGATAGTAAACTGGATGTTTGGTTCGACCTGATTCAATCTACTCAACTTGTCATCTAATTGTACCTCTTTCGGAGCGATGACAAGGACGTCGTCCACATACCTCAGCCAAAGCGTGTCTCTACCCATTATCCTTATGAAATAATCTGTCTCTAAAACTTCCATATACAATGAAGCTAGAACCGCACTGAGAGGACTACCCATTGCAAGTCCTCGGTGTTGTCTGTATTCTTTCCCGTTGAACATGAAAGGACCAAACTTCACACATAGAGACACTAATTTCAAGTAATCACTTTTCCCCACTGGTAAGTCAGCCTCATCCAAACTGTCTACCACCTTCTTTGCCGCTGCCAACGCTCCTTCTACCTCGACATTCGTAAAGAGCGCAGTTACATCATAGCTAGCCATCACTTTTTCTGAAAGATCACCATTCTTTAACCTCGTGATCAGATCTCCAGAGTTTTTTAAATGGGCATTACTTATCGAGCCTAGCCTCTGTGATAGTGGTTTGGCTAAGCACTTGGCTAGTCTGTGCGGGGCGCTCCCGATACCAGAGGTGATGGGTCTCATCGGGACGTTTGGTTTATGGGTTTTCGGAAGTCCCCGCATTCTGGGTGGTTTAGGGGCTTCCTCTAACAGACCCAGTAGCTTTTTCCCCCGGCTGGTTCTTGTGAGTATCTTCCTTGCTTCTTTCTTAAATTTCTCCCCTTCTAAAGCTGCGTGCCCAATATGTTTCTCTTCATATGTATTGGTGTCGCTGAGCAAGTCTAACATTTTTGTGTCATAATCTACCCTGTTCATGACGACAACTCCTCCACCTTTATCCGCACTAGTGATTACTATATCGTCGTCTCTTCCTAGTTTCTCTAAGGCTAATCTGAACCGTCTGGGTATGGAACATTGATTGATCGTGGCTAGAGCATGAAAGCATGTGACTAGACCTTGTTTGAAACCTTTTTCCACGTCACTGTCATTCCATTTGTAGTTCCTGTTTAAATAATCAGTATAACCTCTCTTATTCACACCGATATCAAATTTAAGACCAAGCAGGAGCGGTAAGTACTCTGATTGTCAAGGAGGTAAAAAGGACAATTGAGAACGGAGGGAGAAGTGACATAGTCGGAGTCGGGTAGAGGACGGATGAGAGTATAGAGGGAGGGGAACACGGCAAGGATGGATTATATAAGCTGTTAATTTTCTGAAACTGTATGTACTTTGAGAATGTCCTGGTAAGGACGAAACGTCAGTGAATAAAACTCCAACTGTTCTCTGTGTTTAACTCACCACCCTTCCACTCATTTGTCTTACATACTTCAATATATATATCTATATATATATATATATATATATATATATATATATATATATATATATATATATATATATATATATTGTCATGGGTTGATAATGGTACGTTCCGAGGAAAAGCTCTATTTGAGACTGAATGTAAGAAAGAACTATAAGGATTACGGTTGAGGTAAGATAGACGTCTGCACGAAACTTAATTAACTATATTTACACATAAAGAAAAAAATAAGTTTTACTGATTAACATTTACGCACATACACTCAAAGTACACTAGGACATTTAACATAAGTAAATACAAATAACAAAAGTTCAATGCATAGAAAAAACACATCTTCCTACATTGGCATGACTTCCATGAAGTTATCTCGAAGGCTTTCGTACCATCTTTCTTCTGGAGCACCGAAAAACCACCTGTGTATGTATGTATATATATATATATATATATATATATATATATGTATATATATAAATATATATATATATGTATACATATTTATACATATATATATATATGTATGTATATGTATATATATATATATATATATATGTATGTATATGTACATATATATATATATGTATATGTATATATATATGTATGTATATGTATATATATATGTATGTATATATATATATATATATGTATGATGCGACATTATGCTGAGGAAGATATATATATGTATATACATATATATATATATATATATATATATATATATATATATGTATATGTATATGTATATATATGTATATATATGTATATATATATATATATATGTTGATACCTTTATGTTTATGTTGATATCTTGATAACTACAAAAGCTATGTCGATAGGAATAAAAATTTGTGTAGGTTTATTATCCATATCGAACAGGTTTTGTATGAATGATGAGACAAAGAGCATCTGGTACAGTCATAGGTCCTACTGCCAACTGGCTAGTCCCTGATGGCGAACAGAAAAAGTCATCACAGATATATGGGATACCGTCATAATGACGGTGTGGACCACTGGGTACCCTATAGATATACAGGTCTCCACCGAATATACTGAATAAGGTGGCACCAAAGAAATACCTCACCAGAAACCAGTTGGCAGGGAGGTGAGGTTACTACCAAATTCCTTAGTAACAACAATGACTTGCACAAGCAAAAGAAAACCGGACGTTCCTGTTGGATCATCGTCTCTTAAAGGTCCAACCGCATTGCCTTGTGTGCTTACGGCAGTGTGCCACCGAACTTGAATAAGCACTGTCCAAGTATATCAAAGTCTTGGATGTTAAATAGCATGAAGAAAAAGATGATATATACTTACAAAGTAAGAACCCTCTCAGAAGACCACAGGCTGGAGAGTTTAATGGAAGAACTAGACAACATCAAGTGGGACATCGTGGGACAGAGCAAAGTCCAAAGAGAAAAAGAAAGGCTGATACAGTTACAAGAGGTCACCACCTGCTTTACAATAGATCTAAGGAAAAAGAAAAATATCTAGTGGAGTAAGATTCTTGATAAACTGAAAAGTTGATGGTAACGTAGTTTATCAGATAGGGTAGATTAGATTGTGATAAAGCTGTGTAAAAGGTACACTCTAACAATAATCTAGATTTATGCACCAACTTCAGACGATGAAATTGAGGCCTTCTATGATGATTCAAGTCAGGTATTGGATAAAAAAAAAATGGACATTGGTAATAGGTGGCTTTAATACTAAAGTGCGGAAGAATATGGGAGATGAGCCCTCAATTGGGAAATTTGGAGTAGGTGAGAGAAATAACAGAGGCGAGATATTAGTTCATTTTCCAGAGAACTACAACATGAAAACAATGAACACTTCCAAAAGCGTATAGGTGTGTGTGTGTGTGTGTGTGTGTGTGTGTGTGTGTGTGTGTGTGTGTGTGTGTGTGTGTGTGTGTGTGTGTGTGTGTGTGTGTGTGTGTGTGTGTGTGTTTGTGTGTTTGTGTGTGTGTGTGTGTGTGTGT
>NC_134805.1:5646331-5658831 GCF_046742065.1 Oratosquilla oratoria
CCTTCCTCAACAGACATTCCCCTCTTCCCCAAAGCCCCCTTCACCCCATCCATCCACCTCATCCTAGGACGTCCCCTCATGTTCACTCCCTCCACATCTGCCTTCCATACCTCTTTTACTAGTCTTTCTTCACTCATTCTTTCCATGTGTCCAAACCATCCTAATATTTTTTCATCAACCCTATCTCCCAAATCCTTTTTCACCCCTGTTCTCCTCCTCACCTCCTCATTTCTCACTCTATCCAGCCTAGTAACCCCCACCATACTTCTCAGACACCTCATCTCAAACACATTCAAACTCCTTCTCTCTTCTTCTCTTATATTCCACGTTTCTGCCCCATACAGTGCTGTTGGCACAATCACTCCTTCATACAGTCTCCTCTTCGCATCCATTCCCAAATGTCTATTCCTCATTACACTCTTTAAACCACCAAGGCATTTACTCGCTTCTCTCAATCTACATTCTACCTCCACCTTCACTCCACCTTTTCTTGCTACACTTGCACCCAAGTATCTAAAACTATCCACTTCCTCCAGTCGCTCTCCCTTAATGCTCACTTCCAGTCTACTGCCACTTTCACCCCTTGTACATCTCATCACCTTACTTTTACCCACATTTATCTTTAGCTTTCTTCTATCACATACTCTCCCAAACTCTGCCACCAGCTTCCTCAATCCCTCCTCTGACCCTGCCACAAGCGCAGTGTCGTCCGCAAACAACAGCTGGCTCACCTCCCACTTTTCTCCATTTTCTTTAACCATCTCCAATCCCTGACCCACTACCCTAGCATTCACCTCTCGCACCACCCCATCCATGTATAAGTTGAACAGCCAGGGCGACATAACGCATCCTTGACGAAGTCCCACCTTTACTTCAAACCACTCACTCTCTCCATTTCTAATCCTGACACATGCTCTACTACTCTCATAAAAACTCTTGACAGCTCCCAAAAGCTTTCCTCCTATCCCATAAATCTGCATAACCTCCCACAGTGCCTTTCTGTCTACCCTATCATAAGCCTTTTCCAGATCCATAAAAGCCCAAAAAACATCCTTCCCCTCTCCTATAGCTTTCTCACATATCTGTCTTACCACAAAGATCTGATCTACACAACCTCTACCTGTCCTAAATCCACACTGTTCCTCACCAATTACTCCTTCTTTTCCTCTCCTAATCCTCTCAATTAAGATCCTCCCATAAGCCTTCCCTACTACACTTAACAGGCTAATCCCTCTGAAACTACTACATTCACACTTGTCCCCTTTTCCCTTGTAAAGAGGAACTATACAGGCACTTCTCCAGTCCTCCGGTACTCTACCCTCTCTCCAGCAAACATTAAATAACCTCACCAACCAGTCCACCATCACTGAACCTCCCTTTTTCAGACATTCTGCATGGCATCCATCCAGACCAGGTGCCTTACCTACTTTCATCATCTTTACAACTGCCTTCACCTCATCCTTCCCTATTTCTCCTCCATTCTCCTCACTCATCACTCTCATTTTCTTCGCATTTCCCACTGCAACTATCTTTCCTTCCCTATCCTCCTTCACATTTAGCAACTCCCTAAAATATTCTGCCCATCTTCCCCTTACTGCCATCTCTTCCATTATCATCTCTCTGTACCTTTTATCTTTTCTTCCCTACTTGATTCGCCTCCTCTTCCTCTCTTAATTTCTTTCCAAAACATCTTTTTATTACTTTCAAAATTTTCTGTCATACTCCTACCCCATTTCACATCTGCTCTCCTCTTTGCCTCCTTTACCTTTTGCTTTACTTCTCTTTTCTTTTCTTTGTACGTCTCATACGACTCCCCCGTCCTCTTTTGTAACCAATCTGTGAATGCTCGCTTCTTCTCTTCTACAACCTTCTTCGTTTCCTCATCCCACCATTCACTACCCTTTCTTCTATTTCCCCCTGCCCTTCTTGTTCCACACACCATCCTTGCACCCTTTAAGACTCCCTCCTTGAACCATCCCCATTCCTCCTCCACACCCATCTCTGCTCTATCCTTTACTCCCTCCCACTCCTCCTTCAGCTTCTTTTCGTACTCCTTCTCCTTTTCCTTTTCATTCAAGGAGTTCACTCTAAGAACCTCCCTACCTTTTGTCCCTTTCCTCTTTCTCCATCTATCCTCCACTCTCAGCTTACCTTCCACCAAAAAATGATCTGATATTCCCCCACCCTCTCCCCTTAGCACATGTACATCCTTAACTCTTCCTATCATAATCCTATTTACCACTACATAATCCATTAGCGCTCTATCTACCACCCTTCCCTCCACCACCCTCTCCCATGTGTACTTATGCTTGACTTTCTTCCGAAACACTGTATTTGCTATCATCAACTCTCTTTCTAGACACATTTCCACCATCAACTCTCCACTACGATTCTTTCCTAGAACTCCACACTTCCCAACCACTCCATCGATCGGACCATTTCCCACCCTAGCATTAAGGTCTCCCAGTACTATTACATTGACATTTCTTCCTAAACCCTCTATGCACTCATTTAAATCTATCCAAAAGCCCTCCCTTTCTTCCACGCTCTTCTCACTGCCAGGCCCATATGCACTTACAAAGACCCACATCTCATTTCCCAGATTCACCTTCAACCACATTATCCTTGAGGAAACCTCCTTCCACTCCACTACCTCTTTACCTATCTCCTCACTCAATAGAATAGCCACCCCTTCCCTCCCTCGCCCTCTCTTCACTCCTGATAACCTCCCACTTACATTCCCAAACTTACACTCACCCTTCCCTTTCAACTTAGTTTCACTCAAAGCCAACACATCCATCTTTCTTCTCACAAACATACTACCTATCTCTTCCCTTTTACTCTCATCTGTACCACATCCACGCACATTAAAAGACCCAAACCTTAGGGTGCTGGCCCGAGGCCCTCCAGCACCCTTTATGCCTTCACTTTCCAATTTAGGAATTTGCCCCGTGGGGCTACAGGGAGAAGGATGCCTAGTCCCTCTCCCCGTCCCTTTCTTCTCGCCTCTTACGATCCAAGTGGGAAACTTGGTGGCAGTATTCTTTTCCCCGACCACAGGGAATTCCCCCATTACAGAAAGAGAATACTCAGAGAAATGGTACAGGACAGCAACAAGGGGTTGGGGGACAGCATAACGGAGGGACAGTCGTAGTATAAAAGTGTCATCATTTCTCTATGAACAGAATTTCTTCTATCATAGACAAAATGATGTGTGGCTCTGGTCCGTAGGGGCGCCCCATATAGACCCTAAAGTATCGACTGCATGCTACTTTGCCACAATAACAAGCAGCCAATACCCCAGACGGGGTATATATATATATATATATATATACATATATATATATGTATATATATATATATGTGTGTGTATGTGTGTGTGTGTGTGTGTGTGTGTGTATGTGTGTGTGTGTGTCTGTGTCTGTGTGTGTGTGTGTGTGTGTGTGTGTGTGTGTGTGTGTGTGTGTGTGTGTGTGTGTGTGTGTGTGTGTACCATTTGCATATTCGTCTTCGGCGTTAAAGTCGTACAGTTTCTAGCAAAAGTTCTGTTGACGTATTTCTTGAGTAAACTATATACAATATACGACATACAGTAAATATAGTACATGATATACGATATACAATGTATAATACATTTAGGCTTCTTAATCCAACACTTGCCAACCGCCACTTGTGCAGTCGTTTGGCCCAGGACATAAACCAACTTCGTGAATTGGCCGAGGACATAAAAGATCACCAGTTTTCCAAGTGTGATTATAAGATGCTGATAGGAACGCTGGTAAAAAGAGGAGTAGAAGACGGGTGTTGTATTTTTATATTTTAGGTGTTTATAGATAACACAGTCAGCAGGCAAGGAGTTGCATAAGTTTGCTCTCCGCCTTGTGTTCATAAACAATGACCGGGGGCCCATTGCTGACTTAAAATTTTTGTAACCTAAGTGATGTATGAAGAGATTCGAGATTGCTTAAGTAAGCAATATTGTCATACAGATTTGGGGGCATCTTTAATATAAAGTTAAAGATCACTGGACCAAATAAATCACTACGTCACTGCAAAGCTCACCTAGGACCTCGCTTACGTGTTCTCGGGGGATTCCTTGAGTGTACCTCAGAGAAGCACGCTGTATAAGAATTAACGGAGGAAAGGAAGAAAATTCTCTAACTTTCATTCTCCCTAGACGGAAGATTATAAATGCAGCGAAGGATATACTAAACTGAACTTAACTAAATGAATGATTGGAGGTAACAGGGCCTACCGACTAAAATTTGTGAGTGACTAAGCACATGTAACAAAACAGTGGTGAAAGGTGGGGGGAAGGGTTCATGTCCTGGGCCCAAACGTCCCCAAAAGTGGCGGTTGGCAAGTGCTGGATTAAAAGACCTACGTATGATATACAATATACATCACATAGAAATGTATCTACCAAAAGCCCTCTCCGTCTTAAGAAGGATGACCTTATAATGTACACTATATAGCATGTAATATGGAATATAAAATATTCAGTATGTTATATACGTTATGCAGTATGTATGGAATATGCAATTTGCAATGTGCAATATATTTGCAATACCCAATACAAAATATAAAACTTACAATGTTAAGAGTACAATGTACAAGGTGTAACATGTAATATACAATATCTAGTATTCAATACGCAACATGTAACATACAATATGCAATATACAACATATACATAATGCAATATATAAAATAAAATATACAACATACAGTACACAGTATACAATATGCAACATACCATACAGCATACAACATATAACACACAATATTCAACATACAACATACAGGATACAACATACAATGTATAACGTATGATACCCAATATGCAATATATAGTAAGCACTCAACAATATAGAGTACACAATATAATACTATACAATAGCCTGGTTGGACTGAGAAAGTACAACAACCTTTCTCTGTCACCAACCTCTATGGGACAGGTTGGTGCAAAAGGACGTGAGGCCCATTGCGACAAATGATGTTTTCTGTTGTGCCTTTCATTACCAAGGAGGGATACCGCCAGAAGCGCAAAATGTGATGAGTAATGACAATTAGAAAAGATTGTGTTCGAACCTCAAGTCACCTCGGTGTATGTCGTTCAGCTGGGCGCGGAGTCGACTATAGGGGGGCATTCTCAAAGAATTCCAAGGACGTGCAGAGGGGCGAGCTTACGACTCTTTATCTTGCAAGTATTATACAAAAATACATATCAGGGGTTCACGAATCAGGGTAAAAATCATCATAAAAGAAACGCAATTTTAGATGATGCAGGCGTGTCATTTTTGTTGTGACAGGAAGCGTAAGTCGGAGCGGTTGCTGCCTAAAAATGTGAGCTAGGAGTCACTGGCCGTAACTCCTTCTCGTCCCCTCCCCACACCTCTATATAACCCTTCTTTAAGAACGTTTTTTTATGGTTAACGCGTAAAGGCAGGAACTGACTTGAGTTTTTTGTCTACAGGAAGATTTCAATGGATGAATAAAATTGTTTGACGGTAGCCTGAATCAAGTGTCGATGACTCCTGGGTCCCGGGGATCGACCCACCAACCCCCATCCTCACGTAAAGAGGCGAGAGTGACAACCAACGCGCCACAACGGTAGTTTATGGTCAAGAACTCACGTAAGGAGGCGCTTAACAACAACAACAACAAAAACCCTGCTACCTTTGACTTCAGTGATAGGACTGTAGACCAGAAGCCAGCATATGGTGTGTTTGAAAAAATTCCTGCTTCTGAGATGCGTTTGCGATCTAAAACAACATTATCAGGCGACTCTGAAGTGGCAACTGTGTCCTCTTTCTTATCTCTGGAAATAAAACCTAAATAGTGTCTTTTCGTCTTAGTTTACATCTTCCGCTGACTCCCCGCTTTGCTTTTGTTTTGTCATTTTGATATTCAAATTACGATAAGCTTCCAGCGTCTGTAAGAGGGTAACCATTATTAGTATTATAGAGTGGAAGTGATTCTTACGATCTGTATTTGCTATCAACCTTGAATTATCCCCATAACCTCGTCATCAGTATATTTATATATATTTATTCCTTTTCTGCGAGGTCCTTCGTTGTCTAGTACGCGACACTTCTGTATTTACATTCAACGGCTACCAGAAGTGTTGTCATTGGCTGTCGTCCCATGATTAGCCATGTTCTTATTGGCTGGAACCAGTATCAGTTCATGTGTGTCATAAGTACAACGGCGAGTCACAAAACTGATTCCAAATATCAAAAATAAATCATACGAAAATCGACTAAAACATATGAATCTATTTTCCTTAAAAAAACGTAGACTCCGAGGTGACTTGATACAGGTCTTTAAGATTCTAAAGGGAATTGACAACATCAAAAGTGACAAAATATTTACACTGAATGAGAATTAGACAAGAAACAATGGTCTCAAACTGTCTGGAAATAGATTTAATTTGGAAGTCGGTAGAAACAACTTTGCAGAGGCAGTGCAATGTAGTTCAGTTCGAAGCTTTAAGAATCGTTTAGATAAGCACCTAAGCAAGATGCTGTAATGATTATCATTTATCTTATATTATTTGTTTATTTGTTTTGTAATCATTTGTCTGTTTGTTTATTATTGTTTGCTTGATTCTCACTTATTATTATATATGTGTCAATTCATTATTATTTACTATTTACAGGTAAACGTCGACTTACGATGGCCGCGACTTACGATTGTTCGACTTTACGATGACGACGACGACGACGACGATATGATAATTTAACCCCTTCCATACGGTGCCGCACACGTATGCGTCATGAGGAGCAAGTGGATTCGCGACGCTGCCATATCGGCGTCTTGATTATATTTATTGTAGTCGCCCCTGTGTTTTTACATTCTCTCAAATGATTCATTCTCTGTGGTTTTCAAAATTCGCGGGTGAAAGAGAGAACGATCGATATAAGCGGTGACTATATTTTATGATGCGAGTATTATTACGTCACGTCGTACGGCTGGCATTGGCTGTACATGTTTAATAGGCTATATTCAGTATCTCTGGTGGTTAATATACAGGTAGGCTAGGTACAGTGACCACGGAACAGAGTGGGGATCGACTTACGATGAGATCGTCTTACGATGGCTCTATCGAAACCTAATGCCATCGTAAGTCGACGTTTACCTGTACATGTTTGTTTATTATTTAACTATACCTATGTATTCATTTATGTATTTTATTCATTATTTACATTATTATAGTTTTTATTTATTCATTTATATATATATATATATATATATATATATATATATATATATATACATACATATATATATACATATATATATATATATATATTTTGCATCCGGCCTAGATATGGACCGCCTTCGTAATCCTTTTTATTATAACTTGTAAACTTCACCACTTACAAGATTATGGTTATAAAGTTGCAGGCAGACTTTCTTTTCATTTATCTATTTATGTCGCTTAGTGTGCAGAAATTCTGATAGAATAAGAAGTATTTTTGTACATAATATTCGTGACATACGTGACACGCTGTTCGACTGAAATGGAATATCGTAGACAAGTACAAATCTCTAGAAATAGGGTTATAGCAATCGAGCTTAAAGCAAATACTAGAAATAAAGTTGTATACATAATATGCATTTAATGACAACATATGTGAGATAAGATAAAGTGGAATATCGTAGACAATATCGTAGAAAACTTGGACCAAACACTGTTATTACAAAGTCTGTGGAGCTTACGTGTGTGGTTGGCCTGGTGTTGGCCGCTGAGGAAGCAGGCCTTGCGAAGAGCTTGTGCGCAAAGAGACTTATAAATGGACTGGTTGGGACTAACTAAACACAGGTGCCTCCGAGCATGTCTGGATTTCCAAAGGAGGTTTTCAAATTCCAAAGAAGCAACACGCACTCGTTCTGATAGAAAAACACTAATGTACGAGGGAAAACTGTACCCTAGCGATGATCGTTTCAGAAACCTAAACGAGTTAGGGCACACTTGTTCTTCTAGACAGTTGGACAGGAACGTCTTCTGGTTCTTCCTCTTCTTACTGGCGATGAGCGAAGATTCCAACAATCTGTAGGCTTGTTTTAGTCCCGGGAAAGACTTGAAGATGAGGTGGAGTGGAAGAGAGGCCTCCATCGTGGGTGTAACAATTTCTAAACAGAAATGTAGTAGCACATTTGGAAATCCAGACATGCTCGGAGGCACCTGTGTTTAGTTAGTCCCAACCAGTCCATTTTTAAGTCTCTTTGCGCACAAGCTCTTTGCAAGGCCTGCTTCCTCAGCGGCCAATACCAGGCCAACCTCACACGTAAGCTCCACAGACTTTGTAATAACAGTGTTTGGTCCAAGTTTTCTCTCACGGACAACGTCATCAACCTCACCAAAATTGAATTGTCCAACACCCAATTAGAAGTGTTGGGGCTTGGCCTTAATTTCGCCCTCACACCCGAGAGAAACCATGTTCTGGACTATTTGGTAGGTTTCGACAAATATTTAGCTAACAACAACTATGACAAAGACCTTGCCTGCTTTAAAGGGGTTTTATTAGATGGTATTTCCGAGTGTTTTAAAAATGAAAGTGGCCTACCAAAAAGACACAGGGAGGCCCTGTCTGCTCTAAAGAAGCTTGACAACATCATCATCACGAAAGCGGATAAAGGTGGCAATATTGTTATTTTAGATCAGTCTGTATATGTTAAGAAAGCCCATGAGTTGCTTAATGATTCGGCCACTTATGAAAAACTCACCAAAAATCCCCTCAAGAACGCAGCCGCCGAGTTTAACAGACAAGTCCGTAATATCACAGTTGATAAATGCATTAATGAATTGAAAGCTACCAACCCTAAGCTCCCATATTTTTATGGTCTCCCTAAAGTTCATAAAACAGACATTCCCCTCAGGCCCATCATATCCAACCGCGGCTCCTGCACTAGCAAACTTGCTAAATGGCTGGCGGATCTTTTATCCCCGTACGTTGGGAATTTTTCTAACTCCTATATCACAAATTCATGTGATTTTATTTCAAAGATCAAAAATAAGAAAGTACAGGGTTTAAGGCTCCTCAGTCTTGATGTTTCCTCGTTATTTACGAATATTAATGTCGATGATGTACTTACTTTTTTGGAAACCAAACTGCAACAGTTTCAAGACATTTTCCCCCTCCCAATCAACTAAATTCTTGCTTTAGTTCACCTTTGTGTTTCTTCAAATGTTTTTTCCTTTCAAGCCCAATTCTTCCGTCAAAAATTCGATTGCAGTATGGGTTCCAATTTATCTCCTGTGTCACGTGGGTCACGTGACGAGCTTGGAGGACTGTCGGCGCGGACGTCTCGTCCCCCCCGCTGACCACGTGATTCGGCCCGTGATGGAGCTGGGAGCTTGGTGCTCGTCAGCCAGAGCACCTGACCGGCCGAAGAATGTCAACGTGAGGTCATGCTTGGCTTCCAGTGCTGCCAACTGTCATTAGACGAGGTCACTACTGCTGTGCGAATGCGCAGATCGCCACCACCCACTCTCCCTCACCCTCCCGGATGTATAAGAGGGAAGGACATGGAGATGGAGGGCACACACACTTTACGGCCGTCTGCCGTTGAGGGCGGACCCCCCCTCCCCTCCCAGTTCCACGGAGGGAGGGCACTAGGACGCAGGAGACCAAGGAGGAGACGTGCGCCCGTCCAAGGAGGACAACAAGGGGACTCGTCGGAGCAGGAGACCAAGGAGGAGACGTTCGCTCGTCCAAGGAGGACAACAAGGGGACTCGTCGGAGCAGGAGACCACGAGGAGACGTGCGCCCGTCCAAGGAGGACAACAAGGGGACTCGTCGGAGCAGGAGATCAAGGAGGAGACGTGCGCCCGTCCAAGGAGGACAACAAGGGGACTCGTCGGAGCAGGAGACCACGAGGAGACGTGCGCCCGTCCAAGGAGGACAACAAGGGGACTCGTCGGAGCAGGAGACCAAGGAGGACAACAAGGGGACTCGTCGGAGAAGGAGTCGACGCTCGAGGAGATCCTCGCGCCCGCAGTGCGAGGAGTGGTTTGTTTATCCACTTGTTTATACATACATTTTAGTAGCGTTATATATCACACTGGTGATATTCCTTTGCATGTGTTCAGATTAAGTAGTGCTCTGTGTTGATATCCAATAAAAACACGTGTTGTGTTACCTTGGTGTTTCTTTTCTCTCACGTCCAAATTCTCAATGATACCGAGTATAAACCTTTATTTGTACCCCCCTGACATCCTGTTTTGGCCAATTTATACATAAAGTATTTTGAGTGTACCCTTTTGCCCAGCATCAAACCGCCCGAAATGATTTGGCTCAGGTACGTAGACGATATCTTTTCGGCGTGGGATGACAGTTGGGGCCCATTTGAAGTGTTCCATGATAAATTGAACCAATTGACCCCGAATCTTAAATTTAAAATTGAATGGGAAGAAGGACACCAAATACCTTTCTCGGATATTTTGATAAGAAGAACTGATGATAATTTATTCTTTACAGTGTACCGTACAGTAAGCCCACCCACTCAGGGAGTTACCTTCACTGTTTTAGCAATCACCCTGACAATGTTAAGAAAAGTGTTGCCTCTGGCCTTTTCTTGAGGGCTTTCAGGATTTGCAGTCCTCAATTTCTGGACCATGAGATTGAAGGGATCAAATGTCAACTTGAGAAGTTGGCTTATCCACCTTGGTTTCTGGATCAAGCCCTCAGTAAGGCTAGGGCCAACCATTTTAAAACTTTCATCCCCTCAAGTTTTCACCTCTCCTTTAAGGACACTTTAAAAACTCCATTCAATAATACCACCAGTTCTTCTACTAAGTTATTTCCTCGTGAACGTCTCACTAATGCCTATCACTATCTTAACACCGTGCGTAAGCAAATTGTGAACGTTCAACAAAAACCGAAGGAAGTTGAGTCACCTGGTGTTTATTGTTTGCCCTGTAAAGATTGTGATTTGGTTTACTTGGGTCAAACCGGGAGAGACTTGAACACTAGATTGGCAGAACATAAATGGTCAATTAGGTATGGGGAAGAAAACTCGGCTGTATTTCTTCATGTCAAAAATAAGAATCATTCTTTCGACTGGGGTAAGGCCAGATTAGTGTTCAAGTCCCACTGCGGTTTCAGGAGGAAAATAGTCGAATCAGCATTAATTGAGGAATGCCCTAATATTAATATTTCTAAAGGGCAGTGGACTCCTGACATCATTTCACGCGCAGTAGTTAGAAAACTGGTACGGACTTTACAATCACCCCTCTCCTCACCCCATCCCTCCTCCGCCACCCCAGTTTGCCCCGCGCCTGTGTGAGGTCATCTGTCCACATCCCTTCTCTTCTCTGTAGCTTATAAGTCCCCTCTGTACTCTGTCTTATGTACTTTCCTGAAGAGGGCTACAGTTGATAACCGAAATATAGGATTCTTCTTTATTCGAAGTTTATTTTCTCCGACTGTGGGTTTCCTGCGTGTCATATATATATATATATATATATATATATATATATATATATATATATATATATACATATATATATATATATATATATGTGTGTGTGTGTGTGTGTGTGTGTGTGTGTGTGTGTGTGTGTGTGTTTGTGTGTGTGTGGTGTGTGTGTGTGTGTGTGTGTGTGTGTGTGTGTGTGTGTGTGTGTGTGTGTGTGTGTGTGTGTGTGTGTGTGTGTGTGTGTGTGTGTGTGTGTGTGTGTGTGTGTGTGTGTGTGTGTGTGTGATTCACCATGGTCTTGGATCACGTGTTGGACACATGATCGACAGCTATTTCCCTCCCGGAAGAGAGCTCAGAGCTCATATATGATCGATCTATGGGTAATGCTGTGACCTTACACGCACACCCAACTCCTTGCCCACGAGAGTTGGAGTTACAACCCGCAGCGCAGCGGTACTGAAATTATTTCAGCCCTGAGCGGAATTCGAACCCGGACCGCCGTAGTGGCAGCCGGGAACTCCACCAACTGCGCCACGAGTGTGTGTGTGTGTGTGTGTGTGTGTGTGTGTGTGTGTGTGTGTGTGTGTATTCACCTCGGATCTGCTGCAGTCTAATCAATTAATGTTGATTCCACCATTTTCCTTCTGAACCCACACCCTGATTTATAAATGAGATCAGATTTCTCCCAGTCCATCCGGTGATTAAATTTATTAACGTGTTGAAACGTGTTGAAACACCGGATGGACTGGGAGAAATCTGATCTCATTTATAAATCAGGGTGTGGGTTCAGAAGGAAAATGGTGGAATCAACATTAATTGATTATCTGCCCACGATGAATATTTCCAAGGGTCAATGGACCCCAGACATCATTTCAGGACTATTCATCACCAAAAATATTGTCAACAAGCTTCCTCCCCCTCCCCCTGACCCGACCTCGTGTCAGCCTCAGGTCAACTAGGGTTGGGGCAGTGATGTTCTTTATCTTCTCATGTTCCCTTTCTTTTGTAAGAGGTTGCTACTTAAGATAGCCTCCTCCCTGCCACTTTGTACTACTGAAGAGGATTGCAGGTAG
>NC_134805.1:5661331-5668831 GCF_046742065.1 Oratosquilla oratoria
TTCACGTGTAAAATGCCTGAGGTTTCATCTCTGAAGACAAAGCGACATCGTCATTTTTGGAAATGGGTGACAGACAAAAAGAAAATGTCCAAGAGTCTTTTGAGTAAAAACAAGAAATTGGAGTATAAATTACGAGCCGAACACGCTTTAAAATTTCCAAATCTATACAATAAAACAAAAAAATTCTTTGTGCTTGAATCGATTAAACAATTTTATCGTAAAGTGTTAACTTTTAGGGCTTTTTTGAGAGAAGATAAAGATTTCGTGTATAACTATGAAAAATTTGATCATTTGAAATTATTTGATGGAGAAGTGTCAGAAGAAACTTTGGAAGGGTTTAAAAAGCACTATTTCGCCGGTTATAAAAATCTCACGAAAAACGGTGGAAAATCTGACCATAGAAATTATCAAATGTATTACTTTGATAGGGCTTTTCATGATCATCAGCGAAAAAGACGTAACAATAAGTGCGCCATTAAAAAGGTGAGAGAGGAAGCACTAGGAGTGAAAAAAAAAAAAAAAATAACAAGCTTCAGAAAATTGAAAATGAGGTGAAGCGATTATAAGAGGCTAAACGAATAAAGGAAAAGGAAAAGGTCGAAGAGAAACAGAGGCAGATAGAAGAACGTTTAAAGAAAAGAGAAATAAAACATAAGGAAAAAGAGGAGAGAGTTAAAGGCTGTAGCCGAACGCAAACTTATGCGTCAGGAAAAAATAGAAAAAGCCAAAGCATTTTCAAAATCTAAAAAGAAATTTGCTAGCGGAGAAGAAAATCTTTCAGAGGAAGACATCAAGTTACTGGGAGAATTACGGGAAGAGCGTACAGATCGTCACAAGAAGAAGCAACTTTTTGTGGATTCGCGTCAAAGACTTGATATCAGGTATATTGGAACTCTTCATGAAAACGACAAAGAAGGGGTTTCCTTATACTTCATCGGTCAAATTGGTGACTTCAAATGCAAAATTTATCAAGCTCTGTTATGGAAAAAAGAAAACAAATCTATATGTTGTAACGCTGGGCAGACTTCTTTGAGGTTACCCTCAGAAATTTAGGAAAAGGATTTTAAAGCTTTGTATGAAGGTTCGTCTCCTTTCTCGAAACGTTTTTTGCACCACATGATTGGACTCAACACGCTATTCTCTTTTACGTCATTTACAACCTCAGGAAATCTTCAAAATTCGGCAGAAAAGTTAATTTGTTACAAGATCCAAGGAAAAATATACCATAAAATTGGCTCCCTAAAACCTCATTTATTTGTCGATGAACGTCAAAAAATAACAGCAGACGATAAAAAAACATTTTGGAAAGCGAGTGATGGATTTTTAGATTTGTATTTCTATTATGGAAAAGACCAGCAAGTAAAACTGCGTAGTCAAAAATTGTACACCTATGGAAGTAGTGAAAAAGAAGAGACAGCAAAACGACGAGTAAGAGAAGAAAAAGAAGTATCTGCCAATGAGACAATAGTGTCTCAGATTTACAATTATATGGTAGTCAACAATGCGTGTCTCGCGGGTATGTTAAAAGAAATAGAGTCTGCAAAGTTACTCATTGAAGCTCATGTCAAAAAATATGGAAACGTTCCTGACATCATGTCTATAACTTTGAAGACGGCTGAAGGAATCAAAACACGAGAACATAAAGGCGTGTACCATCTTCCCTCTTCTTCTTCGCAAGTTGGGGGGATCGTTAATTTTGGTCCTGACAAGGATCCGCTGACGATAACAATTAGCTCTCCAAAAGACAATTCATCATTTCCTTTGAAAATTGTTAACCATAACAACTATTTTTACGACAATTTTCAGTACCCCTTACTGTTTCCTAAAGGAGATCTTGGGTATTCTTATACAATGACGAAACAGTGTAAACCTGGGAAAGGTGTTGGAAAATATAACCGTCTTTCACCTTCTATGTACTATTCATTTTTATATATGGAGAGAGAAGTGAATTTCAACTATCTAACGAAAGGAAGAAAATTGTTTCAGCAGTTTACCGTGGATAATTATGTCAAAGTTGAATCAAATAAGTTGTCTTTTTCAGAATGAAATCAGAGACAAATAAGAAAAGAACGAGCAGATATTTTACGTGGAGATGACGGAAAAGAATCTGGGCAAAGGATTATTATTCCTCCGTCGTTTCTCGGGGGACCACGATATATGAAACAATGTCAACAAGATGCTCTTGCATTCGTGACATATTACGGTTCCCCAGATTATTTCATTACTTTCACAATGAACCCAAACTGGAAGGAATTACGTTCGGCGATGGATAAAACAGGTTCCTTTGATACCCATCCATGTGAACGACCCGATTTGGTTAGCCGAATTTTCAAGTTGAAAGTTGATAATCTAATGTATGATTTAACACAGAAGCATATTTTTGGTCGTGTTAAGGCTAACCTTTACAGTATCGAGTGGCAAAAACGAGGTCTCCCACACGTTCACATTTTATTGTGGATGGAAGAGCGTGTGACCGCTGATGCAGTGGAAAAGCTTATTTCAGCAGAAATACCAGATAAAAAAAACCGAACCTAGACTTTTCGAAATTGTCACAAAGTGTATGATTCACGGTCCCTGCAAAGGTTATGACGAGTCAAATGTCTGCTGCCAGGGAAAAAATAATAAAGGACAAACATGCGGTAAAGGATTCCCTAAAACGTGTAGAAAGGATTTACTTTTTGGGAATAATGGATATCCGCAGTATAAAAAAAGATCCATCGGCGAAGGTGGACATTCTTTCGAGATACAAGTTAAGGGTAAGAAGATCACTGTGGACAATTCATGGGTTGTGCCCCACAATCCGTATTTGTGCTTGTAATACAACGCTCACATAAATGTCGAGTGTTCAAACTCTATGAAGTGCATAGCCTATGTCACCAAATATGTAAATAAGGGTTGTGATCGTATACTTTTCACAAAAACAACCGAGAAAGGTGTTATAAATGAAGTTAAAAACTACCAAGAAGCGAGATATGTAAATGCTAATGAAGCAACTTGGAAAGTATCTAAGTTTGATATTCATAAAAGTTATCCAGCTGTAACCACTCTTGATCTGCACTTGGAAGGAGAAAACGAAGTGTTTTACTCAGAACAATCTTCAGAGCAAGAAATTAAAAATAAGACCCGTAAAGATACTCATTTAACAGCATTTTTCAAACTATGTTCAGAAAACGATTTTGCACCTAAGCTTTACTATCACGAGGTACCAAACCATTTCATTTACAAGATAAGATTTCAAAGTGGGTAGAGCGGAAAGGACGCACATTTTCACTTTGGCGTATTCGAGCAGTGACGACTAAGACGGTTGAATTATTCTACTTGAGGCCTCTGTTAACGCACAAACAAGGTCCGACATCATTTCAAGATCTTCGAACTATTGACGGTCAAACATATTCTTCGTACAGAGAAGCAGTCAAAGCGATGGGACTCCTAAGCGACGAAGAAACTTGGAGAAGTACAATAATGGAGATAATTAACCATACAAATGATCGAAAACAACTAAGAGAAATTTATGCGAGCATGTTAGTATTTTTCGGATCTTGAAGATCAATCAGGAATCTGGGAAGAGACTAAAGATTTGTTCGCCAGTGATTTTCTGCATCACAACAATTTGACCGAATACAACGATGAGATTTATTTGGACGCATTAGATGACATACAAGAACATGTATGGAATTGTGGAGGCGGAAGGATTACTGAGTATGGGTTACCGCCTTCCAGAGACGGAGAGAAGACATCAAATGTTATTCGCAGAGAGAGATCCTACAAAGAAAAGTTACAGCAGGATGTTACAGAAAAAGTTAAACTTTTAAACGACAAACAGAGACATTGTTATGATGTTGTAATATCTCGAATTCAGACTGGAAGTACATACATACATATACCAAGGCTTTTTCCCCCTTCCAAGGGAGGTAGCCAAAAAGGGAAAGGCACAAAAACACTCCCACCCATTACATCCCTAAATACACTCCACACCCCTCCCACCCTTCCTCTCATCTGAGCACCTCCTGGATGACGGGTCATCCCTGCACCCTGCCCACCGCCCTGGGTCAGAAGCAGTGTCGCAAGACACAGTACATCCACAGCAAGGCCGCTTCATTTAATCGGCGACCCCCCCTCTCCGTCCCCCTTTGCATATAAGGCGAGGACGGGGAGAAATCCCTTCAGGCTGCGTCAAAATTTACTCACACATACTACCTCACCCCCCACCCCCCGCCCATTTCTCCTCATGCAGTCACAACATCATCCATATACAACCATTCTCCACTCACCTCTGTCTTCCGTCCTCTCCCTTCCTTCCTCAACAGACATTCCCCTCTTCCCCAAAGCACCCTTCACCCCATCCATCCACCTCATCCTAGGACGTCCCCTCATGTTCACTCCCTCCACATCTGCCTTCCATACCTCTTTTACTAGTCTTTCTTCACTCATTCTTTCCATGTGTCCAAACCATCCTAATATTCTTTCATCAACCCTATCTCCCAGCTCCCTTTCCACCCCTGTTCTCCTCCTCACCTCCTCATTTCTCACTCTAGCCTAGTAACCCCCACCATACTTCTCAGACACCTCATCTCAAACACATTCAAACTCCTTCTCTCTTCTCTTATGTTCCACGTTTCTGCCCCATACAGTGCTGTTGGCACAATCACTCCTTCATACAGTCTCCTCTTCGCATCCATTCCCAAATGTCTATTCCTCATTACACTCTTTAAACCACCAAGGCATTTACTCGCTTCTCTCAATCTACATTCTACCTCCACCTTCACTCCACCTTTTCCTGCTACACTTGCACCCAAGTATCTAAAACTATCCACTTCCTCCAGTCGCTCTCCCTTAATGTTCACTTCCAGTCTACTGCCACTTTCACCCCTTGTACATCTCATCACCTTACTTTTACCCACATTTATCTTTAGCTTTCTTCTATCACATACTCTCCCAAACTCTGCCACCAGCTTCCTCAATCCCTCCTCTGACCCTGCCACAAGCGCAGTGTCGTCCGCAAACAACAGCTGGCTCACCTCCCACTTTTCTCCATTTTCTTTAACCATCTCCAATCCCTGACTCACTACCCTAGCATTCACCTCTCGCACCACCCCATCCATGTATAAGTTGAACAGCCAGGGCGACATAACGCATCCTTGACGAAGTCCCACCTTTACTTCAAACCACTCACTCTCTCCATTTCTAATCCTAACACATGCTCTACTACTCTCACAAAAACTCTTGACAGCTCTCAAAAGCTTTCCTCCTATCCCATAAATCTGCATAACCTCCCACAGTGCCTTTCTGTCTACCTTATCATAAGCCTTTTCCAGATCCATAAAAGCCCAAAAAACATCCTTCCCCTTTCCTATAGCTTTCTCACATATCTGTCTTACCACAAAGATCTGATCTACACAACCTCTACCCGTCCTAAATCCACACTGTTCCTCACCAATTACTCCTTCTGTTCCTCTCCTAATCCTCTCAATTAAGATCCTCCCATAAGCCTTCCCTACTACACTCAACAGGCTAATACCTCTGAAATTACTACATTCACACTTGTCCCCTTTTCCCTTGTAAAGAGGAACTATACAGGCACTACTCCAGTCCTCCGGTACTCTACCCTCTCTCCAGCAAACACCCCGTCTGGGGTATTGGCTGCTTGTTATTGTGGCAAAGTAGCATGCAGTCGATACTTTAGGGTCTATATGGGGCGCCCCTACGGACCAGAGCCACACATCATTTTGTCTATGATAGAAGAAATTCTGTTCATAGAGGAATGATGACACTTTTATACTACGACTGTCCCTCCGTTATGCTGTCCCCCAACCCCTTGTTGCTGTCCTGTACCATTTCTCTGAGTATTCTCTTTCTGTGATGGGGGAATTCCCTGTGGTGGGGGGAAAGAATACTGCCACCAAGTTTCCCACTTGGATCGTAAGAGGCGAGAAGAAAGGGACGGGGAGAGGGACTAGGCATCCTTCTCCCTGTAGCCCCAAGGGGCAGATTCCTAAAAAGAAAAGGAAAGGCATAAGGGGTGCTGGAGGGCCTCGGGCCAGCACCCTAAGGTTTGGGTCTTTTAATGTGCGTGGATGTGGTACAGATGAGAGTAAAAGGGAAGAGATAGGTAGTATGTTTGTGAGAAGAAAGTTGGATGTGTTGGCTTTGAGTGAAACTAAGTTGAAAGGGAAGGGTGAGTGTAAGTTTGGGAGTGTAAGTGGGAGGTTATCAGGAGTGAAGAGAGGGCGAGGGAGGGAAGGGGTGGCTATTCTAGTTAAGTCAGGAGATAGGTAAAGGGGTAGTGGAGTGGAAGGAGGTTTCCTCAAGGATAATGTGGATGAAGGTGAAACTGGGAAAGGAGATGTGGGTCTTTGTAAGTGCATATGGGCCGGGCAGTGAGAAGAGCATGGAAGAAAGGGAGGCCTTTTGGATAGATTTAAATGAGTGCATATAGGGTTTAGGAAGAAATGTCAATGTAATAGTACTGGGAGACCTTAATGCTAGGGTGGGAAATGGTCCAATCGATGGAGTGGTTGGGAAAGAATCGTAGTGGAGAGTTGATGGTGGAAATGTGTCTAGAAAGAGAGTTGATGATAGCAAATACAGTGTTTTGGAAGAAAGTCAAGCATAAGTACACATGGGAGAGGGTGGTGGAGGGAAGGGTGGTAGATAGAGCGCTAATGGATTATGTAGTGGTAAATCGGATTATGATAGGAAGAGTTAAGGATGTACATGTGCTAAGGGGAGAGGGTGGGGGAATATCAGATCATTTTTTGGTGGAAGGTAAGCTGAGAGTGGAGGATAGATGGAGAAGGAGGAAAGGGACAAAAGGTAGGGAGGTTCTTAGAGTGAACTCCTTGAATGAAAAGGAAAAGGAGAAGGAGTACGAAAAGAAGCTGAAGGAGGAGTGGGAGGGAGTAAAGGATAGAACAGAGATGGGTGTGGAGGAGGAATGGGGATGGTTCAAGGAGGGAGTCTTAAAGGGTGCAAGGATGGTGTGTGGAACAAGAAGGACAGGGGGAAATAGAAGAAAGGGTAGTGAATGGTGGGATGAGGAAACAAAGAAGGTTGTAGAAGAGAAGAAGCGAGCATTCACAGATTGGTTACAAAAGAGGACAGGGGAGTCATATGAGACGTACAAAGAAAAGAAAAGAAAAGTAAAGCAAAAGGTAAAGGAGGCAAAGAGGAGAGCAGATGTGAAATGGGGTAGGAGTATGACAGAAAATTTTGAAAGTAATAAAAAGATGTTTTGGAAAGAAATTAAGAGAGGAAGAGGAGGCGAATCAAGTAGGGAAGAAAAGGTAAAAGGTACAGATGGAGAGATGATAATGGAAGAGATGGCAGTGAGGGGAAGATGGGCAGAATATTTTAGGGAGTTGCAGACTGGAAGTATGTTCGACAATAATGGAATTTTCTTGAATGCTTCAGGAGGTACCGGAAAGTCTTTCGTCTTGAATATGTTATTAGATTCTGTTCGCTCTCAGGGAAAAATAGCTTTGGCTGTCGCCTCTTCGGGCA
>NC_134805.1:5673831-5683831 GCF_046742065.1 Oratosquilla oratoria
AGAAAAGGAAGACTGGTATATAACAAAACGGACTGGGAAACTTAGGATTTTTTTTTTTTTTTTTTTTTTTTTTTTTTTTTTTTGAAAAAGGGAGTCGGGAAAAATTCTATAATGAAGAGACACAAGTGGAATAAAGAAAATGGATGATTTTTATGGAAATCTATGATGAAAGAGTGGATGAATATGTACCAAGACAAAAACAGGAAAAGGTGTATATTACGTGCTGGTTGAACAGAAGGTGCAGTGAGGCGAAACATAGATGAGATAAAGCTTGGAGAAGATGAAAAAACAAAAAACAAAAAAACAAAAACAGGAAAGTGGTAGATATATATATATATCAAAGAAATGAATATGTAAGAGTACGCAGGGAGGCAAAAAGAAAATGTGAAAAAGATATAATAGAAAAATGTAAGGATCATCCAAATCTATTCTATAGATATGTGATATGTGTGTTGAAATAGTAAAACTGCGCCAAGGGAATACAGAATACACAGAAGATATAGAAATGGACGAAATCATGAGGAAACACTTCAAGTCGGTGTTCACTAGAGAAAATATACAGCATTGGGATGAAGGGAGTGAAATGAGATCCCCCACCCCCATAACGGAAATAATAGTAACACGAAAAGAAATAATGAACCAAATAATGAACCTTGATGTCAGGAAATCGCACAGCTCAGATGGGATTGCAAGCTGGATACTCAAAGAATGTAAAGACGAACTAATAGACAAAATATATAATGTAATAAGCTGCTCATTCAAAGAAGTAAAAATACTGGAAGACTGGAAAAATGCAAATATCGTACCAATACATAAAGGAAGAAACAAGGACGACCCAACAAATTAAAGACCGGTCTGCCTTAACGGCACGGTAGCCAAAATTCGTGAAAAAAGTTATCAAAAATGGACTAAACATCTGAAAAAATATATACTAAATAAGAGATCATTCGGATTTAGACAGGGAACACGTCCCACAAATTTGATCTGTTTCTACACAAGACTAATAGATATAATACAAGAAAGGGGCGGATGGGCTGACTGTGCTTTCCTAGACTTACAAAAAGCTTTTGATAAAGTACCGCTCAAGAAATGATTAAGAAAGCCTTGAAACCGTAGGAGGGATACAAGATAAAATATTGAAATGGATGGAGGATTTCTTGCCTGGAAGAAAAATGTCAGTAGTGCTCAGAAATAAGAGTTCTACTTGGGAAGAGGTGATTAGCGGAATTCCACAGAGATCAGTATTGGCTCTGATACTGTTTGCTATTTATGTAAATGACATAGATAAGAGTGTAGAATCTTACATGAGCTGAGAAAAGTGAGTACTGAAATGGATTGTAAATCGGTGCAGAGAGATCTCAACAAAGATTGGGAATAGAGTCAGAAGTGGGAAGTGGATTTCAACATTAAGAAATGTAGCATAGTGGAATTTGGAAAATGTAATATACTGTATATATATATATATATATATATATATATATGTATATATATATATATATGTGTGTGTGTGTGTGTGTGTGTGTGTGAATAATTCGCTAGTGGACAGCGACATCAATCATACAATCTCCATATATATATATATATATTATATATATATATATATATATATATATATATATATGTATATATATATATATATATATATGAGGACAATATAAAATCGGTAAAAATGAAGTAAAGGAAGTGGAACCTGAAAAAAGACCTGGGAGTAATCATCACAAAGGACGTGTCCACTGATAAATATATAAACAAAATCGTCGGGGAAACCGACAACCTTCTAAGATCACTAAAGGTGGCTTTTACCTACTTGGGCGAAGAAATGGTGAAGAAAAAGATATTCACATTGATAAGGCCAATAATGGAGTACGCAGCGACACTATGGTCACCCAGTACTAAAGAAAATATCCAAAGAGCAATTACGAAGATGGCCCCAATACTTTCAAAGCTGTCATACGAGGAGAGATTGTCAAAACTAGAATTACCGACACTGGAATAAGGAAGAGAAAGAGCTGACTTGTTGACCATCTATAGAATCATAAGAGGCATGGAAGCCCATGATAACTTTCCACACAGAGTGGTGGATATATGGAACAAATTGGACGTAACAATAGTGTGTGCAAAACCCTACACAAACTTAAGAGCAAGTTAGATACTGCGAGATAAAAAGGCGGTACACACACACACACACACACACACACACACACACACACACACACACACACACACACACACACACACACACACACACACACACACACACACACACACACACACACACACACACAGTGTGTGTGTGTGTGTGTGTGTGTTGTATTTGCATATAGGTCTTCATAAATGAGCACTTACATACACTGCAATGTATATTCACTCAACTAAATTCAAATTTTCAGATTGTCTATGTCTCTTCATCTTTTATAAGATTGATAGTTCCCGACAAGTCTATCAAAACAAACACCACAAGTGAAAACCAATACAGGCTCCGTCTGTCCTCACACTTCATCTTACCTTGCTACTTTCTCGCGTTGCTCACAAACGCAAAAGTTATCCCTAACATTACATCGTTTTCTTTTAATTAATCTATATTAAAAAAAAATTAAGAGTATATCTCAAAAACAATCTCTAATGCATACAAAATTACACATATATATACATTATAATTTATATATATATATATATATATATATATATATATATACATACATATATACAGTATATATATATACACATACATATATGTATTTATATTAATATATATATACATATATATATATATATATATATATGTATATATATACATACATACATATACCAAGGCTTTTTTCTCCTTACAAGGGAGGTAGCCAAAAAGGATAAGGCATAAAATCATTCCCACCCATTCCATCCCCGAAAACACTCCACACCCCTCCACCCTCCCTCCCATCTTAGCACCTCCTGGATGACGGGTCATCCCTGCACCCTGTCCACTGCCCTGGGTCAGAAGCAGTGTCGCAAGACACAGCACATCCACAGCAAGGCCGCTTCATCAAATCGGCGACCCCCCTCTCCGTCCCCCCATGTAAAGGAGAGGACGGGGAGAAATCCCTTCGGACTGCGTCAAAAAATTTTGCTCACACACACTACCTCACCCCCCATTCCCCCGTCCATTCCACCTCATGCATCACAATATTTTCCATATACAACCATTCTCCATTCACCCCTGTCTTCTGTCCTCTCCCGTCCTTCCTCAACAGACATTTCCCTCTTCCCCAAAGCCCCCTTCACCCCATCCATCCATCTCATCCTAGGACGTCCCCTCATGTTCACTCCTTCCACTTCTGCCTTCCATACCTCCTTTACTAGTCTTTCTTCACTCATTCTTTCCATGTGTCCAAACCATCCTAATACTTTTTCATCAACCCTATCTCCCAGCTCCCTTTCCACCCCCGTTCTCCTCCTCACCTCCTCATTTCTCACTCTATCTAGCCTTGTAACCCCCATCATACTTCTCAGACACTTCATCTCAAACACATTCAAGTTCCTTCTCTCTTCCTCTCTTATGTTCCATGTTTCTGCTCCATACAGTGCTGTTGGCACAATCACTCCTTCATACAGTCTCCTCTTAGCATCCATTCCCAAATTTCTATTCCTCATTACACTTTTTAATCCACCAAGGCATTTACTCGCTTCTCTCAATCTACATTCTACCTCCACCTTCACTCCACCTATTCCTGCCACATTTGCACCCAAATATCTAAAACTATCCACTTCCTCCAGTTGCTCTCCCTTAATGCTCACTTCCTGTCTACTGCCACTTTCACCCCTTGTACATCTCATCACCTTACTTTTACCCACATTTATCTTCAGCTTTCTTCTATCACACACTCTCCCAAACTCTGTCACCAACTTCCTCAATCCCTCCTCCGATCCTGCCACAAGCGCAGTGTCGTCCGCAAACAACAGCTGGCTCACCTCCCACTTTTCTCAATTTTCCTTAACCATCTCCAATCCCTGACCCACTACCCTTGCATTTACCTCTCGCACTACCCCATCCATGTATAAGTTTAACAGCCAGGGTGACATAACACATCCCTGACGAAGTCCCACCTTTACCTCAAACCACTCACTCTCTCCATTTCTAATCCTGACACAAGCTCAACTACTCTCATAATAACTCTTGACAGCTCCGAGAAGCTTTCCTCCTATCCCGTATATTCGCATAACCTCCCACAGTGCCCCTCTGTCTACCCTGTCGTAAGCCTTTTCCAGATCCATAAAGGCCCAAAAAACAACCTTCCCCTTTCCTATAGCTTTCTCACATATCTGTCTTACCACAAAAATCTGATCTACACAACCTCTACCTGTCCTAAATCCACACTGTTCCTCACCAATTACTCCCTCTGTTCCTCTCCTAATCCTCTCAATCAAGATCCTCCCATAAGCCTTCCCAACTACACTTAACAAGCTAATCCCTCTGAAACTACTACATTCACACTTGTCCCCCTTTCCCTTGTAAAGTGGAACTATACAAGCACTCCTCCAGTCCTTTGGCATTCTACCTTCTCTCCAGCAAACATTAAATAACCTCACCAACCAGTCCACCATCACTATACCTCCTTTTTTAAGACATTCTGCATGGCATCCATCCATACCAGGTGCCTTACCTGCTTTCATCATCTTAACAACTGCCTTCACTTCATCCTTCCTTATTTCTCCTCCATTTTCCTCACTCATCACTCTCATTTTCTTAGCATTTCCCACTGCAGCTATCTTTCCCTCCCTATCCTCCTTCACATTAAGCAACTCCCTAAAATATTCTGCCCATCTTCCCCTTACTGCCTTCTCCTCCATTATCATCTCTCCATCTGCACCTTTTACCTTTTCTTCTCTACTTGATTCGCCTCCTCTTCCTCTCTTAATTTCTTTCCAAAACATCTTTTTATTACTTTCAAAATTTTCTGTCATGCTCTTACCCCATTTCACATCTGCTCTCCTCTTTGCCTCCTTTACCTTTTGCTTTACTTTTCTTTTCTTTTCTTTGTACGTCTCATATGACTCCCTCGTCCTATTTTGTAACCAATCTGTGTAAGCTTGCTTCTTCTCTTCTACAACCTTCTTCATTTCCTCATCCCACCATTCACTACCCTTCCTTCTATTTCCTCCTGACCTTATATATATATATATATATATATATATATGTATATATATATATATGTATATACATACATATATATATATGTATATACATATATATGTATATATATTATATATATAATATATATATATATATATATATATGTGTGTGTGTGTGTGTGTGTGTGTGTGTGTGTGTGTGTGTGTGTGTGTGTGTGTGTGTGTGTGTGTGTGTGTGTGTGTGTGTGTGTGTGTGTGTGTGTGTGTGTGTGTGTGTGTGTGTGTGTGTGTGTGTGTGTGTGTGTGTGTGTGTGTGTGTGTGTGTGTGTGTGTGTGTGTGTGTGTGTGTGTGTGTGTGTGTGTGTGTGCTATTTGTTCAGTTTTGCATATGGTCGCGATATAGCGTTAGAAAAATAGATATCCATCTTGTAAATTATATATATACATACATATATATATATATATATATATACATATATACATATATATATATATATATATATATATATATATATATATATATATATATATATATATGCTATTTGTTCAGTTTTGGATACGGTCGCGATATATCGTTAGAAAAATAGATATATATTTTGTAAATAATAATACATGAACGTAATATGCAATTTTCTGAGTGGGAATGAAAAAAAAATTCCTTGCTACAAGGAAATCTGCTAACGAACGAAGTCGGTAGCATAGAAATATTTGAAAAAGTAGGCAACTTGGCAAGGAGTGAAAAGTACAATAAGATATGGATAAAAAGAGAAATGAATACTGAGGAATTAGAAAAAGAAAAGTCACTAAGAGGAAAAAAACTCCATGAGAACGGAGACAGAAAGCAAGGAATTCCATTGGAGAGTAATCGACATGAGACTGAGGAAATGGCACATCAAAATGAAAAAACCAAAGACAGAAAATATAATGGAGGAAGAAGAAAATTAAAAGTGGCCTATACTAACATTGGCGGAATAATTTCAGGTCTGAACGAACTCAATGATTACCTGCTAGAAGAAAAACCAGACATAATGGGAATTGTAGAGACTAAACTAAGAGGTGAAATACCATCCATCGATATTGGACAAGGACTATATAATTACTGGATAAAAAACAGGGACAAGAAACAGGGAGGAGGAATCATGTTCTTGGCCAAGAAAGGCTTAAATGTGACAAAAATTGCGGAGGGCAAAGGTAATGTTGAACTGATCATGATAAAAGTCGAAGACAAGAATATGAAAAGTAGAAAGTTTGTGGTAACCTATGTGCCCCCAAAAACGAACGCTTGGAAAGAGAACGAACATACAAAAATGCTAGAAGATACAAGGAAATCACTAAATGAGATACTAATGGGTAAGAGTAATCTGGTAATTATGGGGGACTTCAATTGCAAAGAAATTTGTTGGGATAACATAACAGTGCGAGGAGGAGACGACTTGTGAGGTAATGTACTGCTGGACATGGCCATGGAATACACAATGACCCAATGGGTCAGTGGAAACACCAGATACAGAAGCAATGAAGAGCCGTCGAAACTAGATTTAATATTTACAAAAGAACCTGAAATCGTGGACAGAGTCCATTACAAGACACCAATTGGAAAGAGTGACCATATACTCATCGAAACTGTACTAAAGGAAGAAATAGACATGGAGAGAAATGAAAAGCATAGGAAAGGAAGATTGATGTACAACAAAACGGACTTTGCAAAACTAAAGATATTCTTCCGGAATGCAAACTGGGAAAATTCTACATGGAAGAGACAAAAGTGGATGAGAAATGGAATATCTTGATGGAAAATTACAATGAAGGGGTAAACAGGCATGTACCAAGACAAAAGCGAGAGAGAGAGTACATTAAATGTTGGTTCAACAAAAGATGCAGTGAGGCAAAAGACAGAAGGGACAAAGCTTGGAAAAGGTGGAGAAAAGATAAAAAACAACGTAAATGGCAAATTTATATAAACTATAGAAATGAGTATGTTAATGTAAGAGGAGAGGAGAAAAGGAACCATGAAAAGGATATTATAGATAAATGCAAAGATCGACCCAAACTATTCTATCGATATGTGAATGGTAAACTTAAAAACAAATAGGAAATGGAGAAACTACGCCAAGGGAATATAGAATACACAGAAGAATTAGAAATGGTCGAAGTCATGAACAATCACTTTAAATCTGTCTTCACCAGAGAGAAAATGCAAAATTGGGACGAAGATAATAACGAGAAATCTCCCCACATGAGTGAGTTTACAACAACACAAAAAGAAATATCAGAACACCTATCAAACCTTGACGTCAGAAAATCACATTGCCCGGATGGAATTGCAAATTGGATTCTAAAGGAATGCAAAGAAGAACTAACGGACAAAATACACAACATAATAAATAGCTCACTCAAAGAAGGAAAGATACCTAAAGACTGGAAAAATGCTAACATTGTACCAATATATAAAGGAGGAAACAAGGAAGAACCCACCAACTATAGGCCAGTATCACTAACAAGCACTATAGCCAAAATTTGTGAGAAAACAATCAAGAATAGATAGGTAAAACATTTCGAAGACAATAACATAATAAACCAAAGACAATTTGGGTTCAGACAAGGAAGATCATGCACCACAAACTTAATATGCTTCTACTCAAGACTAATATAGTGCAAGAAAGAAATGGATGAGCTGATTGTGCCTTCCTAGACTTGCAAAAAGCTTTTGACAAAGTACCACACAGAAAATTACTTAAAAAAAAAAAAAAAAAAAAAAATGGATGGAGGACTTCCTGAAAAATATTCAGATTGGAAAGAGGTGATCAGTGGAGTACCGCAAGGATCTGTATTGGTACCAATAATGTTTGCTATTTATGTGAATGACATGGACGAGGATGTGAAATGTTACATGAGATTCTTTGCAGACGACGCCAAGCTGTTAAGGAAAGTAGTAACTGATAAGGACTGTGAAGCACTGCAGGAAGACCTGAATAAGGTATGGAACTGGAGTCAGAAATGAGAAGTGGACTTTAATACTAAGAAGTGTAGCATAATGGCGTTTGGATACAGCAAAAACAGAATATCAGGAAAATATACAATTGGAACCAAGGAGGTAAAGAAGGTAGGATTAAAAAACAATTTGGGGCAAATATCACGAACGACTTGTCCTATGATAAACAGATTAACAAAAATTTCGGGGAGGCTAAGATCAATAAAAGTGGCATTTGCATACTTGGACGAAGACATGATAAAAAAATATTGGTTACATTGATAAGGCCTCGACTAGAGTATGCGGCGACATTGTGGTCACCCAGTACCAAAAAGAATATAAAGAAAATAGAAAGAATCCAGAGAGCAGCAACAATAATGGCACCTGCACTTGCAAACCTATCATATGAGGAGAGATTGGCTAAACTGGCATTACCGACGCTGGAGCAAAGAAGAGAGAGAGGTGACCTACTGACCATCTACAGAATCATGAAAGGCACAGAGATACTTGATAGAGAGGACTTACTAAACTGGGACAAGAGAAACACAAGAGGACATGGAAAGAAAAAAAAAACATAGCTATAGAAGAGAACTGAAGAAAAAAAGTTTTCCACATAGAGTATTGGACACTTGGAACAAACTGGACAATGAAATAGTATGCGCAAAAACCATTCATTAGTTTAAAAGTAAACTAGACACTGCGAGATCCAAAGGTGGGACACCACGAGCATAGCTCCCTTTCCCGCAAAATACAACAAGGTAAATACAACTAGGTAAATAGGATCGGGACGCCATCTTGTCTGTCAAGTGTTTGTCGTTTGCCCGGTCTACTTGAAACGTCAGTTACAAGATGGACATCACGGCCTCGGTACTTCCGACAGTACCTCGCGAGGTACATTTTCTTGAAGGAATGCTATGGAGCTGAAATTCATGCATTCCTTCAAGCTGCAAGAACCTTGCATACTCCATAATCTGAGAGAGTGGTTGAAAAGCCCTCCAACGTCTCTCACGACGACGACGACGAGGACGATCCGGATGATATATAAATTGCAGGTACTGATTTAACAAACACGGGTTAGGTTAGGTTAGGTTAGGTTAGGTTAGTTTAGGTTAGACGAATTTAAATTTATCATCCTTTCATTTCTTCGACGTCGGCATCTATCATAACAGACATGGCGTACCATTCGTCCGGCGCGACTTCGTTACTTACGAAATCTGTTTTTAGCAACTTTTTTGTTTTTTTATTTCCGACCACAAAATTGCATATTACGTTGATACATTATATTTTACAAAATCAACAATTAATTTTCTATTGCTATATTGCACCCATGTGCAAAACTGAACATTTACATATATATATATATATATATATATATATATATTATATATATACTGTATATATATATATATATATATATATATATATATATATATATATATATATATATATATATATATACATACATACGTAAACAATTTGACATAGATGAAGTTGCACTGTTAGGTAACCATAGAAGCTACGAATTGTAATTTGTTGAGTATTATTGAGTATTCAATGGATAAAGTAGCTGACATCTCAAAGTCACAAGTGAAACTGAAGAAAAAAAAAGTTAAAAAGTGTATGGTTACGTTCATGATATGCAGAATAAAATTATTCCACGCTGAAAACGTAGATGAATGTGAGTGCTAACAGTAATTAATATTTTGATGTCTATATTCCTCAGGAGGTCGGGAGAGAAATACCTTTCGTTTTTAGAATATCAGTTTCAGAAACTATGAGGAAATGTTTCGTGTCTATTTTTGAGTCGTATGAATGAGTTAGTAAGTAGTTTGATGCAACAAAACTAACAGGGACGGCTACAAACAAAAATGCAGATGCAGATATCAAACTCTATCTGGCGTTAGTTAGCCCCGTCCTTGA
>NC_134805.1:5691331-5698831 GCF_046742065.1 Oratosquilla oratoria
TCCCCTTACTAGATTTGATCAAACTGCATTCAATTAAAATTCTTTCTGTTATGTTGTTGTTGTATGTGATGACTTTAGCGTTATCCCAGTCAACTGGGTGGTTAAAATGGTTCATGTGGTTGAATATACCGCTAGATTGGTTTCCCTCTCTAACGTATTTCTTGTGTTGATTGATTCGTGTTGTGAGTGTTTTAGCAGTCTGACCAACATAAAACTGATTACATGATTTGCAAGGTATTTTGTACACACACCCTTTATCACTATTGACAGAATTATTTATGAGCAGTTGTCTTACAGTATTCTTATTATTGAAAACTACATTGATGTTAAATTTACGTAATATATTTGGAATATTTTGCAGGTTCTCTTGGTACGGTAAAATTAGCAAGTTATTCATATTGAAAGTTTGAGTTGACCTAAGGTTATAAAATGTCCTTTTAGCACGATTGTAAGCTTTGTCAAGAACATGTGTGGGGTATTGTAGCTTAGTACCAATGTCGTAAATACATCTTATTTCATCATCGATGTACTCTGGGCTGCAAATGCGTAGGGCCCTGAGGTACATCGACGAAAAAACAGATATCTTTACGCCATCAGGGTGTGAGGAATAATAGTGTATATATGAACAAACATTGGTTGGTTTGCGATATACACTAAACTTCAACTCACTTTCACGGCGGTAGATATTACAATCAAGGAAAGGCAAAATACCTTCATTCTCTATCTCCACCGTGAACTTAATGGAACTGACCAAATTATTAAGCTTACATAAAAAATTATTTACATTATCTTGAATGGGCCACAGACATAGGATGTCATCAATGTACCGCATCCATGTAATGTTGGGGGGAATGATCTTACTTAAAATTTTGGTTTCAAAAAACTCCATATATAAATTACTCAATACGGGGGAGAGAGGATTACCCATGCTCATTCCAAATTTCTGAGAATAGAATTTATCATTAAATTGGAATTTGCAATCTTTAACACACAATTTGATCAGTTCAATTAAGGTGCCTGAAGGTAATGGTAAATCGTGCTTATTCAAATCCTCTTTAAGATAGATTAAAAGGTCATCCAAAGGAACTTTCGTAAACAAACTAACAATATCATAACTTACCAATTTAAATTCATAATCTGGTTTTACCTCACTTAGTTTGTTAATGAGGTCCAAACTGTTCTTAACATGTGAAGTGGAAATAGTTCCAACTAGTGGACTAAGAATTGTTACCAACCATTTCGAAAGTTTGTATGAAGCTGAACCTATTGAAGAAACGATTGGTCTTACCGGGTAATTTGGTTTATGTGTCTTAATTAGACCATACATGTAAGGCAAAGGAGGGCTGATAGAAATAAACTTTTTGATTAGTTCACTATTTCCACTTAACAATTCTTTTATCTTCTTATTGAAATGGCTATTCACTGATTCAGTAGGATTCTTTAAAAGTTGGACATAAGTATCTTGATCTTTAAGTAGTACATCCATTTTGTTTAGATAATAATTTTTGTTCATAATTACTACAGCGTATTGAGTAATTTATATATAGAGTTTTTTGAAACCAAAATTTTAAGTAAGATCATTCCCCCCAACATTACATGGATGCGGTACATTGATGACATCCTATGTCTGTGGCCCATTCAAGATAATGTAAATAATTTTTTATGTAAGCTTAATAATTTGGTCAGTTCCATTAAGTTCACGGAGGAGATAGAGAATGAAGGTATTTTGCCTTTCCTTGATTGTAATATCTACCGCCGTGAAAGTGAGTTGAAGTTTAGTGTATATCGCAAACCAACCAATGTTTGTTCATATGTAAGTCTTTAGTGTTAAAGAGGTAGACTAGGGGTTGATGGTCTGTGAAGATTGTGATCTTATACCCTAGTATAAGATATTTAAAATGTTTCAAGCCCCATATCAATGCAAGTCCTTCTTTGTGGGTAGTTGAATAGTTACTTTCAGGCTTATTCAGTACTCTACTTGCGTAGGCTATGGGGTGCTCTTTCCCGTTTTCATCTTTCTGCTGTAAGACTGCGCCTATTCCTTTAGAGGAGGCGTCGGTGTAAAGAAGGAATTCTTTCTTCATGTCAGGAAAGGCAAGGACAGGGGCTGTGGTAAGAGCATGTTTAAGGGTGTCGAAACTTGTCTGTTCCTCTTCAGACCACTTGAAAGGTTCGCCTTTTCTTGTGAATTTGGTGAGAGGGGATGCAATTTCTGCAAATTTGTGTATGAAATGTCTATAGTATGATGCTAGTCCTACGAAACTTCTAGTTTCATCTGCGTTTCTGGGGGTTGGGAAATTGTTTATGGTATCTATCTTATCTGTGGTGGTATGGATGCCTTGGCTATCTACCTTATGGCCTAGGAAGGTGAGTTCCGTCTGTAGGAATTTACACTTTCCTAGTTGGATTTTCAATCCTGTGATTTTGAGTCTTTTTAGTACAATCTCTAGTGTGTGAAGGTGGTCAGTTTGTGTGGGACTATAGATGATGAGGTCGTCTAAGTAGACGAATAATGAGATTCCTATCATGTCGCTGAAAATGCGGGTCATCAACCTTTGTTGGGTTGAGGGGGCATTCTTAAGGCCAAAGGGCATACGCTCGAAATGGAAATGTCCCTTGTCAGTGGAGAATGCAGTTACGGGTTTAGATTCATCGGTGAGCTCGACCTGCCAGAAGGCTGACTTAAGGTCAATTGTGGAAAAAATTGAATTTCCATTACCGATGGATTGTAAGACATCTTGCATGGCGGGGAGGGGGTGTGGGTCAGATTGAGTTAGGTGGTTAACTTTCCTAAAGTCAACAACAGGGCGTAAAGTTCCGTCTTTCTTTGGGACTAGGAAGAGGGGACTGTTCCACGGACTTTGGGAGTGAGAAATTACGCCTTGGTGTAACATCTCGTGCACACTGTTGTTGACTTGTGTTTTCCTACTGTGGGGTATGCGGTAAGCGGGGGTGTATGAGGGGGGGGGGTGTTGGGGGGGATTTGGATGTGATGTTTGATTATATCACATTTGCCTAAGGGTTCGCCTTCTAAGGCGATAGCCGATCTATTCCTTTGTAGGAGGGTCAGTAGCTTGTCATTCATCTCTCCGTTTGCTGATGTTGTGATTTGGTTGGGGTGGATAGGGGTGAGAGTTTGTGGTGGTCTTACAGTGTTGATGTGTTGTGGGAGTGGTTCCTGGCTTGGGGAATTACAGTATGGAGATGGACTGAACAAATGTTTGTGTTCTTCCTGATTTTGCGGTGTTGATCGGAGAGATTTGTTAACATAGCTAGGGTGTGTTTATTTTCTGATACTATATCCCAGGAGGACTCCAAGGTTATGTTATTTATTCTTGACGTATCTGGGTCAATTATGACATCCTGATGTTCTATTGCTCCGGGTATGTATAGTGGAACTGTTATTGAATGTCTAGGGGGTATGATGACTGTGTTAGACATCAGTGCTTTTGAGGTGACATAAGGTGGTGGACGGAATGAGTAGCTCTTAGTTGGAGAGGGTTTATTTAAGCTAGATAGATATGAAAGAGGTTGTGTGTCTGGGTCGGGTGTTTCAGGAAGTGTTGACTCATTACTTTCATCTCGGAAGGAGATTTTGTTGGTATCTAAGTTGATGATGGACTTCCAGTCTCGTAGGGACTTTAAACCTATTATACCTTGTTGGTCGAGACTCCATTCATCAGCTAAGTGGAAGGATGTGAAACCTACTTGGGAATTGTTTACCTCTATGTTTAAATCAATCATATCGTGAAGTGATATGGTAGATCCTTCTATCAATAGACCTTCCGTATTTGAATACTGGATTTGGGGTGGGTCATTTAGTGCTTCGTATAGAGAGCTCTGGGGATGAGGTTCAGGTTTGTTCCTGTGTCAACCATCATGTCAACAGTAATTTGATCTAATTTCACCTTTAGGGTGATATAGTTGTGTGGTGTGTCGGACGTTCCTATGGTGGTCTGGTGCGTGAGGCTGGTGCACGTTCCCCCAATCGGTGTTGAGTTGTATGTGTTGTGTGGGAGGAAGGTGTTTGTCGAGGTGTGGTGACTTGTTTGTTTGTTCTCTGATGTGGTTGTGGTTGTGATTTTTGTTGAGAACACTCTTCGTTGGAGTGAGTTGTGGTTTTGTGTAGGTTGCAGTATTTGCCTGGTTGTGTTGGTTTTGACATGGTGGGGGGTCTAGGAGTGGGTGGGAGTTGTTTGGTTTGCTGTTGAGCTCTACATTGGGAATCAGTGTGGGAGGTAGTACCATGAATTGAGCAAGGGGTAGCGCGGTGTTGTACCTGTGGGTGTTGGTATTGTTGCACTTTACACTGAGAATCCGTGTGGGAAGTAGTTCCATGAACTGAGCAAGGGGTAGCGTGGTGTTGTGCTTGCATTTGTTGTTTCTGTATGCAGCATCTGGTGTTGTGACTTGTTGAAAGATGGTAGGAACACCAGTTAGATGGTTGCGCTAGATTGGGGCTAGGGGGCTGTTGTGACTGAAGGCTATTTAGTCTAGTAAAATGGTGCTGGTCAGAGAGGGAGATGTTGCAAGCGTTGGTGATGTCTAAGATGTAAGTATAAGCTAATGGGTTACTAGTGTTTAAATCCCTTTTTGCGGCTTCTCTTTGGCACTTTGGAGGGAGTTGGGAAAGATAGAGACCTATCTCTAGTAATGAGCATAGGTTTTCCAAGGTCATTACCTTTTTACCTGTGGTGGTGTCTGTGTAAGTCCATGGGCTATTGTTGTACATATTTTCCCTAATTTCTTTAATTGTGTTTGCAACATTATCTTTAATGTTGGTTGGTTTTTGAACTCTAGTATTATTTAGAAATGTGAGGATAAAGCTAATGTTGTTTGTTTGTTTGCTTTGAAAGACATTTAACAGATGTTGCTTATAATTGCTATATGTGATCCCTGTGGCTATCAAACTATCTAGCATCCGAGCCGTGGACCTATGTTCGTCCGATGCTTCTATTTTCTGGCGGCATAGATTTATTTTGTCTAAGTCAGAGTAATTTGCATTCTTAGAAAAGAAAAGGTCACATGCCGTCAGGAAGTCAGTAATGGAGAGGCCGCTAGCTTGAGAGAAGGTGGGAATTTCGGTTAGAGGGGTAATGGTTTGGTAGTTATTAATTATTGTAGGTTGAAGTTGTGGGTTAGGATGTTGTGATGGGTTTGGGGCAAGGTTAGGTGGTGGTTGGGGGTGTGGTGTGGAGGTGGGTTGACCAGATGAGAAGTTGGGAGAAGGGAAGGCAAAGTTCTCGTATGCATGGGTTGTGGGGTTTAGGGATTGTTGCAGGGGAATAAGGGGGGTTGGGATGTGGGGGGTGGTTGTTGAGGGTTTAGGTGGTGAGTGTCGACATGAGAGGGAATTTGGGGTTGCGGAGAGGTGTGGGGGGTTGTTGTTGAGGGTCTAGGTGAGGGGGAATTTGGGGTTGTGATGGAGTGTGGGGGGGTTGTTGTTGAGGATCTAGTTGAGGGGTAACTTGAAGTTTTGGTGTGGAGTGAGGGAGGGGGTTGGGCAAGTGTTGTAGTTGGAAGGGGTTAAAAGGGTCTTCCCGTGAGTGGTCATGGTGAAGGGGTATGTGGTCATAGTATTCCTCAGGAAGTATTTGAGAATCTGCCTTAGTCGTGTCATGGTCTTGGTCTTGAGAGGGTTTATCTTCTTTAGATGAGGAAAGAAATCCTTGAAGTAAATTTCTGACCTTGGCTCTCGTACCTGTAGCCATGTTAGTGTCTAACTAGAGATGCATGTATGACTTAACAGGTATAGAAAGTAGTTAGGTGAGATAGGAGGTCTAAGTTGAAATAGTTAAATTAGAAATATTTGGTATACATTATCTAAGGGGTAGTATGTTATGGTTAGATAAGAGGGGGGGTATAGGGTTTCAATGGGTATACAATGGTATAATTGTAAAATGGGTTTACTGGTGGTAATATTGCAACAAAAAATGTAATTACATATAGTAAAAAATATATATATAAGTTATTGTAAAAGGTAAAAAGATATACAATATAAATGGGCATATAATGGGAATATATGATATTGGCAAGAAAAAAGTAATATATGATATTGGCAAGAAAAAGTAATATATGATATTGGCAAGAAAAAAAAGTAATGTGATTATACAGGTTATTGTAAAAGTTGAAAATATATTATTCTAAATAATAAATTGGGAAGGTACAAGATAGAAGTATGCCATTTTTTTTTTAACTTAATTATGTAACTTAATTATGTAACTTAGTTTTGTAAAATGATATTTTTGTTTGAATTATTAAATCACTAGAGACTGAATTATTAATCAAAGAAGGGAAAATGAAGTTAAGCTATCGTTAATTATTGGTGATATGAAGGTGAAAGTGAATCTTACAAGATTGTCTATATAATGAACATTAGAATACCTTGAGAGGTATGATTGGGTTTAGGTATATTGACGTATGTGCAGGTCCGTCAGGTGTGGCTGTGGCGGCCCGTAGACTTGTTTGTCCTTACGTACGAAGATTGGGAAGGTCTCCTTGGTAGTAGGATAGTTGGTAGATATAAGAGTTCAGTGGGGTGCAATTACCTCCAGGTGAGGAAGCTTGCGGGGAGGTGCCTCATTGACGTTCTCGTGAAAAGGGAGAGAAGGCGAGTATCAGGGGGGTTGGTTTTGATTGGTTAGGGGAGGATTATCAATATTATCAAGTATTGTGAGGGGTTGATATATTATTTACCTTGTTTAGAAGTGGTTGGGTAATTTGGAGTCGGTGCTGACGATGCCCGTGACAGTGTAGAGTGTACTGCGTGTTGATGAGATGTCATAGGTAGGCGATGTTAGCTCGCGGTCGAAGTCCGTGTTGCTCGACGGTGGGCGTGGCTGGCTTGCTTCTGGTTGAGGATGCGTGATTTCTAGGAACCAGTCTCTTGAGGAAATGGGTTACGGTTTGATGCTGCCACCAGTATATAAGCCCCTTCCCGTATCTTCTTGGTATATAGCCACTTCCCGTATCTTCTTGGATGTACATATACGATCTTCTGGTTTTCTTCACTTTATTGGTTAATCTTAAGAAGAGTTCACTGTAGATTTACACACATCTTTGCACAAAGTTTCCAGTATTTATATTTTTACACACAGTTCGCAGTACACTACTTACACAGAGCACGTCTATCAGACCGACCGCTCCGGGGCTAGAGCATCGACTTTTTGTTCGTCGGAAGTGCCAACACAGCAAAATAGGAGGTGCTGGTAAATGTTTTAACAAGATTTTTTAATAGGAATGTTTGGTTTCCCGCAAATAACTTATCATGTTCTTAATTACTAGCTATATGTTATTTACAGTATATAATATTTCCAGGGGGGAAGGGTTCATTATTATTTGGTTGTCGTGTGTTTTGTGAGTTAGAGGTTGACTGCACTTATGAGTATGTTCGTGTGTGTGTGTGTGTTGGTTGCTTCTTGGTAGTGCTGGTCCCACGGGCACGAAGTGCTGAGTCGGCAACCGCCCAGTCAGCAAGACTGGGAGGATGCCTTGGTGCCG
>NC_134805.1:5706331-5708831 GCF_046742065.1 Oratosquilla oratoria
ATTGGTCCTGATGCCGTATTAATAGGATATCTAAAAATGGTAGTCTATTATCCACCTCCCATTCAACTTTGAATTTAATATTAGTGGCTAAGTTGTTTATTTGTTCAAAGAAAGCATCAAAAGATCCCCATTCGTCATCCCAAATCGTAAAGATATCGTCCACATACCTATACCAAAACATTCCTTGTGGCTTAATGTCTTGTAAAAGCACTGTCTCGAAATACTCCATATATAGGTTAGCTAACACTGGGGAGAGATTAGATCCCATTGAACATCCGAACTGCTGTTTATAATATTGATCTTTAAATGAGAAGGTATTAGTGTTAGCACATAATTCCGTTAGTTTAATGATTTTGCTGACAGAGATTGGTAGTTGGTCCCGATAATTTTGTAATTTTGTTTCTAAGAAAGCTAAAACCTCAGCTACGTTGATGCAGGTGAACTAAGAAACTACATCAAGACTTAGTAATTTTCTCTGCCCAGATAAATGATGATTCTTGATCTTACTTATGAAATCTTCTGAATGTTTTATATGCGAGTCGGAAAAGCACCCTACAAATTGTGATAAAATGTTCGTGAGCCATTTTGATGTCTTACTCGTACAAGAATTTCTATTTGAAATGATGGGTCTTAGGGGAACACTTTCTTTATGAATTTTTGGGAGTCCATAGAAATTAGGTAGTTGTGGGTTTATGACTAATAAATTATTATTAAAAAACTCTTTTCCCACGATATTGCGTGCTCTTCTATTGAATTCCGAGGCAGTACTTTTGATATCAGGACTTACGAAAAACTAACTAAAAACCCTCTCAAAAGTACCGCCTCGGAATTCAATAGAAGAGCACGCAATATCGTGGGAAAAGAGTTTTTTAATAATAATTTATTAGTCATAAACCCACAACTACCTAATTTCTATGGACTCCCAAAAATTCATAAAGAAAGTGTTCCCCTAAGACCCATCATTTCAAATAGAAATTCTTGTACGAGTAAGACATCAAAATGGCTCACGAACATTTTATCACAATTTGTAGGGTGCTTTTCCGACTCGCATATAAAACATTCAGAAGATATCATAAGTAAGATCAAGAATCATCATTTATCTGGGCAGAGAAAATTACTAAGTCTTGATGTAGTTTCTTCGTTCACCTGCATCAACGTAGCTGAGGTTTTAGCTTTCTTAGAAACAAAATTACAAAATTATCGGGACCAACTACCAATCTCTGTCAGCAAAATCATTAAACTAACGGAATTATGTGCTAACACTAATACCTTCTCATTTAAAGATCAATATTATAAACAGCAGTTCGGATGTTCAATGGGATCTAATCTTTCCCCAGTGTTAGCTAACCTATATATGGAGTATTTCGAGACAGTGCTTTTACAAGACATTAAGCCACAAGGAATGTTTTGGTATAGGTATGTGGACGATATCTTTACGATTTGGGATGACGAATGGGGATCTTTTGATGCTTTCTTTGAACAAATAAACAACTTAGCCACTAATATTAAATTCAAAGTTGAATGGGAGGTGGATAATAGACTACCATTTTTAGATATCCTATTAATACGGCATCAGGACCAATTGTCCTTCACTGTGTACAGAAAGCCCACACATACGGGGAGTTATGTGCACTTTTTCAGTCACCATCCTGATAAAATTAAATATAGTGTTGCCTCAGGTCTTTTCCTGAGGGCACTTAGATTATGTAGTCCACATTATTTGGAAATGGAGATAACAACCATCAGGAATCAATTAAAAAGAATAGGGTATCCTGATTGGTTTCTAAATAAAGCCCTAAGTAAAGCCAAAACTAGTTACTTTGGATCCACTTCCCATTCCAGTAAGAACTTCAGTTGGGACAAAAACTGTATTAAATTGCCTTATAATAGATCCTTAAATGACATTTCTCAATTTCTTCCACAGGAAGATATTAAAATTGTTTTTAGTTATCCCAATAATTTGTTTAAGAAAATAGTCAATGTACATCAAAGACCTAGAGAAGAAATACATCAAGGTGTGTATAAACTCCCTTGCTCTGATTGTAACAATGTATATTGGGGACAAACAGGTAGAGATTTATATACTAGGATGAAAGAACATAAAAATTCAATTAAATACGCACAACATAATTCCGCTGTCTTCTAACATGTAGACAAGGAAGGCCATCATATGGATTGGAATGAGGCAAAGATTATCTTTAATTCAAAATGCAGTTTTAAAAGAAAAATAATAGAATCATCCCTGATTAACAAATTTCCAAATTTTAATATGTCATATGGACAGTGGTCACCTGACTGCATTACCACCTGGGCAGTCAACAAATTGTTACCATCGTTGGTGAAGGCGGGTGACCTGCCCCGCAAAGTACTAGATGCTACCTGAGTCCTACCCTTGTCCCTTATTCTTATTGTATATAAGACATGCCATTTGCTCTACCTTTCTGTATTCCACTGAAGAGGATCACAGTCCGTGATCGAAATATATGGAATTAATTTTATT
>NC_134805.1:5713831-5733831 GCF_046742065.1 Oratosquilla oratoria
ACCAAATCACAATCTTTACAGGGCAAACAATAAACACCAGGTGACTCAACTTCCTTCGGTTTTTGTTGAACGTTCACAATTTGCTTACGCACGGTGTTAGGATAGTGATAGGCAATAGTGAGACGTTCACGAGGAAACAACTTAGTAGAAGAACTGATGGTATTATTGAATGGAGTTTTTAAAATGTCCTTAAAGGAGCGGTGAAAACTTGAGGGGACGGAACTTTTAAAATGGTTGGCCAGAAACCAAGGTGGATAAGCCAACTTCTCAAGTTGACATATGATCCCTTCAATCTCATGGTCCAGAAATTGATGACTGCAAATCCTGAAAGCCCTCAAGAAAAGGCCAGAGGCAACACTTTTCTTAACATTGTCAGGGTGATTGCTAAAAAAGTGAAGGTAACTCCCTGAGTGGGTGGGCTTACGGTACACTGTAAAGAATAAATTATCATCAGTTCTTCTTATCAAAATATCCAAGAAAGGTATGTGGTGTCCTTCTTCCCATTCAACTTTAAATTTAAGATTCGGGGTCAATTGATTCAATCTATCATGGAACACTTCAAATGGGCCCCAACTGTCATCCCACGCCGAAAAGATATCGTCTACGTACCTGAGCCAAATCATTTCGGGCGGTTTGATGCTGGGCAAAAGGGTACACTCAAAATACTTCATGTATAAATTGGCCAAAACAGGAGACAAATTGGAACCCATACTGCAACCGAATTTTTGACGGAAGAATTGGTCTTGAAAGGAAAAAACATTTGAAGAAACACAAAGGCGAACTAAAGCAAGAATTTTGTTGACAGGGAGGGGGAAAATGTCTTGAAACTGTTGCAGTTTGGTACCAAAAAAGTAAGTACATCATCGACATTAACATTCGTAAATAACGAGGAAACATCAAGACTGAGGAGCCTTAAACCCTGTCCTTTCTTATTTTTTATCTTTGAAATAAAATCACATGAATTTGTGATATGGGAGTTAGAAAAATTCCCAACGTACGGGGATAAAAGATCCGCCAGCCATTTAGCAAGTTTGCTAGTGCAGGAGCCGCGGTTGGATATGATGGGCCTGAGGGGAATGTCTGTTTTATGAACTTTAGGGAGACCATAAAAATATGGGAGCTTAGGGTTGGTAGCTTTCAATTCATTAATGCATTTATCAACTGTGATATTACGGACTTGTCTGTTAAACTCGGCGGCTGCGTTCTTGAGGGGATTTTTGGTGAGTTTTTCATAAGTGGCCGAATCATTAAGCAACTCATGGGCTTTCTTAACATATACAGACTGATCTAAAATAACAATATTGCCACCTTTATCCGCTTTCGTGATGATGATGTTGTCAAGCTTCTTTAGAGCAGACAGGGCCTCCCTGTGTCTTTTTGGTAGGCCACTTTCATTTTTAAAACATTCGGAAATACCATTCAATAAAACCCCTTTAAGGCAGGCAAGGTCTTTGTCATAGTTGTTGTTAGCTAAATATTTGTCAAAACCTACCAAATAGTCCAGAACATGGTTTCTCTCGGGTGTGAGGGCGAAATTAAGGCCAAGCCCCAACACTTCTAATTGGGTGTTGGACAATTCAATTTTGGTGAGGTTGATGACGTTGTCCGTGAGAGAAAACTTGGACCAAACACTGTTATTACAAAGTCTGTGGAGCTTACGTGTGAGGTTGGCCTGGTGTTGGCCGCTGAGGAAGCAAGCCTTGCAAAGAGCTTTTGCGCAAAGAGACTTAAAAATGGACTGGTTAGGACTAACTAAACACAGGTGCCTCCGAGCATGTCTGGATTTCCAAATGTGCTACTACATTTCTGTTTAGAAATTGTTACACCCACGATGGAGGCCTCTCTTCCACTCCACCTCATCTTCAAGTCTTTCCCGGGACTAAAACAAGCCTACAGATTGTTGGAATCTTCGCTCATCGCCAGTAAGAAGAGGAAGAACCAGAAGACGTTCCTGTCCAACTGTCTAGAAGAACAAGTGTGCCCTAACTCGTTTAGGTTTCTGAAACGATCATCGCTAGGGTACAGTTTTCCCTCGTACATTAGTGCTTTTCTATCAGAACGAGTGCGTGTTGCTTCTTTGGAATTTGAAAACCTCCTTTGGAAATCCAGACATGCTCGGAGGCACCTGTGTTTAGTTAGTCCCAACCAGTCCATTTTTAAGTTTCTTTGCGCACAAGCTCTTCGCAAGGCCTGCTTCCTCAGCGGCCAACACCAGGCCAACCTCACACGTAAGCTCCACAGACTTTGTAATAACAGTGTTTGGTCCAAGATTTCTACGATATTGTCTACTATATTCCACTTTATCTTATCTCACATATGTTGTCATTAAATGCATATTATGTATACAACTTTATTTCTAGTATTTGCTTCAAGCTCGATTGATATAACCCTGTTTCTAGAGATTTGTACTTGTCTACGATATTCCATTTCAGTCGAACAGCGTGTCACGTGTGTCACGAATATCATTAACAAAAATACTTCTTATTCTATCAGAATTTCTGCACACCAAGCGACATAAATAAAGAAACAAAAAGAAAGTCTGCCTACAGCTTTATAACCATAATCTTGTAAGTGGTGAAGTTTATAGTTTATAATAAAAAGGATTACGAAGGCGGTCCATATCTAGGCCGCATGCGAAAAAAAAAAATCATAAAAATGATCAATAAATAAATGAATAAATAAAAACTATAATAATGTAAATAATAAATAAAATACAAAAATGAATACATAGGTATAGTTAAATAATAAACGAACATGTAAATAGTAAATAATAATGAATTGACATGTAAATAATAATAAGTGAGAATCAAGCAAACAATAATAAACAAATAGACAAATGATTACAAAACAAATAAACAAATAATATAAGATAAATGATAATCATTACAGCATCTTGCTTAGGTGCTTATCTAAACGATTCTTAAAGCTTCGAACTGAACTACATTGCACTGCCTCTGCATAGTTGGTTCTACCGACTTCCAAATTAAATCTATTTCCAGACAGTTTGAGACCATTGTTTCTTGTCTAATTCTCATTCAGTGTAAATATTTTGTCACTTTTGATGTTGTCAATTCCCTTTAGAATCTTAAAGACCTGTATCAAGTCACCTCGGAGTCTACGCTTTTTTAAGGAAAACAGATTCATATGTTTTAGTCGATTTTCGTATGATTTATTTTTGATATTTGGAATCAGTTTTGTGGCTCGCCGTTGTACTTATGACACACATGAACTGATACTGGTTCCAGCCAATAAGAACATGGCTTATCATGGGACGACAGCCAATGACAACACTTCTGGTAGCCGCTGAATGTAAATACAGAAGTGTCGCGTACTAGACAACGAAGGACCTCGCGGAAAAGGAAAAAATATATATAAATATACTGATGACGAGGTTATGGGGATAATTCAAGGTTGGTAGCAAATACAGATCGTAAGAATCACTTCCACTCTATAATACTAATAATGGTTACCCTCTTACAGACGCTGGAAGCTTATCGCAATTTGAATATCAAAATGACAAAACAAAAGCAAAGCGGGGAGTCAGCGGAAGATGTAAACTTAGACGAAAAGACACTATTTAGGTTTTACTTCTAAAGATAAGAGAGAGGACACAGTTGCCACTTCAGAGTCGCCTGATAATGTTGTTTTAGATCGCAAACGCAACTCAGAAGCAGGAATTTTTTCAAACACACCATATGCTGGCTTGTACTCTACATTCCTATCACTGAAGTCAAAGGTAGCAGGGTTTTTGTTGTTGCTGTTGTTAAGCGCCTCCTTACGTGAGTTCTTGACCATAAACTACCGTTGTGGCGCGTTGGTTGTCAATCTCGCCTCTTTACGTGAGGATGGGGGTTGGTGGGTCGATCCCCGGGACCCAGGAGTCATCGACACTTGATTCAGGCTACCGTCAAACAATTTTATTCATCCCTTGAAATCTTCCTGTAGGCAAAAAACTCAAGTCAGTTCCTGCCTTTACGCGTTAACCATAAAAAAACGTTCTTAAAGAAGGGTTATGTAGAGGTGTGGGGAGGGGACGAGAAGGAGTTACGGTCACGTGACTCCTAGCTCACATTTTCAGGCAGCAACCGCTCCGACCGCTTCCTGTCACAACAAAAATGACACGCCTGCATCATTTAGAATTGCGTTTCTTTTATGATGATTTTTTGCCCTGATTCTTGAACCCCTGATACGTATTTTTGTATAATACTTGCAAGATAAAGAGTCGTAAGCTCGCCCCTCTGCACGTCCTCGGAATTCTTTGAGAATGCCCCCCTCTAGTCGACTCCGCGCCCAGCTGAACGACATACACCGAGGTGACTTGAGGTTCGAACACAATTTTTTCTAATTGTCATTACTCATCACATTTTGCGCTTCTGGCGGTATCCCTCCTTGGTAATGAAAGGCACAACAGAAAACATCATTGGTCTTAATTTGCTGTCGCAATGGGCCTCACGTCCTTTTGCACCAACCTGTCCCAAAGAGGTTGGTGACAGAGAGAGGTTGTTGTCCTTTCTCAGTCCAACCAGGCTATTGTATAGTATATATTGTGTACTCTATATTGTAGAGTGCATACTATATATTGCATATTGGGTATCATACGTTATACATTATATGTTGTATCCTGTATGTTGTATGTTGAATATTGTGTGTTATATGTTGTATGCTGTATGGTATGTTGCATATTGTATACTGTGTACAGTATGTTGTATATTTTATTTTACATATTGCATTATGTATATGTTGTATATTGCATATTGTATGTTACATGTTGCGTATTGAATACTAGATATTGTATATTACATGATGCACCTTGCACATTGTACTCTTAACATTGTAAGTTTTATATTTTGCATTGGGTATTGCAAATATATTTCACATTGCAAATTGCATATTCCATACATACTGCATAACGTATATAACATACTGAATAGTTTATGTTCCATATTACATGCTGTATAGTGTACATTATAAGGTCATCCTTCTTAAGACGGAGAGAGCTTTTGGTAGATACATTTTAATGTGATGTATATTGTATATCATACGTAGGTCTTTTAATCCAACACTCGCCAACCGCCACTTTTGTGGTCGTTTGGGCCCAGGACATGAACCCTTTCCCCCATCTTTCACCACTGTTTCGTTACATGTGCTTAGTCACTCACAAATTTTAGTCGGTAGGCCCTGTTGCCTCCAATCATTCATTTAGTTAAGTTCAATTTAGTATAATCTTTTCCTGCATTTATAATCTTCCGTCTAGGGAGAATGAAAGTTAGAGAATTTTCTTCCTTTCCTCCGTTAATTCTTATACAGCGTGCTTCTCTGAGGTACACTCAAGGAATCCCCCGAGAACACGTAAGCGAGGTCCTAGGTGAGCTTTGCAGTGACGTAGTGATTTATTTGGTCCAGTGATCTTTAACTTTATATTAAAGATCCCCCAAAGTGCTTGATCTTACAATCGTGAACCAATTGAATTTTCTCCTCCATCCTTTCCCCAAGCAGATCCGTTGTTACAAGTCTGTATGGCAATATTGCTTACTTAAGCAATCTCGAATCTCTTCATATATCACTTAGGTTACAAAATTTTAAAGTCAGCAGTGGGCCCCCGGTCATTGTTTATAAACACATGGCGGAGAACAAACTTATGCAACTCTTCGCCTGCTGACTGTGTTATCTATAAACACCTAAACTATAAAAATACAATACCCGTCTTCTACTCCTCTTTTTACCACCTTTCCTATCAGTCTCTTTCAACCCCACTTGGAAAACTGGTGATGTTTTATGTCCTCGGCCATTTCACGAGGTTGATTTATGTCCTGGGGTCAAACGACTGCACAAGTGGTGGTTGGCAAGTGTTGGATTAAGAAGCCTAAATGTATTATACATTGTATATCGTATATTACGCATCATATTTACTATATGTCCTATATTGTATATAGCTTACTCAAGGAATACTACAACAGAACATTTGCTGGAAACTGTACGACTTTAACGCCGAAGACGAATATGCAAATGGTACACACACACACACACACACACACACACACACACACACACACACACACACACACACACACACACACACACACACACACACACACACACACACACACACACACACACACACACACACACACACACACACACATATATATATATATATATATATATGTATGCATGTATATTTATATATATGATATATTATTTTCATTTCGATTAGCAACTGCAAAATGTCTCTGTCCGGAGGCACCGTTTTGTTGGACATTTGCGATCCACACGACTTCAGAAGAGGTTAATACGGATCCAGAGGCAACGGTGATCTCATCTTCGCCGTTTCCAAATCCAGTGATCTCCTCTGTGTTAGCAAAGTTAGCCCACCAAAAGGTACGGAATTAAGGAATTTGTTGCTATTGGTGTGTGTGTGTGTGTGTGTGTGTGTACATTTTACTACCATAGGTATTGTAGGATGAAATATATTGCATAACATATCATTGGAGCTCAATTCGTGGCTAGAATAGCTCCTTCCTTGATGTTATGGCCAACCAAGGACACTTGAGCTTGTAGGTCTTAGTGAGTTACAAAAAAATCTCTATCTCTGATTTCATTCATAGCACTTAGGCGAATTGTGTACACTTGAGATTAAGTTGCTCCAGACTTTCTGGAGTGTCGTAGTGTCTGGTAACGCAGAATTATCGTATCATAACTCGTCATGAATAAATAAACGAAATATCATGTTTACCAAGAAGGAGGAGGACGACATTTTCAGATATGCGTGACTCAAAACCTATTTTTCTTTCGAAAAATGTACAGGATTTTGGGGAGCTAGACACACTCTAGCATTGATGGGGTTTTTCGGTTTTGCATCTGCTTATTCCATGAGGGTCAACTTGTCCGTGGCCATTGTGGCGATGGTCAAATCTGGAAACAACACGAAGAACGACTCTAGCAACATCTGTCCAGCGCCCGACGGAGACGACGAAGAAGCTTCTGACGAGGTAAGCAGGTCCCCTGCCTTTTGGAGCCCTTCTCACCCAATGAATCAAGTCATAACAAGAAGGGTCCTTGTCTCTGTGGAGGGACAAGGTGGTTTATGCGAAGGATACCCGGTTTACGTGGGTGTGATATATCATAAGTAATAGTGGTAAAAAACAGAGACCTGCAAACTAAGGCATGATCCTACACAACATCAAACTAACAAATAATTGTATACACGTGTTGATTGTAAGGCAATTTGACACAACTACAACAACACACTGCGTTCCATGAGTATAACAAAGGGACTCGCCCAGACATTGTGGTCAGATGGTGAGGCGTTAACAAGTGTCAAGTGCTGATGTATGCCAATACATAACTTAATTAATATACTAGATAGCAATATACAAAATATGAATTATTCATCTATGGCAAGTGAAGTTTCACAATACTGATGAATGACGCTACACCTCTGCCACGACTCCGACATCTCCCAAACTTCCTGAAATCCTTGACGTGAGTCAGGATAAAGACTAAACTGCATCACCGTTAGCAAGCGGGTTCAACCTCATTAGGTTATTTAGCAAATTTTACTTCCAACCAAATATATGACCTATGTTTCAGGATTCGCATACATCACAGATAATTGCTTACTTAAACGTGTGATATATAAAATGAAGAATTGATATCAAGGTATCTCTCACAGTCAACTTACAGACGATGAATGAATAACAATGAATATGAATGTCTTCCCAATTGTAGGCAATATCTCTCGTCTTCTAACTATAATTCTTCCATTATCTGGTGACCCATAGGATGTGGCCGGCAAAACCAGCAGCGTTGCTACGTCTAAACCCTGTCCAAAGAAAACGGGGGAGACACCGTTTTCTTTATATTTGCATGTATGACCAGTATGATTAAAGATACTACAAGCGGCTCGAAGACCCCCACTCAGCTTCTCTATGTAATTACTAGAATACAAGGCTTGGACAAGAAAAGGGAAAGTTACTGCCGGGGCAACGTCGCCTGACCTGAGATGCCGCATCGTTTAACAAGTCTCCTCTTTTATTCACATGTATAACAATTACTCATCGATCACCTACCATTTAATAAAAAATTAATATGCATTTAGAACACTCCATGTTAACATACTCGTGGTAGTGGACAGCTTCCGGTATATGCTGAATGTTTTGATTCAGTACGTGACAGCACGACAGACAACACCTTGTGGGTCACGAGATAATGGAAATAGTATAATCACTATATTCGAATCGCGCGTACACACACACACACACACACACACACACACACACACACACACACACACACACACACACACACACACACACACACACACACACACACACACACACACACACACACACACTCTCTCTCTCTCTCTCTCTCTCTCTCTCTCTCTCTCTCTCTCTCTCACTCTCGGTGGCGCGGTTGATGGAGTACTGGACTGTCAGTACGGAGGTGCTCGCAGTACCTGGTTCGAATCCTGCCCAGGGCCGAAATTATTTCGGTATCGCTTCGCTTCGGGTCGTTATTCCGACTGCCGTGGGCGGGGAGTTGGGTGTGTGTGTGTGTGTAAGGTCATAGCATTACCCATAGATCGGTCATACGAGCTCTGAGCTCTCTTCCGGGAGGGAAATAGCTGTCGATCATGAGTCAAAACACGTGATCCAAAGAACAAGGTGAATACACACACACACACATACACACATACACACACACACACACATACACACACACACACACACACACACACACACACACACACACACACACACACACACACACACACACACACACACACACACACACACACACACACACACACACACACACACACACACACACACACACACACACACACACACACACACACACACACACACACACACACACACACACACACACACACACACACACACACACACACAATTAGGATATGGACATGTGAGCTTATATGAGGTTTTTGAGACAGACAGTGGTTCCCGTCCTATATATATATATATATATATATATATATATATATATATATTTTTTTTTTTTCACAGAGACCCCGCACTTATGGCATACTGTTTATTGTAAACTTACTGGTTATCGGTTTGGTTAACTTCTTGGAATACTATGTCGGAGACCCATAAGGACTCTCATGACCTCGAGTTGGGACAAACTGGCTAAAAAAAAAATTTCACATCCCTCCGACACGCGAAAGATTTTTTCCGGAAATCTAATAGGTTTTGTTTACTGTATTCTCACCCCGTTCTTCCTCCCCTTCCCAGATCGAAGGTGAGTTCGAGTGGGACGAAAAAGTGCAGGGCCTCATGCTCGGCGCCTTCTTCTACGGCTACGTCCTCACCAACGTCCTCGGGGGTCGAGCGGCCGAGTACTTCGGGGGGAAGAAGGTCTTTGGCCTGGGCATCGTTCTTACGGGCCTCTTCACCGTCGTCTCGCCCGTCTGTGCCTGGGTGGGCCCCGAATTGTTCTTCGTGTCCAGATTCGCCCAGGGACTCACTGAGGTTAGCAACAAATCGTCCTCAAATATTAGCACACCCTGTCATCTTTCTCCTGGGCTTTCCCGTTGCACTCGCTTGGCACCATTCCGTCTGAACTCGTTTCTATTCTCCTTCAGAAACCTTACCTCTTTCCTCCTCCACTCCTGCCCTATCTCTCATAGTCATCTATTCATCGAGTTCTTCACCTTCACCTTCACCTTTTCATCGCATTCACAGACACACGCTCTCTCTTCATTCCACGAGTCGTTCTTGTTTCCTTTTCATCCGACCTTCTTGTAGCACAGTCCTCGTCCACATTTTCCTCACAGCTCCACGTTCTTCTATTTATCTTCTTTATTATTTCCCTCCAGCTCTTTCTGAAATTTAACTTCCAAACTTGTTGCACCTCCTCTTCGTATCTTTGCCTCTTTCACCTCTTTCATCTAGCTCATCAGTTCCGTGTCATCCTCAAAGAAAGGGCGATCAAATTCGCATGGCAATAACGTCTTGGAATTGATATGATTTGCTCTTGACCTTATTAACCCTTTACTGCATATACAAAGGCGAATTTGATTCCTTTAAGGACTTTTTCCTAGCTAAGTCCAGCTTTGGACACTCCCTGAAGCAGTGGTTCTCCACCTTTTCCACTCCGTTGCACCCCCCCCCGCCCTTTGTGAATTCTCAATATTCGTGTGGCTTCTCTTTGTTTGTCCTCCAAATCCCACCCCCTTTGCTTTATTACAATGCTGGCAATCAAATTTGTCTTATATTTGATAGATTTTGTGATATGATTAGCTTACATGGGGATTAGATTTTCATCCAAAAATCGAATTTTAGGTATGGGCATATTTGAATAATATAAACACCCTAAAAGCAAAATATGAATTAGTTTTTCCTCCCTAGCGTAATGGAGGGGGTTTAAAGGGCCTGGGAGGCGTGTCAATTTAAATGGCTCACGCAAGAATAGGCCCTAAATATCTATAGATATGTCTTGTTTTCGCTTGTCTAATTCCATGAAACAGCTATATTTTTGTACGTCTGGCATCAGCGTGACTTCCTCTTCCGTGTGGTGTGCACAGTACGCTTCAAGCCTAAGTTACCTATCAAACATCAGAGTAGATTAATGCATAAACACTTCACTGACTGGCAATATTGTGCTCCTGTGCCACTGTTCGCCTTATTTCCTGGATATTATTACACTTACCAGATGTCCAATCATCAACTGCATCACGATGAAAAGGAAAATCAAAGAAAAGGTTAAAGAATTGAGCCAAAAGTGGAATGAAAGTTGTGCTAGAAGGAGGGCAAGGCGTGAGAGGCTTGGAGGAGGGACACCAACGCCTCGCGCGTCACCACCACCACCACCTCCACTGCCAACACCATCTCCACCACCAAATACCACCACACCTGACAACACAGCTGACAAAGTGATTTCTTCCAGATGAGGAGAAGATGAGGAAAATTCAGGAGGAGGAAGAGAAAATAGCTGGCGAAGGAGAAACATACGGGGCTAGGATCGCGCCTGCGTAGGATAATAAAACACGTTTGGTGAGCGTTGTTATTGAGCATAGATAAGTCGCTCATTGCTGGTAAAAAATAAATCACTCTGCAATTATTTGTCAAAGTGATGACACCCCAGCAGTGAGGTTTTAAACCGGTAAAAACGCAAAATATTTAATTATGAAAAGGACCGCTTGGCGATTAACAAATACATTTTAATGTAATATATATAGTAGATATGAAGGTGGAAAAAGAAGCCACGGGTCTAGTTCCGAGTTCCTGAGTTTATTCCTGACTGGTTTTGCTCTATGCTTCTTCATAGGAATGTGACTCTGGGGTGAAGCTGGCGGTATACATAGTTTGAGTAGGACCGCGTTCCCTCCTTGGAGGTGGGTTCCGTTTGGTTGTACAATGGTTTATAATTTTTAATACAATGAACAATAGTTTTAATACAGTGTACAATAATTTTTGTGATGTTATTAAAAATACAGCTCCGGTGTGTGTGGAATGTTGACCGAGGATGTAACAGTGTAAGTGAAGTGAGTGGTGTAAAAATGTGGGAATCGCAAAAAGTGCCATAAGATAACTTATAATATAAAATAATATAAAGATGAATACCCAGACAAATAGAATAAAACAAAATAAAATAAAACAAAATGAAAATAATGTGCTAATTTAAAGTGACATGACATCACATCTCGTATTGTTGTATGACATAATGTTGTATGACATATTATGTTACATAATATGTAAAGTACCAGTACTTTACATATTCTTTTTCTTGCTTTTGTCTTGGGACATACTTTTGCACTCCTTTTTTATAAATTTTTGTCAAAATATTCCATTTCTCTTCCACTGTTGTTTCCTCTTTATATATTCTTTCCCGATCTTCTTTTTGAAAGAATTCACTTATTTTATCAGAATTTGTTTTTTCATACATCAATTTTCCTTTTCTATATTGTTCATTTCTTTTCATGTATTTTTCCTCATTTGGTTCCAGTTCAACCAATATGTGGTCACTTTTACTTGTTGGTGTCTTATATTCAATCTTTTCCACTATTTCAGATTCTGATGTAATTATTAGGTCCAGTCTCGATGGTTCTTCTTCATTTTTTATACCTAGTGTTCTCTTGAATCCATTGCGTCATTGAATCCCAAAGAATTCTATAGTTACATTAGAGATAAAAAGGTTGTTAGGAATCACATTGGTCCACTATTATCTGCTGACGGTCAACTTGAATATTCAAATGAAGGAATGTGTAATATCTTAAACAATTATTTTAGCTCGGTATTCGTAAACGAAACACCTCAAAGTGAATTCCAAACTGAAACCTGTGAAAAGTCTGAGGTAAACTTACTCACTACGGTAAATATAACAAAAGAAAAAAGTAAAAGGTGTATAGACAAACTCAAAGTTAATAAAACACCAGGGCCTGACGGTTGGCATCCAAGAATCTTAAAGGAAATGAAAAATGAGATTGTTGTTCCATTAGAAATTATTTTCAAGAAATCCATCATATCCGGAGATGTCCCAAGAGAATGGAAGCTAGCTAACGTTACTCCCATATTCAAAAAGGTGACAAAAAGAGCCAAATAACTATAGGCCTATAAGTTTGACTTCAATCGTAGGAAAAATAATGGAAACTATCATCAGAGATGCTATCGAACATCATTTAGAAAGTAACCGTTTGATAAATGATAGCCAGCACGGTTTCAGACGGAAACGTTCTTGCGTGACTAACTTACTCGAATTCTACAACACAGTTATCTCGAATTATGACAAAAGAAACAATATAGATTTAATATATCTAGACGTTGCAAAAGCTTTTGATACCGTCCCACACGAAAGACTACTTACTAAATTAGCTTTGCATGGAATAAGTGGTAGCCTATTAGGTTGGACTAGTAATTGATTGAATGGTCGGAAACAGAGAGTTGTTTTAAATGGAAAAACTTCTGGATGGAAAAGTGTTGCAAGTGGAGTTCCTCAGGGTTCCGTTCTTGGGCCACTTCTATTCATAGTATATATAAATGATATAGACAATGGACTAAAATCTACTGTTTCCAAATTTGCTGATGATACAAAACTCTGCGGAGTGGCAAATGATCACTCAAACCAATTAGATATTCAAGTAGATTTAGATAAATTACAGCAATGGTCTGAAAAGTGGCTAATAAAATTTAACACAAGTAAATGCAAGGTAATGCACATAGGTAAAAATAACAGTAAGTACGATTACAAGTTATTTGGTAATTCGTTAACAAAAGTGGATAGTGAAAAAGATCTTGGCGTAATTATCAGTAACGACCTCAAATCATCCAAGCAGTGTATTTCAGCCTCTGAGAAAGCAAATAAGATTCTGGGACTGATTGCGCGATCTTTTGATTTCAAAAGTCCATCACTCATTAACAAGCTATATAAATCGTTAGTTCGTCCACATTTGGAATATGCTGTTTCCGTATGGTCACCGAATCTCATTAAAGACATTGACAGACTGGAAAAAGTACAACGGCGAGCCACAAAACTGATTCCAAATATCAAAAATAAATCATACGAAAATCGACTAAAACATATGAATCTGTTTTCCCTAAAAAAGCATAGATTCAGAGGTGACTTGATACAGGTCTTTAAGACTTTAAGATTCTAAAGGGAATTGACAACATCAAAAGTGACAAATTTTTCACATTCAATGAGAATCATACAAGAAACGATGGTCTCAAACTGTCCGGAAATAGATTCAATATGGAAGTAGGTAGAAACAACTTTGCCAACCGTGTAGTAAATGAATGGAATAAACTTCCTGCACAGGTAGTGCAATGTAGTTCAGTTCGAAGCTTTTAGAATCAGTTAGATAGATGCCTAAGTAAGATGCTGTAATGATTATAATTTATCTTATATTATTTGTTTTTGTTTTGTTATAATTTGTCTGTCTGATTTTCATTTATTATTAGTTATATGTCAATTTATTGTTATTTACTATTTACCTGTTTGTTTATTATTTAACTATACCTATGCATTTATTTGTGTATTTTATTTGTTATTTACATTATTATAGTTTTTATTTATTGTTTTATTATTAATATGATTTTTTTTCGCATCCGACCTAGATATGGATCAAAAGGTCTCCTGTCGGCATGCTCCGCCTTTGTAATCCTTTGTAATCCTTTGTAATCCTTTGTAATCATCTCAAGTAGAACATTTCCCCATGAGTCGTCACCACCCTTTACTGTCATCTCTTCCCAGCAGATTTCTTTGCAATTAAAGTCGCCCATTATAACTATTCTTCCTCCATCTTCCATTATCTTATTTAATGTTATCCTTGTGTCTTCTAACATACTTTTATGTTCACTCTCTTCCCATGAGGCCGTTTTTGGAAGCACATAATTTATTACAAACTTTCTGCTCTTCCTGTCTCTGTCTTCCACTTCCATCATAATCATCTCTACTCTATTCTTTCCATATGTGACATTCCTCACGTTTATATCCTTCTTAGTCAGGAACATAACTCCACCCCCTTGTTTTGTCTCTCTGTTTCTAATCCAATAATTATATGCACCATGTCCTACACTGTTGGGTGGTAGTGGACCTTTTAATTTTGTCTCTACAATACCCATTATGTCCGGTTCTTTTTCCTTCAGATAATCATTCACTTCGTTCAAGCCTGTTATTAATCCATCTATATTTGTGTAAGATACTCTTAATTCTCTGCTACTTCTATTGTATTTACTGTTTCCCTTTTGTTTTTCTCTCTTATGGTCCATTTCCTCACTTTCATATTCACTACTCTCCAATAGAATTCTTCTTTTTCTGACTCTGTTCTTTTCTCGGTTTTTTCTTTAGCTTCTTGTCTTTTCGTTTTTCCTCCTCTCTTTCCTCTTTATTCATTTTTCTTTTTATATTGTTCACTGTCTGTTAGTTTCCCTGTTTTTGCTAAGATAGTCTCTGCTGACGTTTGTGACCTGAATTTAATCTTAATTGGTCTGGTCTTATCTGTACTATATTTCCCGAGTCTATACATTACTTCAATTTGTTTCCCTATTTCAGGTTCATCTTCCTGAACTAATTGTAATATATTGTTTACTTTTTCTTTTTCCTCATTAATTCTCGTAGTCCTGTTTAAGTTATACTTCTCTTCCATCCCTAATATAATTATACATTTCTTTTTATCTGCTAAGTCTCTTACTATATTCTCCTTCTCCCTCATTACTTTAACAACTATATTTTCAGTTTGTACTCTCATCTGCTGTGTCACTATGTCGTTAAATACAATTTTATTGTTCTCCTGGATTTCTTTCAACCCTGTGCTTCTTTTGCTATGGATTCTTTATTCTCTCTATTATTCCTCTTTAATTCCTCATTCTCATCTTTTACTTCCTTTAACTGTTTTTTCAATTCTTCTACTTCTTTAGTTAGGTTTTGGTTTTCCTTCTTTAATTGTTCCAATTTATCAACTCGCTGTGCAACATGTGTGAGTTGACCTAGCCTACTTTCCCAGTGTTGAGCCATTTTTCCAGTCTTTCCTCTAGCCTTGCTAATCGGGGGAGGTGGCACCCCCCCCCTTCATTAAATCCATTTAAATTATTATCTTCACTTTCCATTTTGTTGTTCTTATTTATATTTCTAAACTTAATGATTTTACTAAAACTATTCACTTTTCCCGCGTCAGCTGAGGATCTTTTGTTGACTTTTTTTCCGTCAGGTGGAGCCCGTTCGCCTCCTTCCTCATTTTCTTTAATTTCCCTCAGTAATCCCTCCCCCTTCTCCTTTTTCATCACCTTTACACTACACCAGGAGCTTTCCCCTTCCCTAAAAGTACAAAAAGGTACTTCCTCGTTGTTGAGACCCACGAAAATTTCCCTTCTTCTTCGGAGCTCCAATCTTCGCTGTGAATCGGTCTACGTGTGTGTGTGTGTGTGTGTGTGTGTGTGTGTGTGTGTGTGTACCTTCTTGTTTATGCACATACGAGTTCATGGTGTTCATGTGTATATACGTATTTGTACTCTAATCACTGCATCCAGGTAAGTGTTTACATCCTTATGAATACTCTTACTTACATGACCAAGTTCACTGACTGTATTAATTTTACTGAATGATCTTAAATACATCCTCTTCTCCATCACGAAGACACTGCCAGTCCCTTGGAGAGCCATCTTCACTTCGATGCCCTTCTACGCGATCCTTGTCCTTCACTTCGGGAACAACTGGGGCTTCTACACTCTCCTGACGGAGATTCCGACGTACTCGTACCTGAACCACATCCAACACTTCGACCTGAAGAGTGTAAGTTCAGCGGCGACCTCGTGAGCCAGTTGTGGCCCAGGGGCAGTTTTAGTGGTCGGAGCAGGGTACGGGAGCGGATTCCAAGACAGCGAGAGAAATGGAGTTATGATAGCCTTAAAACGATAAAGTCACCCCTTCCATTGCAATCACAATAAATAGAAACATAAGAACACAAGAATAAAGGACACTGCATGAGACCATAAAGCCTACACTAAGCAGTTCCATGTCCATTATCAAATATCATCCCCATCCATAAAGTTATCTAACCTCTTTTAAAACAACCAATAGTTTCAGCACTCACTACATGGTTATTAGGTCTATTCCATTCGTTAACCACACATTAATCACTATTGGTTAGCTAGTTCTTGCCTATTTTCTTCTTAAATCTAAATTTGTCCAGTCTAAATCCATTACTGCGAGTTCTGCCCTGTTGTCTTAATACGATGACCTTGTCTGGACCACCCTTGTTAACAAAGCCCTTGACCCATTGGAATACCTCTATTAGATTATCGTAAAGTAAATTTCTGAACCCTTGTGTCATTTTGGTCATTCTCTGTACTGACTCAAGTGAATTTATGTCCATTCTATAGGACGGAGACCAAAACTGTACCGCATAGTCAAGGACGGGGCTAACTAACGCCAGATAGAGTTTGATATCTGCATCTGCATTTTTGTTTGTAGCCGTCCCTGTTAGTTTTGTTGCATCAAACTACTTACTAACTCATTCATACGACTCAAAAATCGACACGAAACATTTCCTCATAGTTTCTGAAACTGATATTCTAAAAACGAAAGGTATTTCTCTCCCGACCTCCTGAGTAATATAGACATCAAAATGTTAATTACTGTTAGCACTCACATTCATCTACGTTTTCAGCGTGGAATAATTTTATTCTGCATATCATGAACGTAACCATACACTTTTTAACTTAATTTTTTTCTTCAGTTTCACTTGTGACTTTGAGATGTCAGCTACTTTATCCATTGAATACTAAATAATACTCAACAAATTACAATTCGTAGCTTCTATGGTTATATAACAATGCAACTTCATCTATGTCAAATTGTTTATGTATATATATATATATATGTATATATATATATATATATATGTAAATGTTCAGTTTTGCACATGGGTGCAATATAGCAATAGAAAATTAATTGTTGATTTTGTAAATTATAATATATCAACGTAATATGCAATTTTGTGGTCGGAAATAAAAAACAAAAAAGTTGCTAAAAAAAGATTTCGTAAGTAACGAAGTCGCGCCGGACGAATGGTACGCCATGTTTGTTATGATAGATGCTGACGTCGAAGAAATGAAAGGATGATAAATTTAAATTCGTCTAACCTAAACTAACCTAACCTAACCTAACCTAACCTGTGTTTGTTAAATCAGTACCTGCAATTTATATGTCATCCGGATCGTCCTCGTCGTCGTCGTCGTCGTCGTCGTGAGAGACGTTGGTGGGCTTTTCAACCACTCTCTCAGATTATAGAGTATACAAGGTTCTTGCAGCTTGAAGGAATGCATGGATTTCAGCTCCATAGCATTCCTTCAAGAAAATGTACCTCGCGAGGTACTGTCGGAAGTACCGAGGCCGTGATGTCCATCTTGTAACTGACGTTTCAAGTAGACCGGGCAAACGACAAACACTTGACAGACAAGATGGCGTCCCGATCCTATTTACCTAGTTGTATTTTGCGGGAAGGGGAGCTATGCTCGTGGTGTCCCGCCTTTGTATCTTGCAGTGTCTAGTTTACTTTTAAACTAATGAATGGTTTTTGCGCATACCATTTCATTGTCCAGTTTGTTCCAAGTGTCCACTACTCTATGTGGAAAACTGTTTTTCTTCAGTTCTCTTCTATAGCTATGTTTTTTTTCCATGTCCTCTTGTGTTTCTCTTGTCCCAGTTTAGTAAGTCCTCTCTATCAAGTATCTCTGTGCCTTTCATGATTCTGTAGATGATCAGTAGGTCACCTCTCTCTCTTCTTTGCTCCAGCGTCGGTAATGCCAGTTTAGCCAATCTCTCCTCACATGATAGGTTTGCAAGTGCAGGTGCCATTATTGTTGCTGCTCTCTGGATTCTTTCTATTTTCTTTATATTCTTTTTGGTACTGGGTGACCACAATGTCGCCGCATACTCTAGTCGAGGCCTTATTAATGTAACCAATATTTTTTTATCATGTCTTCGTCCAAGTATGCAAATGCCATTTTTATTGATCTTAGCAAGTTGTAAGCCTCCCCGAAAATTTTGTTAATCTGTGTATCATAGGACAAGTCGTTTGTGATATTTGCCCCAATTTTTTTTTAATCCTACCTTCTTTACCTCCTTGGTTCCAATTGTATATTTTCCTGATATTCTGTTTTTGCTTTTTCCAAACTCCATTATGCTACACTTCTTAGTATTAAAGTCCACTTCCCATTTCTGACTCCAGTTTCATACCTTATTCAGGTCTTCCTGCAGTGCTTCACAGTCCTTATCGGTTTCTACTTTCCTTAACAGCTTGGCGTCGTCTGCAAAGAATCTCATGTAACATTTCACATCCTCGTCCATGTCATTCACATAAATAGCAAACATTATTGGTACCAATACAGATCCTTGCGGTACTCCACTGATCACCTCTTTCCAATCTGAATATTTTTCAGGAAGTCCTCCATCCATTTTAGTAGGTTCCCTTGTATTCCTCCTATGACTTTTCCTATTCAACTTAAGCTAATCTATAGTTATGATGGTTAAGAATTTTACCATGTTAAAACTAATTTCAATGCCCACTGTGACTCAGGTCGACATAAACATGACTTTTCATATTCAACTTAAGCTAATCTACAGTCATGATGGTCGAGAATTTTACCATGTTTAATTAATTTCAAAGCTCACTGTGACTCAGGTCGAAATGAACATGACTTTCCCTGTTCAACTTAAGCTAATCTACAGTCATGATGGTTAAGAATTTTACCATGTTTAATTAATTTCAAAGCTCACTGTGACTCTGGACGAAGTGAACATGACTTTTCCTATTCAACTTGAGCTAATCTACAGTCATGATGGTCGAGAATTTTACCATGTTAAAATTGATTTTAACGCTCACTGTTACTCAGGTCGAAATGGACATGACTTTTCCTATTCAACTTAAGCTAATCTATAGTCATGATGGTTAAGAATTTTACCATGTTAAAACTAATTTCAACGCCCACTGTGACTCAGGTCGACATGAACATGACTTTTCCTATTCAACTTAATTTAATCTACAGTCATGATGGTCTAGAATTTTACCATGTTAAAATTAATTTCGACGCTCACTGTGACTCAGGTCGAAATGAACATGACTTTTCCTATTCAACTTGATTTAATCTACAGTCATGATGGTCGAGAATTTTACCATGTTAAATTTTATTTCAACACTCACTGTGACTCAGTGATGTCACGGTATGATAAGATGACGTCATTATGTGATAAAATGACGTCACCATGTAGTCCTATGACGTCAGTTTGTGTCCCTGTGACGTCACGAGGCGATCCTATGATGCCATGATTAAATCCGGTGACGTCACAGTATAATCACATGATGTCACTAGGTATTAAACATATGGAAGTCCGCTTATGGGTGATGAGACGTCACAAACTGCCATAGCACACTATTGGATGAGGACGCTCGCCAAGGGCTTCGAGGACTTCCCGCGGGAAGACTTGGGGTGAGTTGGATACATACCGAGGGTCCAGGCCCGTCTTAGCGGGAGACG